>NW_008239284.1:488524-493785 GCF_000691975.1 Corvus brachyrhynchos
AGGAACTGTTCCAGTCACGGGACCAAGGGTCCTTCTGCCCGCGCAGGGAACACAAACCAACCCATGGGAACGAGGCTGAGCAGGGGCAGGGAAGCCCCGTGTCTGTGCCCTCAGGGCCCCTCTCCCAGGGCTACACGGCGGGGGAGGGCCCCCAACACCAGGAGAGCTCCCTTCCCACAGCCCCTTCCATCGCATCCACCAGCAGCATGGTGGTGGGAACTGAGCCCTCATGGAAATGGAATTCTTAATGGTGAATCACAGAATTACTACTAGGTCTGCTAGAGAAGAAAACATTGCTACAGAAGACGTTTCAGCCATGAGATAGTGATAATGATTGATTTGTGTGTAAGTTTTGTTATCTCTGAAATCAGTTTTGCCCAACTCCACGGTTTTCTTTATCCAGCAGCAAGTGGCCACTGGAGCTGTGTAACTGTGAGAGTTGTGTGATAGCTTTAGAGGCCTCAGGATGATCCCTTGCCCCTCTCCTGCAGTGCCCCTACTCTGTGTAACTGCACCTTCACACTGCGGCCATAAATGTGTTGTGCTACATGGAATCACAGAATGGTTTGGGTTGGAAGGGACCTTCAGGATCACACAGAGCAGCTCTGTATCCTCTCCATGCAAAAGCTGCATCACACAGTTTCTCAGCACTAAGGAAAAGCAAAATGGATGAAGAATGACCCTCGTGGGGCTCAGGGAAAGGAGCCTGTGGGGGGTGAACGTGATTCTGCTGGGGGAGGTTGTCAGTGGCTGGGGAGGGGGGGGGGGTGAACAGCCTGGGGGGGCTTGTGGGGAGGAGTCACTGACATCCCTGTTAATGGGAAGGGCCGTGCTGTGACTGCTGCTGGGGGTCCTGCAGCACCCCAGGGTGCCCGGGGTAGGTGGGGTGGAGCTGCCTGGGCTGCAGCTCATGGCCTGGCATGGGATGGGTCAGTCCTGCAGTGGCTGCCTGGATCCCAGCCCCCTCCTCGCGTGTGCCAACGTGAGCAGCTCACCAGGACCCTGCTGGTTTGTTCTGGTGTTTCAGAGTCTCCTTCCCTGGCAGCAGAGCCCACCATGCAGGCAGACTCCGTTCTCCACAGTGGCTACTTCCACCCTGTGCTGCGCTCCTGGCAGTGCACGGCCACCACCTTTGACGCCTCCAACCTCATCTACCCCATTTTTGTCACGTGAGTGAGCCCCAGCTCTCGGGGCAGGGATGGACCTGGCTCAGGGTGCCTGGCTGGGGCCATCCCTGCGGCCCCCTGAGCTCTTAGATAGGTTCGGAGTCCCTGTGCACACGTGTGGGAGAAGGCCTTCCTTCTCACACCGAGTCCTCATGTCTGTCCCATCCACCTCCCACAGTGACAGCCCTGATGCCGTGGAGCCAATTCCCAGCCTTCCTGGACAAGCCAGGTATGAATCCAGCCCCCCAGTCGCTGCTGTGCCCCGTGAGGAGGGTTGATTTATGCCCTGAGCATGAGCCATGGGCGAGGCTTCCAACCCTCTGGTTCCTGCTTTGGAGATCTCCCAGCATCAGGCAAAGTGGGAATGTTCATCCACTGAGGGAGTGGAGGGAATCATGCAGGGAATGCTGGAAAAGTATCAGCACAGGGAGGGACAGCACCAGGGTCTGGCTCTGTCCCAGAGCACTCCCAGGCTGTGTGGGCTGGGCACACAGGGAGGCTGGAAGTGAACAGGAGCAGCCAGAAAACCTCTGCAAGGACGTGGGATCTGCTCCTGCACTGGATCCCACTGCGCTGGCAGCTCCTGTCTGCTTCTGCTGCCACATTAGCAGGGCTTTGGGCAGGGGTGCTCTGATGGGAAAGGGGGCTGGATCTGCAACAGGGACACCAAGATAAGGGATCCAAGGGCAGGCTATGCCCATCCTCCCAGAGCAGTGTCCCTGCCGGGCAGACAGCACTCCTGGAGCTCAGATAAGGCCTCAGATTGTTCCTCCCAGTGTTCAGGCAACACCCCCCTGTACCTCCAGCCACTGCCTGGTGCTGCTGGATTGCTCCCAGAGCAGCATCCCAGTCCCAGGCCAGCTCTCCCCAGGGAGCAGGTCTGGGTGCCTGGCAGCTGCTTCCCTTTGCCCTGCTCAGGTATGGGGTGAACAAGCTGGAGGGGATGCTGCGGCCCCTCGTCGAAGACGGCCTCAAGTGTGTGCTCATCTTTGGGGTGCCCAGCAAGGTCCACAAGGTCAGTGCATGTGTGTGGGGATGCTGGGGTAGCCACAGGGCTGTCAGAGCAGTGTGGGGCTGGGCAGCAGGGGTCTCCTGATCAAACAGGAGTGGTTTGGGGTCTCTGGCTGTGCTTACAGCCCACTTAGAATAGAACAGCAGATGGGGATGGGACATTGCAATGGCACCCAGAAAGCCCCCAGAGCTCTGCAGGTGACCCCAAAACCTGCCCTCGCTGCCCAGAGGCAGCTTCTCCAGTGCCCTTTTCCCTCACTGGGGTCACACCATCCGGCCTTATAGGGTCCCACAGTTCAGGAAGTGCTTCCTGGGCAGAGCTGCTGCCACAGAGGAGCCGGTGGGAAGTGTCAGCTGTGCACACTGAGATGTTTCTGTCCTCACAGGATGAGAGAGGCTCTGCTGCTGATGCCGAGGGCACTCCTGCCATCCAGGCCATCAGGAAGATCCGCTCCACCTTCCCGGAGCTGCTGATTGCCTGCGATGTCTGCCTGTGCCCTTACACCTCGCACGGGCACTGCGGTGAGCACCGACTGCGGGGCTGGGCTGCACTTCGGGCCCTTTCCTGCCTCTGGGAGCCTCTGGGATTTGTCATTTTCTGCTGAGGGTCTGGCCAGCTCCTGCTCCAAGACCTGGCTTCCCTGTACTGGTGTAGTTGAGCTTGGGTGACCTCTCCTGGGTTTTGACCACAGGGAGGGAGGCACAGCTGGTTCAGACCCTCCCTCAGGCCACCTGAGTCTGAGCACCCATCCGTGTCGCCCATCTCTGCCTTCCCTTCCATGGAGCACCCACATGTTGTGCCCAGTCCCTGGAGGGCTCCTGGTCCTCATCCACCTCCCTTAACACATCGAGTTGCCCACTGCTGCTCTGAGCTTGTCCCCAGAGCCACACAGCCCTGGCGACTGAGGCACCAGCTGTGCCTCCCCTGTGTAACCCCGGGTTTGTCTCCCAGGCATCCTGCGTGAAGATGGCACCATCCAGAACGAGCTCAGCTGCCAGCGGCTGGTAGAGGTGGCGCTGGCTTATGCCAAAGCAGGTGGGGAGCCCCGGGCAGTGACACCCCAGTTCGGCTCTCACAGAGCTGCCCCTCTTTGGCTTTGGGCAGACCCAAAAGCAAACTGGGCCTGGCTCCAACAGGGAGTGCTCCCCTGCCCTCCCCGCGCTGTTCTGGCAGCGCCAAAGCCTCGGGTGCTTCCCAACATCCCCGTCCTGTCCGTCCCTGCAGGCTGCCACATCGTGGCCCCCTCGGACATGATGGACGGGCGCATCGCGGCCATGAAGCAGGCGCTGATCTCCAACGACCTGGGCAACAAGGTGAGCCAGGGACCTGCATGTGCCACAGGCAGGAGCCACACCCACGGGAGGCTGCAGCACCGTGGGGCAGGGCGAGTGGCAGGAGGGGCAAACCCCCACCTTGGTGCCACGGGCACTTCCCTGCCCCAGCGCACGCAGGAGGGGAATGTCCTTGGCTGGGTCCAGGCATGGTGAGGTGCCAGGCCTCTGGCAGGGGGAGGCTAAAGCAGCTGTGGGAGGGAATCTCTGCTGTCCTGAGCTCTCCCAGCCCACACGGCCCCTGTCTGCCCTGCAGGTCTCAGTGATGAGCTACAGCGCCAAGTTCGCTTCGTGCTTGTACGGCCCCTTCAGGTGGGTCTGTCCCTCAGCCAGGTGTGCCCAGCTGGGGCCAGGCTGGCTGGGAGGGTGTTACCAGGGAGTTACTTGGGAAAGGGGCTTGCCCAGAGCCTGGGCCATACCTGGGGCCACACTGCTCACTTTGCAGCACCCTTCTCCTACTTCTCCATGCAAAAAGGAGACAAATGTACCTCAGGATCAGAGAGAGCAGCTCTGTACCCTCTCCATGCAAAAGCTGCATCATGCAGTTTCTCAGCACTAAGGGGAGGGGGCTGGCTGGTGGGAAGGTCACTGAAGGGTGATCTTCCATCCTACCCTTCACCTGCTCCTCTGGGGTGCTGGTGGCAAGGCAGGCAGGGAGAGAGCTGCCTGCAGCTTTCAGGAGCGGTCAGGAGTCACAGGAATCAGTGTTGCCCCACAGGGGCAGTCAGCTGTTAGACCTTGTCCCAAGAACAGCCTAACGCCAGTGGGGTATCCCCGAGGAACCAACCTTGGAAAAGAGTCTGACACAATTTTACCCAGACTCTGGGCATGGGGAGGGCAGTGGGTGTTGAAACAGCTCCCAGGGCCAGCCTGGGCCTGTAGGACCTCCCAGAGCAATCCCTGGGTGCTGAATCGGGTCGGGAGTGCCCCCTTTCTCTGGCTCAATGACTCAGATGCTTGTCCTGGCCTGTCCTCGTGTTTCTGAAGTTGCACGAGGTGGGAGGCAGGGGTTCCTCACCCACCCCCTGCCCTCTGTTCCTGTGCAGGGACGCGGCGTTGTCCAAACCCGCCTTTGGGGACCGGCGCTGTTACCAGCTGCCCCCGGGCGCCCGGGGCCTGGCCATGCGCGCCGTGGTGAGTGCGGGGTGTGGGGTTATGGCTGTGGGGTGGGACACCCTCACTGGGGCTGGGTGATCACACCCAGCAGGGCTTGGGGAGAGCAAGAGGGTGGGAGGTAAATGGTCAAGGATCTTCCCCTTCCATGAGTTAAAGAAACACAAGGTCCTCCAGCCTGGCAGAGCTGGTTCCAGTGTGTGCCCGAGGACTGGGCACTGGGAGCTGTGTGGTTGCTGTCCCTGTGCCCTGCTGTGGCTTGGGGTGTCAGGTCCAGGGACACGCAGCCATCAGCTCTCCCCGGGCACCACGTGTGTGGCGAGGGAGCACCAGCCCCCTTCCCCATGAGGGGCTCACAGCCTCCTGCTTTCCCTCCTGAGAAAACAACCACCGGCTCCACACTGCTGCGGAAAAACAACCCGTTCTTGTCCCCGCGCTGCCATGGCAGGACCGGGACGTGCGGGAGGGTGCGGACATGCTGATGGTGAAGCCGGGGATGCTCTATCTGGACGTCGTGAGGGACGTCAAGGCTCGGGTGAGCTCCTGGCTGGCAGGGAGGGCTCTGGGGAGGGGCTGTGGGCTCTGTGTGCCGGGACGGGCGCTGGAGCATCGCGGCGGGGTGCGGGGTTGCTGTCCCCG
>NW_008239284.1:495424-505373 GCF_000691975.1 Corvus brachyrhynchos
CTGTGGAGCAGGAGTGTTCATGCAATAAAACATTTCTGACACCCAGCAGTGCTGCTGCTGTGTTTCATGGCTCTAAGAACACCACAGAAGGGGGTCAGCAGTGGTGTCTTCCCCTAATGGGGCTGCGAGTGGGTTATTCCAGAGGCTCATTCTGGCAGGAGACAGAGGCAGATACTGAGGTTTATCCCTTCTCGGGCTCAAGCATCCCCCAGTGCAAGTGCTGGCCCTGTCCCAGGCAAGGTTTGCCCACACAGAGCACCCAGGACACCCCTGCCCAGGCCCTGCACCCCTCAGTGTACCCCAGCTTTGCCACCTCACCAACATCTACCCAACAGCAGTGGGCAGGCAGGAGGTGCCTGCAGGTCTCCTGCTACGGGCAAAACAGTCTGGAGTTGGGCAGTTTCACTTAATGAATTGCCAATTAACTTTACTGATTTGGGTAGTGAGAAATAAAGATGGCCATTTTAAACCCCGTTCTTTGGCTCAACTCCAGGCCAACACCTCTCCTTCCTCCCTGCCTGCTGCCATCAGCTCCCTGTGTTTGCACCATGTTACATTCAAACCCCACTCCCTTGGGACACTCAGGTTTGGTTTCTTTCTGCTTCTCTTTGCTTGTTCCTCTGCTCAGACAGGGCCACAGCCCCTCAGCAGTGCCCCAGTCCCAGCATGGTTCCCCCACAGGGGCAGCCTCCTGCACTGTACCAGCTCTGCAGTGGGGTAGCTCCCCCCAAAAGTGCCTCCAGCTGTGTCCCAATCAGAGAATCACAGAATCATTTCAGCTGGAAAAGACCTTTAAAATGGAGTCCAGCTGTTCCCCCAACACTGCCTAGGCCACCATTAAACCACGTCCCCAAGTGCAACATCCACAACACCTTTTAAACCCCTCCAGGGATGGTGACTCCATCACTGCCCTGGGCAGCCTGTGCCAATGCCTGGCCACCCTTTCAGTGAAGAAATTTTCTCCACTATCCAACCTAAACCTCTCCTGGCACAACTTGAAGCCATTTCCTCTTGTCCTTTCACTGTTGCGTGACCCCCACCTGGCTCCACCCTCTTTTCAGGGAGTTGTAGAGCACGGTATGTTCCTTTCCACGGGCCTCCTCCCTGCCATTTCTCCGTACATACCTTTTACTATTTCTCCCCTTTCTCCAGCCCACCAGCAGGCTGGAAAGCTGCCTTTGGTGGGGCAGAAATTAAACCATTCACCTAAGAGCAGCTGGCCCAGCCAGGCATTCCCAGACCCTTCACCCCAGCACGGGGTTTAGGCTCCAGGAGGGGAGGAAAGCTGCGGAAAACACGCGAGAAACAGGTGTGGTGTGAAGGCAGGTGTTGTCTGAAGGCCCCTGTACACAGCCCACAGCCCTGCCCAGGCTCCTTTCCCCCGGGCACTGTGCAGAGCACAGTCACACACGGCCGCTCACGGGGCGAGCGAGATGCTCTGGTGTGCCACGGCAAAGACGGGGTAGACGGGCTCCGGGAAGGCCTGGCGGTGGGAGAAGAGGATGGTGCAGGAGTCGGGGTCGTAGAAGAGCAGCTCTCCCCCTGCAAAGTCCAGCAGGACCCCGATCTCTGCCGGGGCCTTGATCAGCTCCACGGGCTGCGGCTGCCCCGCGTGCAGGAACCGGAATTCTTTGTCGTAGCGCGAGAACACCCAGGAGGCAGCGTTGAAGCCCAGGCGGCCTTCGTTGGCAGAGCCCTTCCTGGGCACGGAGCTGTAGCAAACCCCCAGCTTGTAGGCACAGCTCTGCTCCACGCTGACCTTCCAGGCACAGAGCCCCGAGTGGAAAGGTGCAGTGGCCAAAGCGTTGGGCCAGTGGTCAAACCGCTCAGGGCAGTCCGAGTCCACCTTTGCTTTCTTGGGGCTGAAGGTCAGGGTTCTCTTGTCTTCTGACAGGCTGAGGTGGGGGCTCAGGGTTTTCTCATCAATGTGAATCTCCTGTGAGCCTGCAAGAGAAGCCACGTGGTGAGCACTGACTCGGTGGCCACCACCTGAACCACCTGAGGTAGTCATGGCAATCAGGAACACAAGTGCAACCACCCTCTCCTCACACATCACTCCTGGGACCCCATCTGCTCCCCAGGGTGACAGTGCTGGGGGCTCAGGCTGGGTGCCACAGCTTCTCCTCTCAGCCAGGGCCAGAACAAGGCAGAGACACCAAAGCCCACATTCACCAGACACCTCTCCACCTTGCACTAGAAGCCCTGCTCCTCTTTCTCTGACCCTGGTATGACTCCCCACAAAACAGAACTCAGCAGGTTTGGTGCACCCCATTTTTGGGAGAGATCCAAGTCTCAATTCGTGTCCTTTCCCACCCCCTCAGTGGGTGAGCAGGACCTGGCTGCTCCTCCCCCAGCCAGGGGAGCCAAGAGCCTGGCGACAATGGGAGGGCTGCATGCAGAAAACCTGCAAAGCTGGAAAAACAGGACTGGAGAGGGCTGGGCAGGGAAATCTCTTTCCTGCTACAAAGCCCCAGGTGTTGATCAACCCACCCTGAGGTGCTGGGAACAGCAGTGGGGGGAGGTGGCATGGCTGTTCCCGGATTTGGCTTTGCTGTGAAAGAAGGGGGGACCCAGCTGCACAAACCCCGCCAGCAGCAGCCCAGGGTGAACAAGGTTGGCCAGAGGACACTGCACCCACTGTGGGTCTGCACCACTTCAAAATCATGGAATCCTAGGATTGTTAAGGTTGGAAAGACCTCTAAGATCATGGTGCCCTGCCCTGGCTGCATGCTTCCCCCTGAGACCCCTCAGTGTCTCAGACTGTGGAACTGCTCAAGTGTGTCCCTCACTCCCTAAATTTGTGAAGCAGGGATGAAGCTGATGCCCAGTGGACTCACCTGCTCCCAAGGAGACCCAGTTCCTGCCAGCAGGTGCCCCTCCTTGCCCTGCCTTCTCCCACCCTCACTTTATTAATTTTAGGTTTTAAACCACCATGGGAACAAGGATGGAGTGGGTAAGTCAGTGGCTCTCCCAGCCCTGTCAGCAGCTCTACCCTGTCACGCCAGCACCAGCCATTGCCCAACACCCTCTGCTCAGCATCCAGCACACAGCAGGATGAGCCCTTAAAGAACCAAAGGATGACCTGAACAGGGTCATCCCAGAGCCCAAGCTGCTCCAGGACCCAGGTCAGCATCCCTCTAACAGCAAACAGCACCCAGCAGCAGCAGCAACGCTCCAGGGCTGCCTCAGGCTGCACCTGCCCAGGTGCTCCCTAGCAGAGGAACCGAGGCTGAATTACCCCTTTGCAAGTCAGTGCCACGCACCTGTGCATGTTAAATAGGAGTTATTGCAAGCAAGAGTGAGCCCAAAGAGGAGCTGAAGCCAGCATTTGCTTCAGCAGGAGCTGCCAGCCTCATTCATCTGATGATTTATTTCCCCACGCAGCAGCCAAACCTGAGCTCTCCACAGGGTTTTGGGGCTGCCCACGCTGCTCTGCTCAGTGCAGGGCGGCTTTCCAGGAAGCCAAATGCTGCTCTGAATTCATAGAAAACAGAGCAGCACCAGACTTTATCTTCCTCTGGCAGAAGGAGGGCACTAAACCTCCTCTTGTGCAACACACAGCTAACCTAGGGCTGCATTCTGGTGGTCCATGCAGGGAAACACCACCCTGGTGACACCCACGCTGCTTTGCTGTGGAATTGCAGCTCCAGGGGAGCATCTGAGGGAGAGGAAGTGCTGGCAGAGGAACAGCAGAGTAGTTCAGATCAGCAAATTTTGCCCCTCACACAAGTATTTTGTCATGACTAAATCTGGATTTTAACATACAATCCTGATGAATGATTCCACCAGGAATTCATCTTGCCCCCAAGTCTATTTTCTCTGTGTCCTGCATCCATCGGGGTGGCCTTGGACATGAGGGATACTGGGACAATAAATTCCCATGGTTAACAGCTCTGGGGAGCACATTTGTGTGAGCTGCAGCACATCTGACTGCTTTTAAAAATCCAAGTTCCCATGAACCGAGATCCCTCCCAAAACGGTGCCAGGAGATTTACATCATCTCGTGGTGCAAGGAAGAAGCTGCCAACCCCAAACAGAAGTGATGCAGAAGCCTGGATGCCAAGTGAAGGCATCAAAGGAATCGTATTTATTTTTGAGAGTGAAATGGAGGCCTTTTTGCTGCTGCTTTCCAAGTTTTTGAGAGGTTAGGGAACGAGCCATCAAGGCTTGGAATTTTGTGTTTTCAAGCAAATAAACAAGACAGCCACCTGCTCACCTGCCTTTGGGAAAAGGACCACAGAGTGACACTTAACGTTCCTGTGTCTTAAGGAAAGCTCAGACCACTCTGCAGTTAATAATAAATCTCTAAGACTTGGTCCAGGGCAGACTGTGGACTGCAGAGATCCACAAGGATACACCAGGCATCCTCAGCATGCAGTAAGGACACGTGAAATGTAACCACACGCTCAAAAAACCCAAACAGAATGAAATTCCTGTGTAGTAAGTGCAGCAGCACACCCACCACAAGAATCAAATGCCTTAAAGTCATTACATTTCACAAGGATGCTGTTGGGAGAGGAATCCTGAAAATCTCCGTGTCACAACAAAGAAAATTATGGAAAGGCTTCCTGCTTGACTCCATGGCTCTGAACATTGAGAACCTGCTCAACTGATTCTTTCAGGAAGAATTTCTTCACTGAATGGCACTTCCAGTGCTTAAAGGGGCTCCAGAAGAGCTGGAGAGACACTTGGGACAAGAGCCTGGGACAGGCTGGAAAGGGCTGCCCAGGGAGGTGGTGGAATAACCACCCCTGGAGGTGTCCAAGACATGACTGGATGTGGCAGTCAATGCTCTGGGCTGGGTGACAAGGTGGTGATCACAGGTTGGATTTGATGGTCTTAGAGGTCTTTCCCAACCTGAACAGCTCTGGGATTCTGTGTGACACTGTCAGTGCACCACTGCAGGGGTGGCATAGAATCACAGAGTGATTTGGGTTGGAAGGGACCTTAAAGCTCACTGAGTCCCAACCCCCTGTAGGGATACCTTCCATGACTGCCAGCACTCACAGATTCCAAAGAGGGAAATGAATCACAAAGGGAGAGCAACACCAGAGTTTGCAGTAGAAGAAACATATGATGGTAGTGCTTGGCAGGCACAGATTCTCAAGCTAACACTTGAAACCATGAGAGCAGTAAAAGCCTGAAGTGCAGACCTTGGAGGGAGGCCTGGAAACAGGGAAAACTGGAAACAGCTCATCAGAGTCACAGCAAGATGAGCAGAAATCAGAAGTTTGTACAGAAGCTTTGGAAAAACCACCCTAGGGATTGTTCACAAGGCAAATTATGAAGGATGTTGCCATCTCTGAGAAACAAAAAATACAATTGAAATACTCTAACAACAGACTGAAAGCCAGAGTAAAAGCAAACATTTCACAATCAACCATCCAAACACATCATAGCCAGAAGAAAAATGTCTTTCCCTGCTTAACACAGCCAGCACCAACCAGGTAAACCGGTCCCAGAGCCTGTCAGGGGCCTGGCAAATGCCTCCAGTGCAGCCTCAGCTGTACAGCAAGAGCTGAGCCAGAGCACAAACACCTCTAGAACCACCAGCTCGTGCACAGCCACAATCTCAGCTTGTGATCAGAAAGCTGCTCCATCTGCTCACTGCTCCCTGCACTGGTCAGGCTCTCACAGACATCTCACAGGTGAAATCACCCTCTCAAAGTCCCCAGCAGCCCGATGCTAAACGTTGTGAACAGAGATTTGTGTGACAGAGACTCCCCCAGCAGCATCAGCTTCACTGCTGTCACCAAGAGACCCAGGAAACAGCAAAAGAAACCACACAACATTAAAGCCACAGAGCTGATAAAACACACACAGTCTTTTCAAACTCCAGTTCTTCCCTGAGCCACAGCCTGCTTGGAGCTGTTGCTTCCCCTAAACCTCGCACAGCTGCTGCTGCCACCTCCCTGAATGGAGGGCTCCAAGAAACAAGCAGGGGCTGGGAGAGCAGAGGGGCAGGACACAGCATGAGGGAGTTTTGACACGGCACGAGGGTGTTTCTTTGGGCACAACACGAGCGAGGGTGCAGGAATCCCTGGAGCACGTGAGATGTGAGAGAGGCACTGACCTGCGAGGCTGCAGAGCACAGCAGAGGCCCACAGTCGATGCAGCAGTGGACTCTGAACACAGGTCTGATTAAAGTTTAACTTCAGGGACTCCTGTGGCTCCAAGATTCCCTCCGCCACCTCTGTCCTATAGCAAAGGAAAACAAGAGTTGTTTCAAAATACAATGATTTATTGTGCTGGGAGGTGTTTATAAAGATCACAAGGAGGTATGGCAGAGGTTAAAGAGGAGCTCTGGCTGCAGAGAAACCACAGCAGAGGTGTCTGGGCCAGCTCTCACCCTGAGCGATACTTTCAGTTGGCTTTGCTCACAGTTCCTCGTGAAAGGGCTGCAGTGTTGTAAAACACATCCCAGCAGCCTGAGTCAACAGCTCCTCACTCAGCAGACACAGGGTAAATAAATGTGTCTGAGAGCAGCCACCAGGGTACCAGGGGAGCACAATGAACAGGGAGAGAATCAGATTTCCCTCTATTGCCAGAGCCCCACAGTCTGAGCACAGCGCAAGCCAGGACACCAAGTTTCACCCAGGGGTTTGCTGGCTCCTGTGGCCTGCACCACCCACAGAACTGATGGTTCTAAGGACAGGCTGTGGCACATTCCATACTCTCCACAGGCACAAATACCCCCACAGACCCTCTGGGCAGCACGGTGCAGCCAGGGCCAGCACCCTTGCAGCAGCCACAGAAATCAATTCCTTAAATAAAATTAAATAGATTAAATAAAAACAGAGCCACCAAGGTGCCTCCTCAGGAAGGGCAGCCCGGTGTCACCAATGGGGCTGTTGGGGACGCTGACACCTGCACCTGGCTCTCCCTGCCCATGCAGAGCTGGGGAGATGCTGTGCCAGCCACCCCTAGCATGGAGCAGAAAGCATCCCACCTCCTGCCAACAGCCTGGCACAGGCCTGCTCCATCCCCCAGCAAGTCCTGTGGTTTTCTGAGGAGCTGGAGGAGTTCTCCCATAAGCAAGGGCTGCTGCTCTGGCAAAGCACATGGAGCATCTCCAGGTGCAGCGCAGCACCTGGAGCAGAGACAAGAGGCCATGCCGGCATCTCTGCGCTCTGTCCTTGTCCACAACAAAAGCAGCACAAGGGACAAAAGAGGTGTCATGGGGTGCCTGAGTCACAGCACACAGCACAGGAGCTGTGAGGATGCAGGTGTGGAGCAGGAGCAGGCAAAGCTTGGAGCAGGGTCAGGGAAAGGACCAGGAGCAGCTGGGTACTGACCTCTCGAAGATCTCTTGTTCTGCATGCTGGGGACAAGGAGAGAAAGAGTCATCACAGCTGAAATCCCCACAGATGACACCCCAAACACAGCAAACCTGGGACCCAGGGAGCAGTGTTCCCCCTTCCTGACCCAGAGAAGCCACCCCTCACCCCAACACCAGCCCTGGGGAGCAGCGGGAGCATCCAACATCCGTTTTCTTCAGCTGCAGCACTTCCCAACTCAGAAAATGAGTGGGAATGGCTGAAGGCAATACATTGCACATGTGGCTGGGGCACTGTCTGCTGTCCCCTCTCTGCCCCACCCCACAAGGACAGGCTGCAGGAACAGCCTGTGCTCCCAGAAAACAACCCCAGGGCTTTCAGCAAAGGAGGGAGGCTGCAGAGGGACTAAGCCAAGAGTCAGGTGACCTCACGGTCAGTCCCACTTGTTTCTGTACCTGCCGGGCATGAGGCATTCTCAAGATACAGCAAAGTGATAAGAAAATACCTGATCCCTGCTCAAACCCACTTTGAGGACTTTGCATGCCTTCAGCTTCCCTGTGGCATGGCACGTGTTGATTCCAGACAGGCACGAGTAGCAACACCAACAGTCCAAGGGGGAGAACACATGATCCCCGAACTCCCCTCCAAAAGGAGAAACTGAGGGTGTGGCTGTTCTCTGCCACAGGCAGCTGATGGATCCTGCTCTCCAGCCTCTCCTCTTTATGGTGCAGCTACCGCCCAGCACACTGAGACAGAAACTGCCTTTCCCATCAAAGGAACATCTACCCTCTTTCCATGGGATTGGGTCTGTTTTCCAAGCCGAGCTGCTGTTCCCCTCCTCACAAAGTTACACGTGGGAAGCAGAGGCTGAGCATGGTGGTGTAAGGCAGACCTGCTCACATCTAAAATGAGAGGAATCACTTGGGTGAACCCAGATGATTCAATAACCAGAGAAGGAACTGAGCAAGGGGAAGCACAGGCTGCTTTGCACGGCAAATATCCCTAACAGAGCTAAGCCAGGCAACACATGGGGACTTTCCAGCAGAGCTGCAGGTGCTTCCAAGGGTCAGTTTTGATTAAAACTGCACACAATACTAGAAAATGGATGGCACAATCAACACTTGCAAGAGTAGCTCTCAACCCAGAGCTGTTCTGGCTGTCCAGCCTAAAGGCAGCTACAAGCCCACAGCTTGGAGACCTGAGCCTGGGTGGTTCTGGACCTCACTGCAAGCAAGAGCAGGATCGGGCAGAGCAGATGCTCTGGGAACCACCAGGAAACCACAGGGGCTTATCAGGACCAGGTCAAGGAGGTTCCCTGAGCCAGACCTGCAAATGTACGTCCTGTCCACCTGCACGTCCCTGCTGTCAGCACAGCAGCTGCTGAACACCACATGTAAATCCCATAACAAAAAGTCTGGTCAGTTCTGGGCTCCCTGACTCACAGTACTCACCAGCAGGCCCCGGTCATCCAGGCTGGTGATCGTGTCCACCAGGTAGGTGCGGAGGGCACCCAGCTTGTGCAGAGCCTCTGTCCAGTGCACCTGCTGGGTGAGGATGCTCTGGTGCGCCCGCTCCTCCTCGGCGTGCACCCTCTCCAGCAGCCGCTGCTCCTCGTTCTCACAGGCCTTCCCCACGAAGAGCAGCCTCTGGATCACCAGCTCCCGCGCTGCGCTGGCCGCGCTCTGCCACGGCAAGGACACAGCAGGAGCATCAGCCCTGCTCCAGCCCCAAGAAGAGCCCCAGCTGCTTCTGCTGGCTCTCCATGGGCTCAGGCATTAGTGCTGCTCTGTTAACTGAGCCCAGGCCACAGCAACTGGCATGATACGAGTCCCAAACCTGCTCACTGCCTCCTCAGCCAGCCCCGGTACCTAAGTGACAACCTGCGAGGGATCAGAGTCCTGTCCCTCAGCAAATCTCCATAGATTCACTGTTGGTGAGAAACATGAGAACAGGCTGAGACAGCTGGGGATGTTCAGCCTGAAGAAAAGGTTCCAGGGAGAACTTAGAGCCCCTTCCAGTGCTTAAAGGGGCTCCAGAAGAGCTGGAGAGACACTTGGGACAAGAGCCTGGGACAGGACACAGGGAATGGCTTCCCACTGCCTGAGGGCAGGGTTAGATGGGATATTGGGAAGAAATTTTCCCTGCGAGGGTGGGGAGGCCCTGGCACAGGGTGCCCAGAGAAGCTGTGGCTGCCCCTGGATCCCTGGAAGTGTCCAAGGCCAGGCTGGATAGAACTTGGAGCAACCTGAGACAGTGGGAAGTGTCCCTGCCCATGGTAGGGGGTTGGAACCTAGGTGGTCTTTAAGGTTCCTTCCAACCCAACCCAGTCTGGGATTCTGTGATTCCATCACTGTGCTTTGTCCCCATCCTCAGTGACAGCAAGAAACAAATAAACCCAGGAATTCTAAGGCACTGATCCTAGTGGGATGTTTGATTGCTGTACACGCACACCATTGACTGTGCACATTTTTCAGGCAAATGAAGCAGGAATTGCAGGCACACCCTGGCACTCCATTTCCACAGCCGCATCCCGATGATCCCCCCCCGACAGCTGAACATCCCTGCTGGGAATGGCGAGCAGGGAGCAGGCTGGGCCAGCCCTAGGGACTCACCAGGACGCCCTGGTCCTTGGCAGGCAGCACCTCGTCCACGTGCCGGGCGATGGCCGCGCT
>NW_008239284.1:505992-513847 GCF_000691975.1 Corvus brachyrhynchos
GGGGCTGCCCCCGCACAGGGACGCGGTTCTTCACAAACCTTTCCCGAGGGCTGCCCCGCCTCGCCCCTGCCAGGCTGCCCCACACGGCAATTGAGGGGCTCCCTCAGGATATTCCCATTGCCCCCCACAGGGTCCCCCCCAGCCACAGGGACCCGGGATGCTCCCATTGACCCCCACAGGGCCACCCCCATCCATAGGGATTCGGGATGCTCCCATTTGACCCCCACAGGCTCACCCCCAGCTCTAGGAATCCAGGATGTCCCCAGTTTTCTCCAAAGCTGGCCAAACACCCTCCTCGAAGGGAAGCGGGATGCTCCACTGACCCCCACAGGGCCACCCCCATCCACAGGGACCCGGGATGCTCCCATTGACCCCCACAGGGCCACCCCCATCCATAGGGATTCGGGATGCTCCCATTTGACCCCCACAGGCTCACCCCCAGCTCTAGGAATCCAGGATGTCCCCAGTTTTCTCCAAAGCTGGCCAAACACCCTCCTCGAAGGGAAGCTCGTTCCCCTGTGAGGATGGGGTGGCTCTGCTGGGGTCCCCATGCCGCTGCTGTGGTTGCTGATACTCCCTATCCCACGGTACAGGTGGAGGCAGCAGCGTGGCTCATTTTTTAAAACCAATTCAGTAAAAAATGTGTTTGATTTCTGTCAAGCAATGCATTTGCGGGGACGGGAGGATAAGGGGATCCTCCCTCATGAAACTCGGGCTGCTGGAGGTGAAACTTGGTGTGGATCAGTTGTTGTAGGATCCCTGAGTTTTTGGGGCTTTGTGGTGGAGCAGGTGCTGGATAAACGTGTGTTGGGATACAGACAGCAAAACCTTGGATGAACATCCTGTCTGAGTGCTGTTCTCATCCAGGATACAGAAAAATCTGCTCTTTCTTGCAGTGGGGAAGAGGCAGGAGAACCCAGTGAGACCCAGGACAGAGCTTCCACCTTCCCTGCAGCCTCCCTTGGCCTCTGGCAGCTGCCTGTGAGCTAATGTGCAGGTAGGGATGAGCATTAACTAACTGCTGGCTGGAAACAGTAACCATCAGAATTAAAAACTCAGAATTCACACCTTAGCTTTTCCTAGTATCTTGCTTTGCAGCTTCCAGAGTTCTCCCACTGTCAGAGAAAAATCACATTCCTGATGGACTGAAACGATTGGGGCACTTGGTCTGATTGAAAGAGTAAATTGCCAAATTATCACAGCCCCTCAGCTGTGAGATTGGTCATTCCTCACATCTTTGGAACATGCAAACTCATGGATAGAACAGCAGGAGATTAACTGGCTATTACTAATTGCTAATCACAAAGGCTGTCAGGGTAAAATTAGAAAGGGAATTTTGTAGAAACCCAACCCCTTTTGCTCAGTGCTTCCAGGATTTGTTTTTCACTGCCAGAGCCTTCAAGCAGTTTTTTGCTGGAAAAAGAAGGTGTGGAGGTTTTATCCTGATTTTGATTAGCAAAATGCTGCAGCCACAGAAGATGGGGATGCCAGCAGACTAAATCCAATTAGCGTGCCTCGAGCTAAGCAGCAGCCAGTTATTGCCTGTGACAATTCACTGTCACTGAGTCTGGTTTCTGCTCTGTCTGTGACCTGTGAGGACAGGAAGGAGAGATGCTGCTCCTCACCTGGATGGATGCTGGTACAGGGTCTGGCTGTGCTGACCCCTCTTGAAAGGGACAGGGCAGCCTGGCCCCAGCCTGGCCAGCAAGTGTTTGCTGAATGCATCTGGGTTATCCACACGGCCCTGCCTTGTTGGAATTGGCGTTTGGACATGGAAACTCTTCCCAAAGTGTTCCTCAGCTCGTGGAAAGGTCACTTCAAGGATTGCCGGGCTGTCTCAGCTGAGCGGGCGCTGCCTGTGCCTGCACTTGGTCCCAGCAGTTGCTGTACGAGCTCCAGTCTGAAGGTGTTTGCCTTCACCAATCCAAAAACTGGGATCTCCAGGATATATGGAAGTCCAGACCAGATCCAGGAGTAAGAGGAGGTGTAAAGAATGACAGGCATCAGCTCCATCTCTGTTGTGGCCTCACCAAGCTTGGGTATTTTTAAGCTCAGTGTGAGGTCCCAGTGACCTCACCCTGCTGCTGGCTCTGCTCTAAGCTAAAGGCTCCACTCAGGACCTCTGGATGTCCCCTCCCCGAGGTTTTCTTCTTACTCTGAATGGAGTTAGGATGTGGATTACATGTCATCAGCACCTTATCTTGTTTGTGTAACAAACAGAAACTCCTCTGGATCCCTGGTGATGCCGTGTCCCCTCACCCACAGGTCGTGTCCCCACAGTGCTGATGTGACACCCACCACTGCCTGCTCATTGCCAGGGCTATGGGGAAACTGCAGAGTAAAATCAGCTTCCACACCTCCAAATACAGGTAAAGCAACGCTGGGAGATCAGTTCTTGTTAATAAACCAGGTGTGAGAGAGAAGAGAGAACGTATATGAGCAGAGAATATAGCAAGCACAAGAGTTTAGTTTCATTATTGCATGTTTGAATCAGGTTTTTATTCCTAACCCTCACTTCTAAAGTCTGCTCAGCTTCTCTGGGGGATTGAAATCCCAAATGTCACTCACAGGAGTGGCCAAGCACATAACCATGGCCAGTGGTTGTGCTCTGTGATGGCTGAGGCAGAGACCTGAAGGGGAACAGCTCCGGGAGTGGCTCTTTGGCCCAAATATCCAAACTGCTTTGTTGTGTCTGCTCCATCTCACTCACAGCCTCTCTCTGGCTTTCTAAGACAGATGTCAAGTCAGAAGATGCCAGAGGTGCCATCTCCCAGCCCCTGGTGCCAGGGAACGGCACCCTGACCTCGCCTCCCAGCCCCCTGCAGCCCCCGGTGCTGTCCCTGTTCTCTGCAGGGCCGATGGCTCCGTGGGACAAACGGGACCCGCTGGTGCCCCCCAGCAGCACAGCCCTGCTCACACGGACGCTGTCACCTCTGTGGCTGCTCTCAGACCAGACCTGTGTGTGTCAGGAGGAAGGGATAAGGTGAGGTATCCCCTGGGGCAGGAAAATGTATCAATGGGTCAAAAATAAGGGTGAAATGTGAGCTTTGAACATTTCCGTGGATGGTGACTGTGTCGGTCCCTGAATTTAGACTGGAAAAATGAGCTTAGAGTGAGGGCACGCACTGAAGCACATGGAATCAAATTTTATAACCTCTCCAGAGCTCATATCACATCAAATGCTCCCACCCAGGCTTGGGATCGCTGGACTGACTCTTACATCACTTGGCTTTAAGGACAGCTCTAGGCACTGAAAACCAGAGGAACCGGTTCCCTGTCCTGTGGACTGAACCTTGGTATGATGTAACCAAGGATGTGAAAAATCCTCCCTACCCTGCTCTCCTGCTGACCCCTGTCCCTGTCCCTGCAGAGCGTGGCCGTGTCCAGCTGGAGGTCTGGGGCTGCCCTGCGCCGCTTCATTGGCCACGAGCGCGAGGTCACCAAGGTGAGAGCGCCGGGGTCTCCCTCAGGAGCTGGGGAGCCAGGACTGGTTTGTCATCCATGCAGAAGGTGGGATCAGGCTATTCCTGGTATCCAGCTGGGGGCAGTTGGACTTGATGACCTTAAAAGTCTTTCCCAACCTTCACGATTCATGATTCTGTGATCAGAACACGTCAGGTTTTTCCCAAGGTCCCAACAGATCCTTTGGGAAGCAGCACGGAGGGGTGCATCCAGACTAAACAGGGCTGCAGGATGTCTGGATGTGAGCTTGTCTTCCCCTCCAAGACACTGTGTAGCAAAAGCTCAGGACGAATTATGAGGCCAAGTTTTTGACACAGAGATGCCATTTACTTTTCTTCAGGTCTCATTCTGCTAGACTTGACATTATTCTGGGAATACCTATACCATGTGCCATAGCTGGACTATTCTGGGAATAGCAGGACTTTAATTTCCTTTCTGGGACTGGAATGACAAAGCCAGGCAGGCTCCTGGGAGAGCAGACGTGCAGGGGGGCTGTAGCTGTGCATGGTGTGGCCAGTGCACCTCCACTGGGGACAGCCCCAGTGGGTCCCCTGGGCTCTGGGTACTGCAGGGACAAAGGGAGCTTTGTTCACCCCAGTGCTCAAAGCAACTCTGCACTGGGTTCATTTGGGCTTGTAGGGAAGTTTTTCCTGTAAAATGAATGGTTTCTAAGAACGAGACCTCAGAGCACCCATCCACCATCGAGCCCCCTGGCTCTGAGGGAACAAGGAACAGAGGTGGAAGGCCAGGCTTTCCCCAGACACATTCTTGCATGTCTTGGGCTGTGGCAGGACAGCAGCAGAGTTGTGCTCTCCCTGTGAGCTGGGTAGAGGATGAGCACCTTCTCCTTCTGGTCCTTGGCAGGTCACCTCAGCCCTTGACTCCAACAGAGTCTTCAGCGCATCCCGGGACAAGACAGTGATGATGTGGGAGCTTCACGGGGCTTCGGAGCCAAGCCAGCACTTCCCAGGACATGACCTGGTTGTTACTGGACTGGCTGTGAGCCCAGGTGAGAGACAACACACTCCCAGTCCCCAGGGACTGAGTGACAACGTTTCCTGCTTTGTTTCTGATGTTGATTTGTGGTTGCAGACGCCTCCCAGCTGTGCACAGGCTCTCGGGACAACACCGTGTGCAAGTGGGACACCGAGACCGGGGAGTGTCTGGGCAGAGCTGCAATCTCCAGGAATCTGGTAGGATCTGCTGGTTCCTCAAATCCCATCCCAATACCTCCCCACCTGAATCACCCCCAGTAACCCCACTGGGTCTGCACCTGGCAGGGCAGCAGAAAATGTCTTGATCCAACATTTCCAGCTCCCAACACAGGGAGGGAGAGGATGGGAGCTCAGTGGTTCCATCCTCAGGCAGACACAGCCTGGGCTGTGCACAGAGGTGGCTCCTGCTCATCCTTCCCTCTCCACAGGTCACACACCTGTGCTGGGTTCCTGGGGAGCCTTATGTCATCCAGACCTCAGAGGATAAAACCACCAGGTAAATTCTCCCTGTGGCCAGAGAGAAGGGAGGTGCAGCCTGAGGCACGTGAGGCTGTTGTTTGGTTGGTTGTCATGACCCCTGCTGGTGTAGCTACAAGCCACCTGCCAGCTCACCTGGGCCTTGGAGTGCAGTCTCCAGCCAGGGACAGGGGCTGGGAGCAGCCCTGGGTGAAAAGGAGAATTTGTGAAAAAGAAAGCTGGAGAGTGGTCCAGCATGGATAAATGCAGGGATGCAGGCAGCGTTTGGGAGCAGCCAGAGCGCATGGGCACAGCTGGGGTGTGTGGCAGGCACAGAGGGAAACCATCGTGGTGATGATGCCTCAGGGTGTCCTTGGCCTCTGCTGTTCCCTGCAGGGTGTGGGACAGCCGGGAGCTGCAGGTGGCACACACGTTCCCAGCCAAGCAGCACATCCAGACGTGCTGTGACGTGAGCCAGGACGGGCGGTACTGCCTCAGCAGCAGCAGCGGCTGCGCCGGCCACGGCGCCGAGGCCACCGTGAGTGCCAGAGCAGCGAGGGCTGGGCTCCTGCTCCCTTTCCCTCCCGTGTCCATGGCAGACAGGGGAGAGCAGCACATCAGTGCTCCAAGGGTCTGAGTGCTCCCACTGCCTTGGCCTTGTGCTGGTGTCACCAGCCAGGGCCAGTGCTTGGTGCCTTCCTGGCTGTCCCTTTGGGAAGTTCTGCTCAGAGATTATCAGCAGTTATTGTGCCTGATTAAAGCACTGGGATCTGCCCCATCCCTGGAAGTGTCCAAGGCCAGGTTGGATGGGGGCTTGGAGCAACCTGATCTAGTGAGTGGCATCCATGCCCATGGTAGGGAGTTGAAACGAGATGGTCTTTAAGGTCCCTTCCACCCCAAACCAGTCTGGAATTTCATTTCAGCAAAACACACAGGGAAAAAACAATGGAGGGCTTTGAGGAGCACAAGGTTCTTGCAGAAAGCCTGTGAGGGACCCCTTGCTCCAGGTGTTTCCAAACCAGGGATTCAGTCCTGCAGGTTCTCAGCCCTTTGTGTGGGGCTCAAGAGGATGAAACTATCCATCCCAGGGAGGGCAGGGCTGAGGATGGGAGCAGGCTGGACACTTCTTATCTGCCTGCATAGTCTTAGCTTGTTGGCTCTAATGGGTGTGGGCATGTGCTCAGTCACCAGTGGTGAAAATCCTTCAGATTTTGATGTTCTCCAGGCCTGTGAGCACGAGCAGGAACAAGGGCAGTAGCCAGGGTACTCTGAGGATTAGCAAGGAGCTCTTTATCCCAACCCACCTTCCTGTCCTGGTAAAACAGTCCCATGCTGGCAGAGCTGGGCTCTAACAGTGCCTGTTTCCTGCAGCTCTGGGACCTGAGGCAGACCAGGGGCCGAGTGTGTGAGTACAAAGGGCATTTTCAGACCACCACCTCGTGTGTTTTCCTGCCCCGGGGCCCAGCGCTCGCCCCCAGCATTGCCACATCCTCCAGCGACAGCACAGTGAAGGTCTGGGACCAAGACACTGCAGGTAGGGGAGGCTCCTGCCCACTCCGCGTTCCTTTCTCTTGGTTAACAAATCCACTTCCCTCAGTTCTGTCTCCTGGTGGTGATGGGCAGGGTGACTGCTGCAATCTCTGGAGTTTACTCCAACCCAGCTGCAGGGTGGGGTGGAGAAATGCCCCAGAGCATGAAGGAGTTGCATGTCAGAGGCGACAGGGGACCTCCCTCAGCTAAAAGGAAGAGCAGCTTTTAAAGATACATCCAAGTTAAGCCATGAAAGGACAAATGACAAAAAGAAAAAAGATCAGGGGAACTCCAGAGATTTCTGCAGGTGGAAGTTGTAAGGAACAGAATTTGTGTTGGAGGACAGAGGGCTGGTCAGCCAACACCCTCATTTTCATTGTCCTCTTGAAGGGGAATCGTGGGCATTTTGGGATTAAACCTGGTGGTGAGGGTGAGTCCTTCTCTGAGCTGGACACAAAGGTGTTTGTTTACCTGCCAAGCCCTGCCATGGCAGCAGGTTCTTAGGAACCCTTGTGCTGCAGGCAGAGACCTCCTGGGAAGCTGTTCAGGCTCACAGCATTAGACACTCCCTGGAGCTAAGCCCCTCTCCAAGGGAACTTATTTAAGATGGGATGAAAATAGAAACCTGAGGCTCTCCTGCAGAGAAGGACCTTCTGTTCTCTTACCTGTTCCTTTGCCTGGTGCCTGTGGGGCTGGCAGCAGCTTTGATCCTCTTGCCTTCCCAGCTGGGTGAGCCATAATCCAGCTGCTCTGGGAAGGGTGCAGGGCACCAGGAGGGGCAGCTGCCTGTGGGGCCACACCAAGTGCAGCTCTGTTTGCAGCTCAGGCTGATGTCTCACAAACTGGCTCAGGGGGTTTAATAACAAACACAAACAGAAAGGCTCATGTGACACTGGATATTGTAAATCTTATTTCTCTTTTGGAGATTCATCAAAACTGCATGGTGAGCATAGCACAGCCCTTAGGAAAACTTAATTTTGGGAGAGAAAGGTGTGTTGGGAATGGCTCCAGGCACACCCTGCAGCGGGGGCTGTAAGTCCAGCCAGCCCTGCTTCCTCTCCCAGGAAGGGGCAGAGCCTGACCCCAGTCTGGATCCCTGTCAGCCACTGCCTGCCTGGGCAATGCACAGGGGTGAGGGCCTCTTCTCCAGGGGGCACATCCCAATTGGATGTGTGGATCCAGGACAGTGAGGGCAGCAGCTCACCTCAGGTGAAGAGAGCCTGGAGGTGGGAGATTGGTGTGGCCCTGCCTTATCTCAGCAAACCCAGCATCCCTCCCTTGTCCCTTCCCTTGCAGCCTGCCTGGCCACGCTGCACCTCGAGGGCTCGGGCCCACTGGTCTCGCTGGCCGCCTGCGACAGCTCCACCCTGCTCTGTGCCAGCTCCAACTCCGGCATCCACGTGCTCCGCGTC
>NW_008239284.1:514158-524162 GCF_000691975.1 Corvus brachyrhynchos
GCGCACGCTCCCACCCGGGCACCCGCGTGCTCCGCGTCAGCGGCGGCGCAGAGCCGGCCCTGGAGGAGGTGGCAGCGTTCTGAGCACTGGAACCTCCTGTCCGAGACTGTCCCAGGAGGGGACATGACCCCCAAGAGCTCCCCGACCATGGGCAGCAGGGACTCCGTGCCTGTGGAGTGGGGATGTGTGAGCAGGAGCTGGGGGAGTTGCTGGTTGGTTTGGGGGTGGCAGGGAGGCACCAGGGCTGTCCAGAAGAGCCAAACCCTGGGAGCCTTCAGGCCAAGCTCTTGCTCCTGACTGAGCCTCCTGCATTTTCCTTACAAAGCCTCCTTGCAGAGCCAGAGGCAGGGGATGGCCAGAGGGAGGAGATGAGATGCCAGGACCAAGGAACCTGAGCATCAGGCTGAGCACACACAGCCAGACCTGGGCTTGGACCAGAGACTGCATTAAATAATTCTGTTAGTTGCTGGCCTCTCAGTATTTTCCCTGGAAGGAACTGTGCTCACATTCCCAAGGAAGAGACAGCTGCTCTCCAGCTGACAACAGGGAGGTGAATCCACCTTCTCTTTACTCCTGAAGGTTTTCATCCAATCACAAGAAGTCCAGGACCATCCAGTCCAACCCCTGGCCCTGCACAGACCCCCCAACAGCCCCACCCTGGGCATCCCTGGCAGCGCTGTCCAAACGCTCCTGGAGCTCTGGCAGCCTCGGGGCCGTGCCCATTCCCTGGGGAGCCTGGGCAGTGCCCAGCACCCTCTGGGGGAAGAACCTTTCCCTGCTCTCAGCCTGAGCCTGCCCTGGCCCAGCTCCAGCCACTCCCTGGGTGCTGTCCCTGTCCCACAGAGCAGAGATCAGAGCTGTCCCTCAGGAGGGGTTGTAGCCCCTGATAAGTCTCCCTCCCCTCAGCCTCCCCTTCCCAGTGACCTCACCCCCTCAGCTGTTCCTTACACCAGCAGAAATCAAACTGAGCATTGTGGAATTCCTGTAATTTCTCCATTCCTTGTCAGACCCAGAACTCAGGATACACATTCAAAACATGTTTAGATTTTCCAGGGCACAACATTTGCAAAACCTCAATTTAAAGAACAAACAAGTACAAAAGCTCTCCCCAGGAGACAAGACAATCCTACACTGAATGACCTCACACAACAAACCCTGAACAGGAGATGCTGACATGGATTTGCAACACCCGTCCAGGGGACAGCTCAAGGAGTAGGACACAAGGTGGTACCTGGAAGATTCCCTGGCCTTGGACATCTACTGTAAATGAATCCAGGGGGATGCAGATCTCCATCCAGAGACACCCATGCGCAGGCAGGGGCAGGAGGGCACCACTGCCTCTCCCTCTGAGCTCGTTCTCTAAATGCAAATCAAGTTTGAAGTCACACTCCTACCAAAAAGGAAGGTGAGAAGGGCAGTGACAGAGGCTGACCCACACACCAAACCTGAGGTGCTCTCTGGTTACTGCAAATGTCTGAAGGACACCTGGGAGCCAAACTTGCAAGGGAGGATGGAAGTACATGGATCAAAATCACAGCAGAAAGTGGTACCTGCAGTACAAAAACAGTCCAAAAACTGGGAAAACCCCCAAGACCTGACTCCAACCAAGCCCTGGCCAACACGGGTGCTTCAAACACACCCAAACTCCAGAGCAGCCATGACTGCAGCTGCTGTAACACGTTGGAATTGTTGATTCCTATTTTTTTCTTTAATATAAAAAAGCAACCGGAAGTCATTAACGTCCCCATCCCAGTCCACAACCAGCCCCTCTGAGCTACTCGGCTGTCCAGAGCTTGAAGGTTCTGTCGTAGGAGCAGGTGGCAATGAGCTGCCCATCCAGGGAGATGTCCAGGCCCATCACCTTCCCCTCGTGCCCCGCCAGCGTCTTCAGCGGGGACCAGCCAGGGTGGGTCCAGATCTTGGCCGTGTTGTCGTAGGCGCCTGTGAGCAGGAAATTCCCGTGGTTGGCTGCACAGGAGGAGAAAAGGGGAGAAGTGAGACTTGCAAATAAAAACAGGACATCTCTGCTCACCAGCACAGGCCTTCCCGAGCTGCAGGTGTGGGTTTGAGCTGCTGGAGGGGCAGGGAGCAGCAGGGACTCACGTTCGAACCTGACGCCGGTGACCAGGTTCTGGTGGGCAGGGATGGTGTAGATGCACTTCCTCTGCCGCAGGTCCCACACCTTGCAGGTGTTGTCCCCGCTGCCCGTGGCCACGTGGTACCTGCCAGGGAGGGGAGAGCAGTGTTTAGGGACTGGGGTTTGCACCCAGAGCTCCCACATCAACGCCAGCTCCCTCCTTACCCATTTGGGGAGAAGTTGATCCCGTAGATCTCCTTCAGATGCCCTTCCAGGAACATGATACAGCGTCCCGTGCGCAGATCCCACACCCGGCCAAAGGCATCCAGGCCTCTGGAATCACAGGATCACACACTGGGTTGGGCTGGGAGGGACCTTACAAATCATTCAGTCCATAGGCAGGGACAGCTTCCACTATCCCAGGTGGCTCCAAGCCCCAATGTCCAGCCTGGCCCTGGACACTGCCAGGGATCCAGGGGCAGCCACAGCCGCTCTGGGCACCCTGTGCCAGGGCCAGCCTGGCCCTGGCCACTGCTAGGGATCCGGGGGCAGCCCCAGCTGCTCTGGGCACCCTGTGCCAGGGCCTGCCCACCCTCCCAGGGAACAATTCCTTCCCAATATCCCATCCAGCCCTGCCCTCTGGCACTGGGAGGCCATTCCCCCAGCAGAAATCTCTGGTCACAGCAAGTCCTTGGTAACGTTTCCCCCCACCCTGAGCCGAGGGCAGCTCACCCCGTGCCAGCGAGGGAGCCGTCAGTGTGGAAGGCGATGTCATAGACCCCCTTGCTGTGCCCCTCCTGGTGCAGGATCTCCTCCTGGGCCTCCAGGTCCCACAGGCGCCACGAGTGATCGTAGCTGCAAGAACAAAGCACGTGTTGAACCACGGAGTCATTCAGGTTGGAAAAGCCCTCCGAGACACTGAATCCAAGTGTTAACCCAGCACCACTAACCATGTCCCCAGTGCAATCTGGATGTTTTTTGAACACTTCCAGGATGGTGACTCCACCCCTGGGCAGCCTGTTCCAGTCCCTGACCACCCTTTCTGTGAAGACATTTTTTCCCAATATCCAACCTAAACCCTCCCTGGTGTAACTTGAGGCCGTTTCCCCTGGTCTCCAGGTAACTCCAGGGAGAGTAACAGGGTATTTCACCAACTCTGGGGGTATTTTACTGCCAGCTGGAGCCCAACAGTGTCTCACACAGGAACAGGGAAAGGAATCCCAGTGACCTGCTGTCACTGACACTGCAACAGCCCAGCTGTGGTCACGAATGGCCAAGCCCTGCCCTGATGTGGACAAGCCCTGGCACCACAGGGCCACCAGCTGGGCAGCCCATGGTCACTTCTGAAAGCCACTCCCGAGGTGTCCATACCAGGTGGTGCCCAGGAACCTCCCGGACGGGTGCCACATCACACGGGCCACTCTCATGCTGTGTCCCTCGATGTCTGCCACAGGCTCGTCACTGAAACACACAACAAACCATTGGGCACTGGCCACAGGGGGCTGCCTCAAGCCAGGCCTTTGCCCACACATTGTGATGGCAGCAAAAGCTCTGCTGATGAAATCAAACCAGACAGGAACATCAGAGCTGTAGCTACTGGCTCTGAATTCTGCCTTTGGGTCACACTCCTAAAGCTCGGAGTGAAACCCTTTCTCCACACTCCTGTTGGTTGTAAAGCTCTCCTGGGATGATGATGATGAATAATAATGAAAATTAACAAGGCCCTTGTTATGAGCACTTTTGGAAGTACAGAAACAAACCAGAGACCACCTGTACTGCAGGGAGTTCTTCTGAGAAGAGAGAACATCCTGAACTGCAGCAAATCCTGCTGTTCTGAAGGACGCAGGATGGAGGGAATACTTATTCTCCCAGCATGACAGGCAGCAGGTCAGGAGCCTTCATACACGACCTGAACAGCAGTGAAGTTTCTTTCCAACAGGTTAATTAAGAGATGTGGTCACATGAGCCTAACAACCCCCCTGTCGCTTTGCACAGGGGCCCTCTTGCTGTTAGAAACTCTGATTTTCAGCCAGGGATAAACAGCTGGGGCTCTGGGAGCTGCCTGCCCTGCCCAGGAGCACTGCAGGCTCCACTCCTCAATCAGGTGATGCTGGGGCTCAGTACCTGAACCAGTCTCCTCTTCCCAGGCCTGAGAGAGGTGCTGCCCATCTGCCACAGCTACTCTGTGCAGTGACAGCTGCTTGTCTGCAGCACAGGCAGAAGTTTCTCTGCCTGGTTGTGTATTTGGTCAGTCCCTCTCCAAATCCTGGTGCTTCCCAACCACTCAAATTCATTTCTTAATATCCAAGAGGGGCAATTTTCTCCTAAGTGAGATGTTAGAATGAAACAGTCCCCAAACCTTCCATCCATCACCCCCAGCAGTTCAGCAGTGCCCAGCAGCAATTCTGCCTCAATCCCTTTCAGACAATCTCCCTCGACTCCCTAATCAGGGAGATCTCTCTCCCTGCTGAAGAGGCTGGCACGTACTGAGGCCAGGGATTGCACTGGGGTAACCACAGCAAAAGTTCATATTGGCAGGAGGACGGTAAATGTCTGGAGGAACATGGAATAAACCCCAGAACAGCAATGCTGCAGCTGTGCACATCTGGAACAGTTCTGACCTTTCCAGGTTCCAGAGTTTGACGGAGCCGTCGGCCGCGCACGAGGCCAGGCTGACGTCCTTCTTGTCCAGGGACACCGTGGCCTTGGGGTGGAACACGACTGCCCCCACATTGGTGCTGTGCCCTGAAGGGGAAGGAAAACCAAAATTCAGAATCTGCCACGGGATCTTGGGCAGTTCCTCAGAAAAGCAGCATTTCCTTGGTACTGCTGAGTGAGGTGAGTGGACACCTTCACTGTGCCCTCAGTGCTGGGTGACACTGCCCTGTAACCCACAGGCAAACTGCACTTCCAGGAGCACCCAACACAGAGCATCCAACACCAAGGTTTGGAACTCTCAAAGTGCAGACAAAACTCAACATATAAATCAAAGAGATTTGTCCTCCCATCTGTATATAGTCCAAGTTGTGACCACTGCTCAAAGAACCTCACTGTTGTCAAGTGACCTGCCCAAAACTGCTGCTGTTTGTAACTCAAGTACTTAAACCAAGTTTGGAAACGAAACAAAACCGTTCAGAAATAGAAACAGCAAACTGGGAGCTGAGGTCGGAGCTAAAGGCCAGGTCTCCCTCATTATCTGACACATTCCCGTGCTCTCAAGCCAAGGGATGCTCTCAGCAAGAGAAAAATCTGCCCAAACACAACATTTTGAGTCACAAAGTAATTCAGATGTGGGAGCTCAGCACAGAGAGGAACAAAAGAACCAAAAGCCTCAGTGAGAGCCGCTCGCTACCTCGTAAGGTGTGAACCAGGTTGCAGTCGGGCACAGACCAGAGCTTGCACAGCCCACTCCTGTGGAAGACAAGGAATGGATGTCAGCGGAGAAGGAACATCAAGGAACACATCAAACAGAGCTGCAAAGCCACCCTAAGATTCTGCACTGGCTAAAACACCAACACATTTGGGGCAACCAGCTCAGATCAATGAATCTCTGCTCAGCTCTAAAATGAAGTGATGAGAGCTCAGGGTAGGAAGAAGCACAATTCCCAAGCCTCCAGTAACATCCCTGTCTTTCCCTGGTGTGCTCTCCCAGCCCCCAAAGCAGGTGCTGCCAAGGCTGTCTCACCAGCAGGCTGTGGCCAGGAGTTTGGAGTTGGGGCTGAAGTGGCAGTAGGACAGCGGGCGATCGTCCCCGATCTGACTGCAGAAGTTATTCAAGGACTGCAAAAAAACCAAAGAAAACCATCAATAAATGACTAAAGTACAACCAGCCCAGAGCTATTCCCAGCCAAAGCCTGAGGTGAGGGCGGCAAATGTGCACAGGAGGCGGCAGAGGCCTTTGGAAAGTCACTTTCAATGGGAGGAGTTGCCTCAGAGCCACTCCAGGGCCAGCCTGGCCCAGGTGGCCCAGCATAGCCTCGGGTGACAGCTCAGCCCCCCAGGGCCACCCATGGTATGGGCCCCCCCAGCCCCAGAGCTCTGCAGCTGCAGCTCTGACACAGAACTGGCTGGAGCTGGGCATCTTTCCACAACTCATCCAAAGAATCCAACCAGACAGACAGGGCAGAGGGGAGAAGCAAATCCTCTGGCAGCTGCTGCCTCTGGTGTAAACAGGATTAGGGGGGCAGCACACGGTGTGCCTGAGCCTCTCTGTTTGGTTAAGCTGGGAATCTGGCTTAGCATGCTCGGAAAGGGCATCTCAGAGTCATCCCAACCACATTCTGCACCCAGAGTTGGGTATTTCCCTTGGATTCCCTGGCTTCCCAGCCAGCCAAACCCGTGCCAAAGCCAGGAATGCATTCCTTTAGCTTCACAGGAGAGTGCCAAGGCAAGGCAGGGATGCCTCTGCCTCCTGCCACCCACAAGAACGAAATACATCTCCCTGGGTCACTCTGAAGGAATCAGAGCATGCTTTAGAGACACAAGGAAACAGGAAAAGCAGAGGTTCCCAAGATTGCAGAGACTGACGTGCATCTGGACAGCACCTCACTCAGCTGAATTCCTGCGGAGCTCTTTGGAGGATCAGCCAAACCTTGTGAACACAGCAGTGGAGCAGCTGCCAAACCTACCCGCAGGGATTTGTGCAGCTCCTGCCTCTGGGATGTCCTGGTGGCCTCGGGAATCTCCTTGAGCAGCCGGGCCTCCTCCAGCCGCTTCGCTGCCCTGGGGAGAGCAAAGGTGGAGTGACAACTGCCAGCATTCCCCCTTCCTGCTGCTGGCAACAGGCCTTTCCCTGCTCTTCCCCCAAACTGGGCTAATGCTGGATCAGCCCCTGAGAGCTCTGGGCTCACTGGACTTGCCTCCCCACTCCTTGGATTTCCTGTGCTACCCCCAGAGGGATCAGCACTTGGATTTGACACATGGCTGCATCTCCCTCCTCCTCTGTGCTGTTTTCTCTCACCTGGGGAGTGAGTAGTTGGCCAGCCACAGCCTGGCTGTTTTCAGACTGCGTGGGCCCTCATGGTACCAGGTTTGCTGATACTGTAAAAAAAGGAATAAAACTGATGGAAAAGCTCTGGTGCTGCTGCCCCTGCATTCATTCCCCTCAGCTGCCTCCTCCCAGCACCTGCCCCCAAACCCTGCTGTGCTCTGGCCTCTTTTTAAGGGCCTTCTGCACAACTGTAAGCCCCAGGAAAAGGGATTAAGAGAGATAAACCAAACTCTCTGCCCTGCAGATCCGATCCTGACGTGCTGCCACTTCACTCAGTGTTCCAGCTGAGCCCTGACTCATCTGCATTCACTGACATGTAACTCCCTCCTTGTTTACACATCACCCAGTAAACAGAAAGCCCAGAGCTGCAGAAATTATTTCTTACAGCACAATTCAAAAATAATAAGGAAAAAATAGACTCGGAAGAGAGACAGCAGCAGAAAGAGTAATCAAAGGCAGAAACAGATGCAGCAGCAGGAACATATTTTTTCTTCCCAAGCATGAACAAAAGTAAGGGACTTGCTATAATGAATAAGAGCCCACACACCTGCTCTCCTGGTTTGCACACTGAGTGCAGCACAGAGCTCAGTCTGGGAGTAAAAAACCACACTCAGTGCTCCTCACTGAGGCCAAACATTGCCACAGGTTTGCTGAAATGGGCAACACAGAAAAAGCCTGAAGGGATGACACGAGAATCCACAGGCTGGCCAAAGCCAGGAGTCCTGGATATATCAGCTCTGGATATACCATCCCTCCCTGAGCACTGAGAGGGCAGCAGACACCCCTACCTCTTCTTTGGACTTTTTTGACCTGTCATCATCTTTCCTGGTCTTTTTTAACGCATCTGTGCCAACCACGGAGAGGATGTTCCTTAACCTGGAAAAAAGTCATGAAGCTGGATTTAGCCAGTGAATTCTCAGCTCACCTGACAAATACCAGTGTGACATCCCCTCTACCTTGGGGTTCTTAGAACAGAAATACAGACTGGGCTGGGCTGGGAGGGACCTTAAAGCCCATCCTGTTGCCATCCCCTGCCATGGGCAGGGACACCTCCCACTGTCCCAGGCTGCTCCAAGCCCCAATGTCCAGCCTGGCCTTGGGCACTGCCAGGGATCCAGGGGCAGCCCCAGCTGCTCTGGGCACCCTGTGCCAGGGCCTGCCCACCCTCCCAGGGAACAATTCCTTCCCAATATCCCATCCAGCCCTGCCCTCTGGCACTGGGAAGCCATTCCCTGTGTCCTGTCCCTCCATGCCTTGTCCCCAGTCCCTCTCCAGCTCTCCTGGAGCCCCTTTAGGCCCTGCAAGGGGCTCTAAGGTCTCTCTGGAGCCTTCTCTTCCCCAGACTGAACACCCCCAGCTCTCCCAGCTGCCCTGTGGCACAGCACTGCTGACAGCAGCACTCGCTGCGCCCCAGTTCCCTGGAAAAGCTCAGGGATTTGCTAAGCGGCCATTCCCTGTTTGCAGACACCGCACCTCTCCCTGCGCTCCGCAGGCCCCTCTCCAAAGAGCGTGATGGGCTCCCCCAGGGCCCTCAGGCAGGCCTTGACCTCGGAGTCGTCGGTGGAGACGTTGATCTGCCGGGCGCGCTTGCGGCGCTCGAACTCCGCCAGCACTTCGGCCTGGCGCTCGCTCATGTGGTCCTCGAGGTCAAACACCTCCCCTGGACACAGACACAGCCCTGAGCACAGCACATCCACCACGGATCACACAACAGCTGGGGCTGGGAGGGACCTCTGGGGACCACCCAGTGCATCCCCCTGCCACGGCACGGCCACCCAGAGCAGCTGACACAGGAACGTGTCCAGGTGGGTGTGGGATGTCTCAAGAGAGGGACACTCCACCCCCTCCCTGGGCAGCTGTTCCAGAGCCTCTCTGCTCCTGGATCCCTCCCAAGTGGGAAGATCCAAGGAGCTGCCCATCCCTGTCTGGTTTGAGGTGATGCCCAGTGAACAATGAGAGACATTTGGAAGTGTCCTGTCTCCAGGGAGGGATAACAAAGGGTGGTTCCACAGCCTCACCGCTGCTGATGTTGATGTTCCCAGCCTCCATGGCAGCCTTCATGCCTTCCTTGCCCAGCAGCCCCGACTCGCCCTTGGCCAGGCGCTCCCGCTCCTTCTCCTCCAGGCTCCCGTAGAAGATGGGCGCCCGCTTGGCTGGGGGTCCATCGCTCTCCTCTGCAGGCTTGGGCTTGGGGGGCTGCAGGGAGAGGCACAGTTTGGAGTGTTTGGGGACAGAGGAGCCAACAAACAGCCTGGGCATGCCACAGAGCTGAGCTGTGCACCATGCAAAGATCCTCTCAGAATCCCAGATAGGTTTGGGTTGGAAGGGACCTTAAAGCCCATCCCATTCCATCCCGTGCCATGGGCAGGGACACCTTCCACTGTCCCAGGTTGCTCCAAGCCCCGTCCAGCCTGGCCTTGGACACTTCCAGGGAGGGGACAGCCACTGGACATTGAGGTTTTTGCCTGAAGGCCAAAGTGCAGAAGTAAAATGCCACATTAAATCGCTTAAATCAGGCTGTGCTGTGTTCCTATTATTTATTATCTACAGACTTATTTTTTGAAAAAGCTTTAGAACATGAAGGTTTTCCTCCTCCTGCTGAGCGCCAGCACAGCCAGGAGCGATGCCACGCTCCAGCTCCCGGCGGCCTCCCAGGAAGCCCGGGGAAAGTGAACGGTGCCCGGCTCCCTCTCCCCGGAGGGCGTCACACGACCTTCCCGGGAAATCAATCAGGATTGTGCAAAAATGCAGGAAAACACGTGAGCGTTCCGGCTCCTTTAAATGGCTCCAGCGTCACCGGTGCATCGCAAACCCCACACAGCAACAGCAGGAGCGACCCCCGCGGCCTCTCCCGCTCCTGCGGGCCCGGAGGCGCCCCCACCACTCACCTCGGGGGGCCGGGCCCCGCCTCGCGCAGCCGGTGGCCCCGCGGTGGCC
>NW_008239284.1:524940-549846 GCF_000691975.1 Corvus brachyrhynchos
TTTAAAGAAAAGAATAATAATCCCACGAGCTGCTATAAATGGCTGCAGTGACCAGGTGGGGATGGGAACACCTGGACCACCCGTCTCCTGCTCCTCTGAGCAGGGGGGTAAAACACTGCAGGAGGATCCTCTGGGATCGTGATTTTAAACCAGACAGTGGAGTGGGGCCACCTGAACCTCCAGCTCTACCCACTGGTGACCCCACTGAGAAGGTCCTGGAAGTGCCTGATGAGTGTTTTGGGATAAAGGCGCCACGGTTCTGGGTGCCTCTGTCCTTTCCTGAGGCAGCCAGGAAAGAATCCCCTATCTATTAATTCACCCATGTCCCAGAGCTGCTTCCCAGTCCATGTCACAGCTGGGATGTGGTTTGGGCCCTGGGAATGGCTGCAGACCTGGATGACGTACTGGGCACATGGATGTGGAATGATGTCCTGTATTTTCTGAGCCACTTTTCCTTCATACTTCCTTGTTCCACCTCCATTCAGCCCTGCTCAGTGTCACCCCAGCTGCCCTGGTTTGTCACCCTTGGAATGGAGCTTCAGGGCTGTTTGCTGCTCAGATCAAAGCTCACCAAATAGTTCCCAATGGATAGTGTCATGTGAAAAGGCCAAGGGGGCACACTGATTTCTTCAGCAGGTCCCTGGGTTTACCCTCATCAGCTGCCTGGGCAGGGTGAGGTAAGATTTGGGGCAGAGCCCACCCAGGAGTCTGGCACACAGTGGGGTGAGCTGAAGGAAGCAACTTAAAAACCTGAGCAGCTTCTTGGTGTTTAGGGAACTCTGCTGCCTGCAGCCTGGGGAAGGAGCAGGGCAGGTCCAGGACACCTGCAGGGAATTCAGGAGCTGGAGGTTCTCCCTGCCTCTGGCCAGGGCTGTTTCCTACCATCTTCAGCACAATGACCAGTTCTGATTTTTCAGTGTTCCAAGCAATGCTCCAAACTGGAGTTAGTCAAATTCAGGCTTCCTGTGTTGTAGGTGCATCAAATTTCAGGTCAGGCTGGGAAAATGTACAGAACTTCGAACTTTTCCAACTGGAAAGAGCCCCAGCCTGGCCTAGAAAAGAGCTGCTGTTCCTGTCTAACACAACATAAAATGATCAGGGATGGCTCTGCTGTTCTGGCATTCCCAGCAGGCCCCAGCTCAGGAGGTTGTTACAGCTCCCTAAAACTCCTCTCCCCAACTCTTCCTGCTCCAGGGCAGGCAGATCTGGGAGGCACCAATTCCACACTGCAAAGTGTGACTGGGCTGGAACAAACAGAAACTTCTCAGTGAATCCCCACATTCCCATTCCAGGAGCTTCAGGGTGCATTCCTGGAAGCTGGGGAGGCGCAGAGGATGCTGCTCCTCACTCCCATCCCAGAGCACCTGAACAGGGACACTGGGCCCTGCTGCTCCCTCTGAGGGATGCACTGAGGATTGTTCCCAAAACACACCCCCACCACAGTAAAATGCAATCTATTTTATTGGTTAATTATGTACAGGAGATTCTTGATTTTCACAGTAACATCAGACAAGTTACCACCACAAAGAGCAAGAGTAAAAACAAAACTGACAGTCCACTGTAAACAAAACTAGAAATCCTGCTGGATTGGGTGGGACTGGCTCCAGACAAACTCAAAAGGCACTCAAAGAAAAGCAACAAAAGCCTGCTGAGGGCCACAGCCTGGATGCTCTGTGCTCCCCCCTTGATGACAATGCGGAGGCACAGCGTGTGGAGAGCAAACATCAGGACACAAAGACACACACAGGATGTCACCCCCAAGCAGGACAGCACACCCAAACATGCTACATGTGTGTCAACACAGGAATTTAATGTACCCAGGTCTGGAAATCCTTCCAGCCCTCCCCTTCCCGTGTTACCTGGACAACTTTACATTCAGCAGAGGGGCTGGGGCTGCCCCAGAGCTGCCCATCCCACCCAGAGGGAGCTCAGGCTTTGCTCAGGCTCTGCCACAGCACGCAGCAACCCGGGCTGAGAAGGCACCGTGGTAGCACCGGGTGGCAAGGGGGAGGCTGGGACACGGGGAGGTCAGTGGCTTCTCTGCATTGTCCCATTAACTGAGGAAAGCACGGCCATGGCAGGAGGGAGCAGCCTGGACATGCCCCTCCCCAGCTGCACGTCAGGGAGCTCAGGAGCAGAGGGGACACAGCCTCGCCCTGCTCTCCTCAGCCGCTTCCCTTCTGACGTTCCCTGGGCAGCCCAGGGTGCTCAAAGCACCCCTCGTGCAGGCTGTGGGAGCAGCTGGGGCACCTGAGACACTCCTGCCCAGGTGACCCCTGCTAGGTCAGTGTCCCTTCCCAGTGCATGCTGGAGAAAGCTGTGTACCCTCTCTGGGAAGAGCATGGGCAGGACATGAGCCTTGGGAGCTCATCCTGGTGGGGAAACAATTCCAGGGGCACAGGTGGTACAAGTAGAACGAGGCAGAAAAGCTTAACAAGAACCAGATTGACACTGCACGAGCTACAGCCTGATCCCCAAGTCATCCCTCAGAGAATTCAAGTCTGGTCATTTGGATACACAGAAAGATGGCTAAAAGGTGACAGCAAGGTGAGGCCAAGCAGCTTCTGTTTCAAAGAAAGACACAGCAAGAGGTGTATGAGGTCACCACACAAAGCCACTCCTCACTCCACCTGTGATTGTAATGGCAACAATTCCAGCCCCTTCCAGAAAAACCAGCGGCAGCAGTGGCAATGTCACCCTGAGCTCCTTCAGGGTCAAGCCCTGCAGTGCAAACCTCCCACACCACCAACCACCATCTCCAGCTTTTAACAGCTCGTTTTCTCTGACAAACACTCAGGTTTCCTCTCAGTTCCAGTAGGAGTGGGAAGGGATTGTCCATTTTCTTTGTCCAACACTAACATTCCTCCCAGCTCTCCAGGGATGGGGAGGGTCAGGTTTCCCCTCCCATGATTGCTTAGAGGGCACAGGAGTTTTACCTTTGTGACAGGTGCAGAGAGGGCAGCAGTAGGTTCTGTCCCAGACAGAACTCCCTTCAAAGATCAGACTGGGGAAGGAAGCACTTTTCCTGTCTCTCAGCAGGAGGTGGCTAGAACTTTTCCATGAAAATAACTTTGCCTCCTTCACCCAGATGCGAATTTGCTACAGAAAGCAGCTATTTAGGAACCTAAGCCTGCTTTTAACTCAGCTCCTTTTATTCTCTATTTACACTGTCCAGAGAAAACAAGATGTCCAAATAAACAGTTGGCATCAGCCCAGGAGGGCTGACTTCAGGAGGTGCAATTCAAGTCCTGGTAGCAGCAGTACCGGATTTCCTTAGGGTGGGAGGGTGGGCTCTGTGCAGGGACAGCAGCACCAGCACCGTGGAGCACCCATGTACACAGGGATGGCCTCACCCTCGAAGGCTCAGGAGCTAAAAAATGTCATTCCAAAGATCAGCTTTCCTCACACAGCTGCTGCCAGCAGCCAGCATCTCCAGAGGAAAAAACCTTCCTGTGCATGCCCAGAGGCTTTATCCCAGCAGGATTCCCTGTTCTCATGATGTCCCAGACACCAGCCCCAGTCTGAAAGCGGGGCCTGTTCTCAGGGCCCTTCTCTAATTCCCACTGTCTTCTTTTCCAGCCAGTTACAGGCACAAACTGGGCAAACTGGGTAGAGGGAAGGCTCCAGCTTTGCACCACACTCTGCACAACTTATTATTAACATCCAGGTGCTACACCAGAGCTGCTCCCCAAGCCTGTCCTGGCACCAGGCAGGTTCTGCCCCCTCACAGCCTGTCCCGCCTGGGCACCAGGCAGAGCCCACAGCACTGACCGAGTTCTTCACTGCACCACAGCACCTGTTCCCCCCTGGCACTGAGAACCTGCAGCTCCAGCATGGGCACACTGTGATTATTAAGACAAAGAGGAGTCATCTGGGTCAGGAATACTTTTTTATCAGCCCACACTGCTCCAAATTTCACCTGAGAAGACACGGAAGGCTGCTGTAGTCCTGTATTTTCCTTCTCCTCTTCCCCAAATCTCTCCTTTACAGGAACATGGTTGTTTTCCCCCTTCACCTCCATCTAGGAATACCTTCTTCAGCCAGTTTAACTTTCGTGTCATGAAATCATTATTTAGCTCTTGCCTCATTTACAGAGCCAGTCCTAGTAACCCAAAGCTTAGCTCTAGTTCCATCCAGGTGCAGTTCCACATGAAGTATCTGTGGGTTCAATGGTTTATTTAGAAGCTTTTTGCCCTGTAAATACAGAACTATTATCCTGCATCTGCTCCATAATTGGGAAGGGAAAGCAGCCAAACTCGAGTGTTCTCCCCGGAGGCTGAGTAAAGCTGCTGGATACATCAGATTAACAACACTCATCATCATCCTCTGGTGGGCTTGGAGGGCAGGTTCATCCAACCCCTGAAGCACACAGCTCACATCCTTGGGTCAAAGTCCTCCCTTACCAGAACACACCTGAGCGTGTCTGATGTGCAGCACCAAATCTTCCTCAGAGGCTGAGTCCTAGAGCAAAACGTGTCATTGGCCCCAAAAGCCACAATGCCAGGGCAATCTCCTCCCCTGGCATTATGTACACATTGAAAAAAATCAAAATTAGAACAGCCATTCACACATTATTGGCAACTTTGATCTTTTCCTACTGTTCATTAAACCCCCACTGATGAGCATTTACAATTTAAAAATAAAATGGTTTTGTTTTCTTTTTAAAACAATAATTTCTATGGTTCTGTCAGCCAACTAATTTCAATCACAGCATAATCTAAAAATAAAGCAAATCCTGGCCAAGAAGGGGCTCTCAAGAGTCAAGGGGAGAAGTGTGTCCCAGCTCCTCACATCCCTGCACCCCTCCAGGAACTTGTGGTGAACTCCAGTTGATTTTCTTTATCACGATTCTCTTGGCAGCTTAGGAATGCTCCAGTCCTCGGGGCTGGCTGCACTTGCAGGGAGCAGTGGGGTAGAGAGGCCTGTGGGCACATCCAGTGTTAGTGGCAGTGCTCTGTGATATCCACCACCACGGCCTTTTTCCAGCTGAAGAAGAAGTATCCGGTGCCCGCTCCCGCTGCCACGGCGATGCAGAGGTACCCGTTGTAGGTCATGAAGATCAGCATGAGGAAGTAGCTGACCACCACCTGGATGATGTGCAGCACAGTCTGCAGCAGGTGGGGCAAGCTCAGCATCTGCTGGCTGGGAACACAAACCCAAACAAGTCAGCAAACACAGGACAGGTGGGAAATGCACATCCCCAAAGAGAAAGCTGCCAGGACAGCAAGGTGGGCGTGCGATGGCAGAGAAGGTGACACCAGCCTGGGCAGGGACTCCTGCGTGCAGCTGGCACCTGGAGCTGGTTTTGCTCACAGAGCAAAGCAAGCACGGAGCTTGCTGGGAGGACACAACTTTTAGCTGAGAAACAGACTCCACCAAGCTTCTTTTACCCCCCCATTCAACAGCGGACTGGCTCCTGTTCTGCACAGAGGCCTTGACAACCTGTCAGCAAAAGGATCCTGAGTGTTTTCTGTCGGGGTCACTGGATGTAACACCCAAACTCTGTTCCTGAGAACTCCCCCAAACACATGCATTACAAAAACCCCAAGCTCATCTGGCTCCTTGCTGCTTTCCTCCTTTTGTCTCCATCCTCAAGGGTGCCCAGGTGTCCCCCATCCTCCAGTGCCACGCAGCATCCCAGTCTGGAGCCAGGACACCCTCCAGAGATCAAAACTGGCTGCACAAAGTTTCTTCTGTGCCAGTTTCACCTGCAGAGCTTTGCTTTAGAATGAAGTGCAATCCTTACCCCACGGTTTTGTGTGTCTCCATCAGGATGGTGCCATTGGGGCCTGGCACTGGCATGGAGTTATAGCGGATGCTGACTTGGGATTTACGGAGCAGACACTCCCGGGCGATCTTAAGGCCTTCATAAAACATGGCCAGGAAGAAGACAGCCACAAAAGCACCAGCCATTTCTGACAAGAGAGGAAACATTATTGTCTCTGGGCAAGAAAATGTGTCAGCAGAGTCACTGCATGATTGAACAGCCCCACTGTGCTGCATAGGCCATGGCTCTGTGTGCTTGCATAGATAGGTGGGAAATGGGAATTTTAGCCAGACACTCACTGCAATTTGACCCATAAAGCAGAACCAGCAATCACTTTTGCTAACAAAACCAAATTCTTGAACTGTACAAACATCTTTTTTTCTTTCACCCCACAGATGCCATTTAAACCGGATTCAACACAGCGTGTCCATGTATTTTTAGCACAAGGAACAGGGTAATTCCTGAACTATGAATCCTGAAACACCAACTGTACACCTTTTGTTTGGACTGCACAAGACAGTGTTACTAACCTCCAGGAGAATTGATTGTAAGTCCAGAGAACAGCAATGGCACATTCTCACAGCTGAAGTGGAAAGTCATGGCCTGCCCAAAACACAAAGAACACCAAAATGAGCCTGAAGAGCTCATCCCAAGATGGAGCTCACAGCAAGGTGTAGCAATGGGGTTTGTATCAGAACAAGAACTCAAATGAGTTTATTTGGTCACCACCTAAACACCAAGAAAGTCTCCAGTAAATCTGGTGTAACACACACAGGTGAGACAGGGATGAGATGTTCCAGTTCCCAGCTCCTTCAGGCAGCCCTGGGCAGGAGGCCCTGTCCTTCACAGAACTCCAGGTAAGTGCCTTCTCCTTGCTTTTGGAGCTCCTTTTCCCCTCAGCATCAGCAGCAGTCAGGGATTGGGGATGTCCTCATGGAGCTCCTCCTCGCCTTCCATCCCCTCAGGAACTGGGGACAGGGCACTTTCCCTTCCCCACTTTGACTCTGTTTGTATGATGCAGGTAAGGGCTGTACAGGTAAGTCCTCTGCTCCCCTCCTGCACTGTGCCAGCACAGTTGTCTCCCTATGGAATTCCCAATATCCTAAGGGAAACAGAGGCCTCAACACAGCTACCACAAGGAGGTAAAGCAGGACTGCAGCTTCCATGGGTGAAAAAAAGGGCTCCTGAGCCTGCACAGTGAAGGGGAAGGGGAGCCATCAATGATCCCCAGGCCAGTGGAGGTGATACAAACTTCCCATCTAGGTAAATACAGCTTGGCATGTCTTGGGCACAGCTGCACACAGTGTTTTCACATGGCAAGTACTGACCAACCAAGAGGAACTTCTCTTTGAACTTCCCTCATTGCTTAATTAAGGTTATTTGCTGAAGCTCAGAATTATGGTTCATTTCAGCATCCCTAAGAATCAGCAGACACTCATTTTCCCCAGAGCAGAAATTACTGTAAAATAGCTTTTAGAGAGTAATTTCATCTCTTCAATGAATTTAACATCTTTATATTTAAAACAAAAGCCACATAAATCAAAGAACTGCAGCTGAGCCTGAGCCTGTTACTTGGTGCCAGTGAGGAATGGGAAAACACACATTAAATGTGCTCAGTCTGTTACCTAAGATGCTGTACCTACGTACTGCCTTCCCTGACAGATTTATTTGCAGTATGAATTCAAAATCTTGTGCAATTACTCACAGTTTTCAGCTGCAGAGCAAGGCAGGGTCCTGTAACTATCCAGGGAACACTTGACATGTGTAAAGAAATGACATTTTCATGGAAAGTAATGGCCCAGGGATGCCAATACTGAGCTGTGAGATGATGGGAAGAGCTTCACAAGAGCAGTGGCAGTGCTGGACTGAGAGCTCCACGTGGGCCATGCCCACCAAGGCTGTTCTAGTGCTCTCTTCTCCTGCTGTGACACTGGTTGCAATAGAAGTAGAAGCAGAGATTCTTGGTTCTCTCCTCAGGCACACAAACTCCAACTGAAGGTTTGTAAAATCTACTCCTTGAGAACATTCTCATTTGAAATGGAAATGTGCCCTCTCTCCCCTTCTTTTGAAATTTAACCAGAAACAGACATGTTTTAATAATCTGAAACTCACTCCAAAAGTATTTAGGCAAAGGAGAAAAAGCTGAAAAAGTTCCTAGAACTGGCTACACACAAACACTGATCCTATGGCCATCTCCATGGAAACTCTGGCCAGGATCTCTGCAAAGCCCCAGTGATGCCAAATGCACAAGTCTGAACCTGTTGGAATCAAAGTCTGCTGCAGCAGCAGGGATCAGGACCAGTCCAGCCTTAATACCAACATGGCAAAGAGCCCTGGCAGTGCTTTGCTCCCCAAACCGAGCGTGCTCTGAGAGTTCAGGAGGGACGGGCACAGAGGGAGCTCGGCAGAGCCCCTCACGCTGCTGGGCAATCCTCTCAGGGCTGCCTGGGGCTCTCACTGCCAGCCTGGAGAACTCCATTCATCCACTTCCTGCAGCAGAATGCTTGCTTTGCATTTCTGCCCTTAGTTGGCTGTCAAGCAGACACCAGGCTGGCTGCTGGAAAGGTTTTTGCAAGAGAAGACAATTTTGCCAAAGGATCTCCAGCTCTGAAATCCATTTCCTGCTCCGTATCCCCTCATGCTGCTCCTTCACTCCAGAAGACCCACAATGGGATCTGGGTTTTACCTGGAAGTATTCCCACCTTCCAAAGCTCAGGTTAATTCCCAGTTCTCAAGAGCACAGTCTTTAAGATGACAAGTTACTCTGAACCACAGACAAGGAAAAATTCTCTGGTTAATCCTGACTTCTCCACTTACCATCATCATCATGTCAGGTCCATGACTGTGTCCCGGGGCTGTGGTGGAGGAGTGGTGATGCTCAGGAGGATGCGAGGTTGGCAGCATGGAGCTGTTCATGTGGTGAGACATCTTGAGGACAGAGCGGGTCAGAAAGGCACATAGAAAAGTGGGAACCTGAAAAACAAACAAAAAATGAAGCCCTTTTCTAAACAGAATGTGGTTTCTCTACTGCTACTGCAAGAGAAAATATTCCAACCCACTGAGAACTGCTGCCTCTGGAAAACTCCTGGAGCATCCCCACGCTCCTGCTCTGGCTACAGAGAGCACACAGCAGGACAGTTTAAAGGAGGTGTGTCCCTCTGCAGCCTAATTTGATTGAGGTGGCGCCTGGGGACGAGTGCTCAGCATAAAGGAACATTTCTTATCTACATGAGGAAAAAAACAGAGCCCCTTCCCAAGTGCAGTCTTGCAAGAGGCAAAAATATCACAATCACCACTTTAAATTGCATATACTAAAGATCAGATTATGGAGTTTCTCTTAATTGACAGTTATGCATTTTATTTGGAACATGTTTAACACAGAAATTGTGTTAGTTGGTACAAGACCTACTGCCAGGGAAAGGTCTGCAACAGCCACAGGCAATCCAATTTCATTTCCATGAGCTTTACATTGCCACATCTCCCCTCTAATCACATTACCCACAGTGAGAGAAACACTCAAGAGACTGCCAGTCCCAATCCCTAATCTGGTTACCACAAATCAGGGATGTCTGGGCACACTAAAAATAAATAAATAAAAATCCATGGTTAGCTGTGGGCATGGCTGCTGCACTCTGCCCCAGCACTGCCTGGCAATTGCTGGTGGGAAATGAACATCATCAGGTAGAAACAGCAATGGGAGAGAAAATAACCTGGGAATACCAGTCAGTCCTGCAAGCACAGCATCTGTCCTGCTGGGCCCTGCCTGGAATAATCTGTACCCTCCCACTTCAGTCCTGCACTAAAGTAAAACCAAGTGAAATAAAAAGCAAAGTTCGGACACTTTATCAAATTAAAGTTTAGAAAGAAATGAGACTTATTTCCTTCCGCATAAACCATCATAAGAGTTTACAAGTGTGTTTTTTCAGTTTTTTAAGTCAAAAGGCAGCATGGTGTTTCAACAGGGAGGCATGGCTGTATTTAGATTGGAGAGAGGAAGTGACACTCTAGAAGAGCTTTCAAAACTGAAAATAGCAAATAAAACCCCAAAAGGCAGCTGGTGGTGGAGCTGGGTCAGTGTGACAGCAACCCTGAGCAGGGGGTCACTGGTAGCCCAGAACATGAGTGCCAGTGCAGCCCCGTGGAGCATCCCTGACAGGGGTGATATCTAAGGGCTTTAGGGTTAAATTAAGGAGAGAAATGAGAGAAATTAAAAGATTTGGGAAGATAAGGAAACTAAGTCAGCACTGCTGGGGAGGGACTCAAGAGAAAGACAGAAGTAATACCCTGCAAACACTGAAATTAAATAATGCAGGGAAGCACCAATTAGCAACACCAGGAACCCACAGCTCAGGTATGTTCTGCATCTCTGTGCAGATGAAGTTTGTACCCCATCCCTTATTGCATCAGACGACTTCACAATAATCCCCTGGAAAGTAACTTGTCATGGAATCTAAGGGTACTGGCTAAAGCACAATGAATTCCCTGTCCACATTTCTGCTAAGATTTTTTAGCTCACTTTGCCCCTGATTTGTGCTTAAATATTGAGACCAGAAAAATGTTTATGGGGAGATAAAAAGGAGACCAATGCAAGCAGCAGCTCAGCTGACACAGAAACACTTCACCAAGGGACACCTGCAGAATGCCCAGCGTGATTTCCATATGGCACAGCTTGGAAGATTATCCTGTTCCAGAGCTGAAACGTTCAGGCTCCAGAACTGCCGTCCCAAAATACAAACACTTGGGAAAGGAATCCTCTGCCAAGACACACAAACATCAAATTGTCTTTTGCATCAGGGAAGGAAGAAGAATAGCCCAAGTGCTTTATGCACAGGATCAAAGGTAAGTGTGCAGTGAGAGGAAAGACGTCACACAAGAACTTCCCCTCTCCCCCAGCCAAAATCTCCTGGAATCATAGAACCATGGAATATCCTGAGCTGGAGGGACCCACCAGGACCATCCAGCCCAACCCCTGGCCCTGCACAGACCCCCCAACAGCCCCACCCTGGGCATCCCTGGCAGCGCTGTCCAAACGCTCCTGGAGCTCTGGCAGCCTCGGGGCCGTGCCCATTCCCTGGGGAGCCTGGGCAGTGCCCAGCACCCTCTGGGGGAAGAACCTTTCCCTGCTCTCAGCCTGAGCCTGCCCTGGCCCAGCTCCAGCCGCTCCCTGGGTGCTGTCCCTGGCCCACAGAGCAGAGATGGGAGCTGCCCCTCTGTCTCCTCCCTCTTCTCCTCTCAGTTGACTGATCCTTTGCTTTTCCTTTGGATACAACATCCTCACTAGTGACTACTGTCCAATGATTATTTATTCCTTTTAGGATTTCACATTCCTGCCAAGCTCAGCAGGTTCCAAAACGCTCCACAGAAGCCCTGGCTGGTTACCAGATGAAAAAACTGCCTTCGTGGCTGGGCTGTGTCAACTTTTCACTCCTTTCCTTCTCACTCATCATCATTTGTCTGCAGAAAGGGAGAAACAGTGGCTGTGTTCTCAGGATATTTACTCTGCAGGAACAAAGAATACAATCAGGTGTTCAGGAGTGGCTGCCTGTGGCTGGGCAGGCAAGTTTAACCCTCACCTGTGTAGCTCCTCCCTGCCCTGCTATCCCAGTGCTCCAACACCAAATCCAACCTCTTGCTGCAGTTACCCAACACTGAAGGACATTTTAAGAGATCCTGAAAGGATGGGGTATTAAGCAGCTTAAGAGGAAATCAGTGGCTCATCTGAGCCACTTCAGCTGTGTTTTGTGTCACTGAAGGTAACAAACAGTGGATAAATTTCTGTTTTAAAAGAAATCAGTTCCAGTGGACAGTCAGAGTCTGATTTACAACTTAGGAGATCTCTATCTATGCCTTGAGGTAAAAAACAATATATAGGGCAGCAATAGGTTAATGGGTGTGTAATATTCCAAGCAGCAAATCCCTGGCTGGCTCGCACAACTCCTAAGAAACAAGCCGACAGAGATGTGGAGCTCTGTGTGTCACCAGAAGGTGGTGGTTTAACAAGGCTGACTCCATACCTGAAGGAAAAAAATCTGCCCCCCTGGCCCTCCCCCAGTTTCTATTACTGTAAATTCTTTAAATAGGTTTAGCCTTGTACAAAGCCAGCCTTCAGCAGGTATTTCTGTCTGAATGGGTGACTTGATCTCTGGCTGCTGCCTGCTCCAGATGTTTGCACTGAGAGGGAGAGGCATTGCAGTGGACTCCTGAGCACGGAGCCCTGGAGAGGGATCTGCCACAGCCCGAGACTGCATCAGGCTCAGGTACTTTGAACACCTGCAGGGGACAGACCCCAGGGTGTCCCTGTCACAAGGGACACACACAGAGTGATACTTTGTGCTCTGCAGTAACCTACTGCCTAAGAAAACAAACAGGAGGAACAGGAGAGAGGAACGAGGACATTCTCCTCCAGGGCTTCTTTCTTTCCCCTCTCCGTGCTGTTACCCCAGGTGAGAGAAGCCACAGCCTCCATTTCACAACCCCTCAGATTTTTAAGGAAAACTGCAAGACTCAGAGCTCCACCCAGGACTCCTCTTCCTTTAAGCAGGACCTCAGGCAGGCCCTGCTCACACAGAGGTTTCTGTCCCAGCCCTGCAATGCCACCGTGGCAGCTCTGCAAACCAGGCTGGCTCAGGACAGGTGCAGCCAGGATCAGGATCTGACAGCAGTGAACTGTCAGCACCAGGACTCACCTTCACCCTCCACCAACACAAAAACGGTGCTGCCTCACCTCACACATACCAGGAGGCCACGTTTGCAACTCCAAGGCACAGAGAAGGGGAGGACAGGCAGGAGATGGCCGGGCACACATGAGTGCAGGTAAAGGAGCTGGACCTGATGAGATGCCAAAGCCAGAGCAGTCTTTTCAAGCAGGTCTCAGCCACAAGATCACTGCCATTACACATAAGCCCCTCCACAGCTTCCCAATCTATTGCTTCTGCTGTGTTCATCCAGAGTCCTGCAGCTTCACAGCAAATCACAGTTTTTCCTGTGGCAAACACCCAAGGAAAATACACCTTTCAATGCAGAAACAGGACACACTATGGGAAGGATCTACCAAGCTCCCAGAAAGTACTTCACAATCAGCTCAGTGTCAAACAGATCTTCCTTAAAGTCACACTCCAAGGGAATTATGCCCCTTTCCAAATCAGAAGTCTAACAGGATTAACACTGGAGCCCTAAAGCAATACCCATTACAGCACCAACTCTTCCCTTCTAAGCAGTGCCTCATCTTTCCCAAGCCAGTTCAGAAAACACAAGAAATAAAACTAATTCCACTGGCTCTGCCCAAAAGGACCAGAGCCTTAAAAATCACCTCTTCAGTCTTCTTTAGAGCAGTTATTTGTCCCACAGAGAGGGTGCTGCTGCAGTGGCCAGCACAGGACTGGCTCCTGCTCGGAACCCTCCCGACTCCTCTCAGCACAGCTGGAGTGATTTGTACCCAGCGTCTCTCCACCAACACGTCTGGTAGCAAGAACAGGGTCAGGAGGTCCCTCTCTTCTGAAGAAGTCAGAAAGACTTGGTAATACTTACTGAGAATTAAAATCAAAGTTCCTGAGAGAAAGGGAAGGGAAAATAATTAAGAATAGCCAGCTGGAAAAGCAAAAATCTCTTGCTTACACATCACATATGGCTCAGTGCTGCGTGACACAAAGGAATGCTACAGCAAAAACACAGAAGGAATGGAAATGGCACCCAGGAGTTCTTGGTGCTCTACTTACAGCAGTGCCCCTGGCAGACCGAGCTCCACTGGCTCCCAGCTTGTGGTCCCAAGCCCAATCCCTTTTTTGTTTACCAGTGCTGTAAATGGAGTGGGAGGGAAGCAGGAGCCTGCAGACACTGCAGCTCTGTTCACTGGCTCTAGCTGTGGGCTCCACTGAGCTCGTCATCAGGAGACCTAAGTACTGCTTCTAGTTTATTCAATTTCCTGGCAAACTTTTCTCCTTTAACTGCTTCCTTTCCAAATGGGTGGACTTGTGATTCTTCCAGGATCCCGGGCATAGCTCCAGAGCTGCTTAAAGGCACCACTGTGGGACAGACCAATTCTACCTGTTCATGCTGTAGGAGCACCCAGCACCCCGGGCCAGCTATAAAGACACACTTTAAAAGACACAGGGAACAAACACTACATTTTTCAGTAATGCAGCAGAACACGTGTTACAGACACACACTGCTGTTTCCCAGTGTGAAAATTCCTCTTGGAACTCTCCCAAGCAGCTTCAGCAACCCCAGGCTGGCACTGAGACACAGGGAGGGACTGTGCTGTGCCCAGCACACTTAATTGCACACCTCTGTTTTTCCCTTGCACAATTCCTGAAGAAGGAACTCTTAGAGCTATATTAAGAATTCAAGGAATGTTTGTGAGATCACAGAAGAACTGTGGCTTGCCCTGGTACTGCCTCACTACCTTAAGAGTCTCATCCTAAAGCTTTTCCCAGAAGTTTAAGGCTTCCCAAAAGCTGAACACACCAGAAGGGGTTCGGATAAAGGGAAAGGGAAGGGCACAGCTCAGCACCTCCAATACACGCTGAGGGTCAGGCTGTACAAGTTTGCATTTCCTGGGGCTTGTCCCTGACCACGGAAGCTTGAAAATGGACTCAGGCTGGATGAGCAGAGCCAGGCAGGAACACAGTGTGACACAGGGCACATTCTCCATGTCTACCTGTAAGCAGGCTGAGCTCTTCACAGCCATGGGTTTCAGAAGTTCTGAAGGATGACAGGCACTCTGCAGGATGTCCAGCCTGAGACGCCACAGGGTGCAGTGCGGGGAGCAGAGAATGGGCAAAAAAGAGCTGAGCAGGGCTGCAGACAACATCTTGTGTTCAGGGTCAAAAGGGGACAATGCCTGAGCAGCCTGTGACATGCCAGGATGGAAGCAGTCAGCAGGGACATCAGCAGGGACAGGAAGCCAAGCTGGAAGCACCCAGAGCCCAGCTCTCACAGCTGGAATGTACAACACAGGCAAAGAATGGGCTTTTACAATGACATGCAGGGCTTTCAGGTTTTGTGAGGAGAGAAATCCACACAGGAGATCTGATCCTCCACTGAGGACCCCACCCGGAACCATTATAGCACAGCTGTGGATGCTGAAGGCAATGACAAAGTTTTGGCACATCAAAACCACTCTGCTGTCCATGAGCCGTGCCCACAGCTGATGGGATTTGCCCAGGCTGAGACAGACCCTTATTAAGGTGATCCTGACAAACCCCACAGGCAGGATGTGGGAGAAGAATGAAGCAAAACCATGTCACCCACACAGGGAGGTTTGGGGGTGACACCTTAAGCCAGAGTTGAGCTGAGGTTCACTGCAGCACAGCCAGATCACAGGGCTGGGGCTGACAATCACACCCTGCAGTACGTGCTCCTCCAAACACCCATCCTTCAGGCCTCCTGGCTGCCATCATGTGCTTATTTTATTCTTACCAAATCCTCGTGTTTCTTGTACCAATACACATTTGTCCCTCTCTTTATTGGGCTGCTGTTTCCCCAAGGCTCAGGCTGACCCCTCCACATGGAGCTGTCACACAGCACCCACTGACATGGCAAAAACCCCAAACAGTGCTCCAGTTCCAGACTGTGGACTCCAGTTCCAGGCTCACACAAACTTCCTGGAGCTGCACCACATCATTTGGCAGCTTGATGCAGTTATATACATTAATTAATGACGAAGTATCAGCATATGTTCAATCCTTAAGGTGCTGTCCTCTGCTCTGAATCAAAGCATCCCTCAGCTGTCCAACTAAAGCAAAGCTGGTCACAGTCACTCAGCACAATCCCTGTTACTTGAGGAGGGGCCAGAGCTCTTCCTCTCGCCATGGCTACAATAATGTCCCTTTGATGGAGTTTATTTTCATAGCAAACTCTCTGTTAGAGGCTTCCCTAGAAGGGGACGGTCATTCCTAATCTCCCAGCTTCTGCAGACACCTCAGGAAATCTGTAATCTTTGAACAAGAAAAAAAAATAACCCAGGACAGATTGTTCTTTACAGGACAATGCACTGGACTTCATTAAGTGAAGCACACACCATGTCATTACCCACAGGCCCAATGGAGTGAAAGGCAGCTGAAAACAATCCTGCAGAGCAGAACACCTCAGACTCTAAGCCTGATAACATCAGAGGAAAGGCACGGCAGACACCAAAACTCCTTATAGCCAATGCCAGCGTGAATTCAGAGCTAGAACTGACAAGTTTCCATCAAAGGCAATCCCCAGGAGGCATCTACAGAAGCACTTCAGCACTCCCTGGGCATGTGAGAGCCTTCTGAAGCAAGCAGTCACCCCAGGTCTGCAGACCAGCAGGCCACACCATCAGAGCTTCACCTCTCTTCCTCACGTCATCGAAGGCATGACACAGGAACACAAACCCAGCTCACAAAGCCCCTGGGATTCAGCTCTCAGGGAGGAGAAACCTGAGGGCCTTCCCTTCCTGGCAGGAAGGGAGGAAGTTTAGGCAGAGATAAGGCAGAATGGCTCAAAGGGTAGGGGTGTAAGAGCCGTGCTGGGATGGAGGAGCAGGAGGGTGGGTGGTGCTCAGGCAGGAATCACCTGGGAAGCTCCTGCTAGAACTCTCAGCACCCGCTCATCAGCTGAGGACAACTGAGGATGCTGAGTAGTGAGGAGACACGGGTCAGCACTGGGAAGAGGAGACAGAAAAGCAGGGCCATGTGACCCATATTTTCCAAGATTACGTAGTTCCTGAATAAACAGATGATGCTTCCTTATCCTCAGTGGCGGTTTTTGCTCAGCTGTTACACAACCAAACACAGGAATGGTGACCAGGCAGATGTGATCCATATGGCCAGAGAGCAGGAACCATCCTGCTGCCTCGGGGGAAGCTCAGAACAAATGGGACAGAGTCCTGAACCTTGTGATACTCTTCAACAACTTTCTAATATAAAAATATATTAATATTTAAAACTCCATCTTGCAAGATGTGTATCCTGTAAGATTAGGCAACTTCTGCTGCCTTAGAAAAACAGGCCTAGTGGAGAATTTCACTTCCTATTTCACATGCCCTGATCAAGAACAGCTCCTAGCATTTATTCCTCTACTATAACAGCTCTTTTTAAATGAAGGGAGAGTTTTCTCTTCAAATGAAAAAAGAAAACCACCTTTTGCATACAAGATTCTTCATCGTGCTCACTAATTCAGCTCCCAGATTCCTGCAGGTTCAACACCTCCTGCACCACCTGTACACCTATGGAAAGAAGCCTGTCTCCCACAAAAATGTGTCTGTCCACAGGGTAAGGACACAGACTATTGTTTGTGGATGTTCAGTAGCCACAGGCAGAAGCATTCCATCTATAAGGAATGACAGATATGTCAGGATGCAAGACAGGGAACTACCTGCAAGTTAATCCTGATAAACCATTGCTCCGTGGTTTGCTGGAGTGGGAAGGACACACACCAGGCTACACAGCATAAACAGCTCTGACCAGATGGATTTTATGGCGCCTTCAAGCCTTAAACCCCATAAAACTATAAAATAATCTCAGGAGACACAAAATGAAACCAGAGTCAAAAAGTGCATTGCCAAGAAAGCAGGGCCTCAGGGGCAAAAGTGATTCCGTGTGTCCTAGAAGTGCATTAGTGGCCTTTAATACAGGTGGAGAACAAGAGTTATCTGTTATTATCTCATTATAAATGTTATCTAGCAACAGCATAAATACCTTTGTCCCATGCAGATAAAACTAAAGCTGAGGGTAATAAATGGACGGCACTGGTTTATTAGAGGCCTCACAAAAGGGAGTCCAGCACAGGTGATTCACAGGAGATCCCCACATCTTACACCACTTGCCCATTTTCACACAGCTCATTCTCCCTCTCTGGCTGCTCTTCAACATCATCATCAGACTCAGCCCAGAAAAGGCAACACTTGTACAAGTTCTGAACTGGCTTTCAGGTGTTTTGAGACTCTGAATAGCAAGAAAACCACACTTCAGAACTCCTGGTTAATTTTTAGGAGGTTGATTCACATGTATATGAGACACACTGGTTTAAGCAATGCACACACGTTTTTCCATGTCCAGGACAGCCACACACTCATTACCTTCCACCACATGGGAAAGCGTCCTTGCAGAGCAATTCCACTTCACTTCTTTCTTTTCATATTTAAGCAGTTGTTTGTCTGTAATTATTCCTCAGAAGTGTGTCCATGTGCAGACACAGCGTTTTAAGGTGGCCACTTAACCCTTCCCCTTCCCTGGAGCTGCCTGTGTCAAACGTTGTCGCAACAGCCACGTGTTGATGTCAGCTCCTACTGGGATACCCCGGGATTTCCAGCTCCTACTCTGGCATGTCAGGGTCACCTCTGGAATGCAGGCTTTGACTAAAAACCTAAGAGTTCACAAGACTGACTTTTGGAAAAATGCCTTTTCTTGCAGAGGAGATACGGATGCGCGTTCATTTCATTTTGCAGCACCATCCATGACTGTCCCTCAACACAAGAACTTGTTCTACCACAGCCAAGAATCAAATTCTTTTGTGCCTCCAAACACTTGTTTTCAGAAGCCTCAAGCTGCTCATGAGTAAAATGCAAGGTAGAACTCAGGTCACCAGCAGCAAAATCCATTCCAGTGGGTTTTTAATTAAGCCCAGGAAGTCGACCTCTGTTTTGGCAGATGGTTAAGGCCAAATATCCATCACCAGAGGCACCTTCCTACTCTTGATCCATGATCTTGGCAAACAGCAATAGGATGGCACAGTGACATATACACAGCTTCCAGGTAGTGATGCAAATACTTGTAAGGGTTCAGAGCACAAATTCATAGCCTCAATCCATGGAACAGAGCATCTGCACATTCTCCTTTTGAAAATGCAACTGAACTATTAGAATTATTATTGAAATTACTGAATCACTGAAAATACAATCTCAGCAAGGTAGAAGACCTCCAATATCAAGAAGAGGAAAAGAGCAATCAACTCAATTCTCTGGAAAGGAACTTATCTTTGGAAGAGCCTTGGCCTCGTGACACTCTTCTGACAGGAAGAGCAGTGACTGTAGGGCATGGAAAGCTGGAACGAGAGCCATCAACAATTTTTCTGTGAGTAACAAAAAATCACTCTGGGAAAGAGCTGCCTTTTTCATCATTTTCAAACCCCTGGATGGCCACAGAGCTGCTAATCCACAGCAGAAATGATTCAGAGCTAAAAAATGCTGAGTACTTACTCTTCCAGAGACAGGTTTTCCATCTACCGACTCCAGGAGAGCCTTTTTCTCCAGAGAGGCAACAAGTCTGAGACTGATCAAAGTTTCTCAACCCTCACATAATGCTGACAAGCACATCATTATCTCTATCAAAGGCTAATCATTAACTACTGCTCAGATGAGCTTAGGACCAGACCGAGCACTGGGATGCTCACATAGAGATCCACAGAGTAGCAAAAGCAGCTCCTGAGTCTCCCCCATGAGATCTTTGCAAAAATGCAAAGAGATTTTAGAACTCCCTGATCTGATTAAGTGCATTGCAAAGATTACTTTCCAACACATTAACCAAAACACATTTGAAACATTCATATCTCTATCAGATGTATTAGTGGTTTGCTTGTTTTTGGATAACAAAGCAAGCTTAGTTTATTTTGCCATTAGTATTTAAGTATTTTAGTATTCAACTGAAAGAGAGAAGGTTTAGATAAAATATTAGGAAGAAATTCTTCCCTGGGAGGGTGGGCAGGCCCTGGCACAGGGTGCCCAGAGCAGCTGGGGCTGCCCCTGGATCCCTGGCAGTGCCCAAGGCCAGGCTGGACATTGGGGCTTGGAGCAGCCTGGGACAGTGGGAGGTGTCCCTGCCCATGGCAGGGGTGGAACAAAATGAGCTCCAAGGTAATTCCACCCCAAACCATTCTGTGATTCTATCTGTCCCATAATGAAGAAATGTGATGTTTTCTAAGCTATCAGTTTTTAGGAGCATTGGGAAGTGAGAAAAAAATAACAAGGCAGATAAACCATCAATTGTGCAGAAATTCTTCAACACTATGTACAAGACAAACCCTGTCGGGGTAGCTGGCTCTGGGACCCCTCTGCTTGGAAGGCTGGAGCCAACAACTGCTATGGGAAAAAAAAGTGACAAAGCAGAAAAAGTGCAAGAACAGCTGTGCTGTGCCCTGCAATACAAGGGGCCTCGTGGTGGGGGCTGAGGTTTCAACCAAGATCAAAAGCAAGAGTTACACAAAAAGGGATCAACTGACAAGCAGTGCACATGGATCCTGCTCTTAGGATGTCCTGGAGGGTTTTACTGGAGGAATTCAGAAAATTAAGTTAAGTCATGCTGCTGCCAAGAGGTTTTTTAAACTAGAAGCAAAATAATCAGAGTAAGTGCATTAGGCTTTACCACCCATACAGCAGGAGATCCCACAGACACTGCTCTGTGCCCTGTATGAAAAGAGCACAAAAATGGCTTTACAAGTACAAGCAAGCCTGTAACAGGAACATGAGGACAGCTGTGAAACTCCCAACTAGCTTTGTTTCCAGCTGTTCAGGTTTCAGTATCTATAACATACTCCTCCAGCACACTTCAGTCTCACCTGACACCACCTTAAACACTAAAGTTCAGCACGTCCTTGTGAGATAATGTCTTATCCCAAGTTAATGAAGGGCATCAAAGCCAATGGTAAGTTGATTTGTATAAAACCGTCCTGGCAGAGAACCCAGAAATCCTGACTCAGTCTCTTGTCAAATCCATTAGACCAGGAGCTCAGACAAACACGGGAGCTGAGAAAACCAGACCAACACTGATTGCATTTCACTTGCACAGTATCCCGAGGCTGGGTGTGCTCCTCGGGAGCTTGTGCTCCCACTTCCCTTATCACTTTGATGTACGAGGGCTGATTTACCTATCGGAAATGCCCTCCCACGGAGCCACACTGATGGCAGCGCTGCGGTCACTGCCCGAGGGCTGCAGGAAAGTGAACTGGGATGGCTCCTACTGGGAGCACTGCCTTTGAGTCTGCTCCACATTTGTTAGTGTTTCTCCTTCCCCAGTCAAAGGTGCAAGCCTGAAAATGCAGGCCAGCTGTGCCAATGAGTGGTTTGAGTCTCTTCAGTAGAATGCCTTTCGGAGCAGGGAAGGTTAAAGGGGAAAGCAAGTGAGTAAGGGGATCCCTGGCTCGCAGTGCAGCCTCTGGAAGATCCCACCAGGAGCAGCCAGGGTGGCACGAGCTGCTGCTGTTCTCCCACCCAGAGTGCAGCCACCATTTAAAGACATCAGATAAGGAGCAGGTTGGGTCACAGGGAGGAGCCTCTCCCTAAGGAGGCTGGAGCCGTATCCCTTTCCAAGAGCTGCTTTTCCCAGCTCTCTGGAGCTCACAGCATTAGCTCAGGATGTGCACTGCACCTCACAGGTGGCCTCAAAGCACTTCTTAATCCTACAGAGCAAGTCCAATTACATTACCTTTAATATGAAAAAAGCCTGAAAGTGTATTTGCCAGACACTCCTTCCCCCAACAGAGGCAGTGCTTAGAAAAGAAGAACAGCCAAGACTGTCAGGGTTCCTCTTTACCCAGGTTAGCCAGAAGATCAGCTAAATATATCACAAAGCTCATATTCCAAGCTCCTCTACCTTCATCAGAGGAATGAGATCTGAATCCATGATAACTAATGAGTAAGTGTGGGAAAAGAAGGTTTATGGAAGTCAAGTGGTTCTCATGAAGTCTCAGAACAGAGCTTGGGGCACTCACTGTGAGTTCCACACCAGAACACCTGTATTCTGTTCCCAGTTTTCTCCCAGTTTCATACCAGGACATGCTGAGCAAGCAGTGAGAACTGAAGAGCCTTGGTCACTTACAGCATTTGGCCTGTGCTCTAGAGCTACCATGCACTGCTATATTCATTTAGATAAATATTAAAGTGAAAAGATTATATGCTTGTACAACCTTTTTAACAGATGATAAATGACATTTACACCTGTGATACAGCAAGTGTATGATTTTCTAAGGTTATATACACAGAGAGGAAAAGTGCAGGAAGCAAAGCCGTTGTTCTGGCTGCAATCACAGTTGCATTAGCAGATTCCAGCTTTCAGATGAAGAAAACGGTTAATGAAAAAATCATTGGTTCCTCAGGACCCGATTGGGAACATTTCCAGAAAATTAGATTGAAACAAAAGGCAATGGAGTTAATTAACTAAGATTGGATTTCCCAGAGAAAAACAACATAAACTAGATTGAGTCTTTTTCATCCTTCCCTAAGAAAAAGTTGCCAAGACTCCCAGGGATTTCCGGGCAGACTTGTGGAGAAGTTCATGCTGGCAATGTGCTTCAGCTCAACTTCCCAAAATTCTGCTGCAGGCTCCTGCTAACTTTCAGGTGACCTTCAGGCCAGGGCAGGGAAGGCAGGTCTGCAGAACCATGGCAGCTTTCTTCGTAGCCAATAGAAAAACCAAGAAGGAAAGGAGAAAATAGCACATTTTAGTTCAAAGACCAAAAAGTTCTGTCTTGGACCTAATGCCTAACTGGAAAACAAGCCAGCTGAAAGGAAACTCCTCAGGGCCCTGCTCAAAACTCACTGTGTGAACGTGGTAGATTTTGTCATTTACTTGTAATATAAAACTGGAAAAGATTATTCTCAATGCCCTCCCTTCTCAGGCATTAAGCTTTCATTCAGGGATAGAGTGTCTCACTAATCCAAACCTTGAAGTTACACTGTAAAGGGAGAAGTGAAAAATCCTCCCAAACCTCTTTTCAAAAGAAAAAACAAAAAAAAAAACCACCCCACAAACCTTGTCCTTGTACCACTGCAAGTCTGAGTCAGTGGCAGGGATGATACCTTTAAAATAAAAAAGCAAACATGCAAAAGTGACTTGGAAAGGTGATTTAATTCCTCCTCTCTACTGGCAGAAATTATCCTAACTCTCAGCTTAGTTAACAACCTGGCCTAGATGAGAAATCTGATATGATATGAAATGAAAAGCAGCCAAATCTCAGTAGGAAACGGTTGTAGAAAATTTCTCCATTCTCACCACAAAGTTGTGTGGGAGCCTGCAACTCCTGCCAGTACTTATATTTTCTTTATTACCTTGCTTTTGGTGGGGGGAGGAGAACAGAAGCAAAAACCTGCTTATTCCAACAATTGCTGTGTTTGTAGCAAAAAGCATGACTTTAGTTTCGCATTGTATAGCAGAGCAGTCAGAGCTTCACCAACAAATCCTTAGTTATAAAACCAATTCTCATTTAAACAGCAACATTTACACATTATTCCCAGTACCCCCTTTTTAATGAAGGATAGGGGAAAAAAAATGCAGAGTCCAAAGCCTGATGAAAGCCTCAGGAAACATTACATCACAAATTACAGGATTTGGGATCGTTAACTTGAATGCTAACTTACCCTGTAAGATCCCATATGGTTACTCATGCAAAATCCTGCAAAAGCTTTGCTGACCTCAGGCTCAAGCAGAGGCAAGTTAAGATCAAAAAGACTGAAAGCCAATTTAATAAACACTTGAGAGGAGCATTTCATCCAGCTGGACACAAGAAGCAGGACTAGTAAGCATTCTGGAGCTTGGGATTCGAGCACCAACAGGAAGAATTGGCCTCTGCCTGGGAACTGTGTGGAACCACAAGCCCACTGCACACTCAAATATAGATGAGAATTATGAACAAAGCTTAAATTAAAAAAGGACAAGTGATTAAGATGCGATGCTTGCTGACTGCTGCAGGATGTGCTGCTACAGCCTCTTCCCCACTATACTGGCATTAAAACTGGCCAGTGCTGAATACCAGTGAAAAAAAAATAGGAAATATATATAGATCTAACATTGGGCTAGGAAGATGGTGAAGGGTCTCAAAGGGCACACAAGGAGCAGCTGAGGGCACTGGGATTGTTCATCCTGAAGGGGAAACTGAGGTCAGAACTCACCAGGGGTTGCAGCTCCTCCCAAGGAGCAGCTCTGATCTTTGCTCTGTGACAGGTCCTGAGGGAATGGCCTGAAGTTATCCCAGGCTGAGAGCAGGGAAAGGTTCTTCTTCCCCCAGAGGGTGCTGGGCACTGCCCAGGCTCCCCAGGGAATGGGCACGGCCCCGAGGCTGCCAGAGCTCCAGGAGCGTTTGGACAGCGCTGCCAGGGATGCCCAGGGTGGGGCTGTTGGGGGGTCTGTGCAGGGCCAGGATTGATGGTCCTGGTGGGTCCCTTCCAGCTCAGGATATTCTGGCATACCTGTACCTAAAAAACCTAAACCAAAGTGCCACACCAGGACTTAGCCACATGGGTCTTCACCATTTAAAAAACACAACTATCTTGACAATCAACCTGATAAAAATACAGGAGCCAAAGCAACAAACTCTTCATCCAAGCAACCAGATTTCCCATTGGAAGGAAGTTCATGTCCACCTGCCTTACCAAGATTGGAACAATCTGCTCCCACCACGAATTTACACCAAATTATTGTAGTTTTTTAACACAAATAAGATTCTGACCTTTTCCAGGTTTCACTCTAAATTCATCACACATTCCACAATATACATCTGCTTAACACTCCCCTTTATCTTATCCTTTTAGAAATGGAATCACTGATATCTCAATCGTTGCAATAACCTCCCTAGTTACTGCAAACTCAGCTCTGCAACAGACCTGGCAACTTTCTGCTCAAACATCCAGTAAGTAACTGACAGTACAAATTTCTAACCAGTGCCAATACTCAAAGCCAGGAAATTATTCAACCCTTATTGACACTCTGACCTCCCATGCATTGTTTGCCTGCATTTCAACATCACTTGGATCTAAGGTGGAATTAAAGCCAGTGGGTCTCACAAAGCACACAGAGATACCACTTTTCCAAGAGGAGAAAAACACAGAAAAACCACAACAAACCACAAAAACCTCATTAAACAAACTAACAGAAAGGTGTGTTTCTCAAGGTACAAGGCGAACGTGGAAAACTGCTTCGGCGGGCCAGCTCAGACATTTAACCACGCAAGGATTCCGATGTTAAGAACACAGCGCATTGCTGATGTCCCTGGGTAGCTCAGAGACACGAGAGCCAAACCTGGAGCACAGCAGCGCTCCGGTGTCCCCAACATTCCCTCCCGAGCGCCTCACGGACTCGCAGGGCCCTCAGAGGAGCCATGCGCGGCCCTCTGGCTCAGCCCGGAGCCCCGGCAAGGGCAGCACGGCGGCCGCGGGGCCCGGCTGTCACCTTGGGAACCGCAGGGCC
>NW_008239284.1:550587-565448 GCF_000691975.1 Corvus brachyrhynchos
GGGCGGTCGGGCTGCCGGCGGGGCTCGGAGGGGCCTCCGGTGTGCCCGGGGCAGGGGGTCTGGGGTTTGAGACCCCGCCCGGGGACCCCCGGCCCCGCTTTGCTCGGGGAGCTCCTCCCGCAGGGGGAGGCGGAACCGCCCCGGGGTCCCGGTGTTTTCACTTAGACAAGGAGTGGGCGGGAGGTCCCTGAAGTGCCGCTTTGGGGCTGTTCGACCACTGGTGGCTCCTCCCAGGCTCTTCACCAGGGTTCCACTTGGATCGTGTCTGTGTGTAAGCACATTCAGGTTTTTGTATCGCTGACTTGCTGCCGCTCCAAGAGCCGCGATTCCAGCTCTGTGTACTCCCCACCCCCTTCCAGGAGCTTCTCTTTAGCAGTTCTTATAAACTAATCCTCTTTCTTTTTAGAAAGTTTAGTTATTTTTTAAAGCAGACTCACTGACAGTGGTGTCATCATTTGTTTGAATTATTCCCTTGTCCCGTGATACCAGGCATAGCTGAGCCTAACTGGCCTTGAAGCAGTGAAATTGCAAATATCATATCCTGAAGGAATAACCTCCAGCATTAAACCCTCTGCCCTTAGCTGGGAGAGCTTCTGCCCTCTTAAAACTTAATGGGAGGATGTGTTTCCTGGACAATTAAAGAAAAAAAACTTCAGGAGCTGAATGTGTAGTTTCTCTGTCACATTTTTTTGGGAGGGTATTTTAAGAATCAACTATTTTATGTGAAGCTAGTTCTAGTCATTGCTTCAAAGTACCTTCTTTTCTGAGTAGTTTCAGTTCTTAAACCTTCAGTCGATTTTTGAGGAAATGAAACACAATGGTACCACTTTCCCAACCTCTTCATCTACAAGTTCTTCCTATTCAAAGCTAAATGGTTAATTAGCATAGAGCAACTTAACCTGCAGCCCTTTGTTAACTTCCAAAGTGATGATAAACACTTTGATATAACTTCTAATTAAGGGTGTTCATTATCTATAATGCCTGTTTTAAATGAGGCTAAATGGTTTTATTTCCCTTTCTAGAGCCAGATTAGCCTCCCTGTTTGGCCTGGATCAAACAGTCTCAAGCCCGGGAAATGAATTCTTCCAGTTCACTGCGCCAAAGCAGCCCAAGAAGGGTCAAACAGCAGCTGGTGAGTAACGGGGCTTGAGAGTGGGGAACACACTCAGCAGCACGTGTGTGTGATGAGAGCAAGGCCCCTTGTGAAGAGCAGCAGAGCAAATCATTCCCTGAGCTTTCCTCAGCGATGTTGTCCTCCAGTGCCCTCCTACACCTGCATTTTCAATTTGATTTGGTAATTTTTGAACACAAGTCTTTGGGGTTTTTTTGTGATTTCCTTCTGGAGTTATTTTTTCTCGGGGGAAGGAACGTGTTGTGGTGGTCCCACTGGCCAGTTCTGTGCCTCTGACAGATGTTCTGATCTCTGTCCCCAGCAGGCCAGGCCCAGAAGGCGCCCGTGGCCCCGGCAGCCTCAGGAGCCCCCTCGGTGTTGGTGGCCACCGCGGTGCTCGCGTATCGATAGTAAGTGACTTCTGCTGACCTGGTGCACTCTGTGTCCCTAATCCCAGAGGGGAGATTTTTTTTTTTTTGGCTAAATGGGAAGAGACAGTTGTTTTCAGACATACCTGCATGGTAGAAATGCTGCGAGTGGAAGCTTCTGCTCGAGAACAGTTTCAGTTACTGCGCTGCAGCTCTGGGTAAGGCAGTTCTGAGATAAAGAGCAAGCTGTGGTTTTGGCTGTTGCTGGGAGCTGTTGCTGGGCTGGTATGTGCACTGCTTCAGGTGGTTCTGTCAGGGGCCTGTGGCTCATGCATTTGAGAATTGAGGCATGAGCAGAGTGAGAGCACTAAAACTGCCTGTCTGATGCTGCCATCATGGAAGAACTCTTCTGCCCTGGACCTGTGAGAGCAGTTTTCAATTCACTCCACAATGTGTGCTCTTGCTTAAGTCAGGAATGTCTCTAAGCTAAGCGAGGCTGCCTGACATTTTAGGCCTGAGGAAAGGGACCTGAACTCTAAAGAATTCTGAGTTAGGGACAGTTCTGCAGCTGAATGTCTCCTTTATCTTCCAGTACAAATGGGCAGTACTTGAAGCAAGGCAAGTATGGAGCAGCTGTCGTGGGGAACCACGCTGCCAAAGAGGTGAGAAACACTTCCTTCTCTAACTCTCATGCTGAGGGCTCACTGGTATGCCCAGTAAATTGGTGTGTTTGAAAGCTACTTTGAAAACTCTCATCTATCCTTGATGCTGGCATCTGTGATGTTTCATATTCCCCAAGTCCTGATTCATGTCTCACTAAGTTGCTTCTGCTTTGGCAAGAATAAAATAGATCTTAGTTTGGTAACTAAATTCCTGAGTCAGTGATCTGGGAAGTGTTGAGCTGTGTTGTTCTGGGCGAGCTGGGGAGGACAGGGAGTGCAGGAGGAAGCTGAAGCAGCCTTCCTCAGGCTGTGAGATACCACATCCAGCTGGGAGCAGTTAGTGGGTTACTCCCAGCTCACCACTGAGCTGTGCCACGTTGTGCCAGCAGTGCAGGTGCACAAAGGAAAACACATTTCCTTAATAGATTACGTTTAGTAGAGCCAGATATGTCAATAAATATCATATCTGTGTTGTTTAGTACTAGGAAAGCTCCCTCCAACTCAGTCTGTTACATGTTAATGGGCTTATGCAAAGAAAAAAGATTACACACACAGACATCTTGAGGCTGGGTATTGGGGAAATGTCTTTCCCAAAAGCGTGGTCAGGCATTGGCACAGCTGCCCAGGGCAGTGGTGGAGTCCCCATCCCTGGAGGGGTTTAAAAGCCATGTGGATGTGGTACCTGGGGACGTGGGTCAGTGGTGACCTTGGAAGTGCTGGAGGAAGGATTTTTGATGTCTGTTCCAACCTAAATGACTCTGTGATGGTTTTATGCCGTGTGTGGTGAGTTCTGTATCTGGGAGGGTTAGTGCACCATCTTTTCCCACTGGAACTGTGAAAAATGTGGAATTAGTTAAAGTGTGTTGCTTATTACAAACCAATGAGTTTGACTTGCTTGGTTACTGCAGTTAAATAAAACCCTTGAGAATAAGCCAGTTTTAATAGGTGTCACAAAACTCTGTTAAGTATTTTTGCTGTGGTATATTTGACAAATAAATACCGAGCCTCAGGCTCGCTATTTGTGTGTGACAAAGCACCTTAGAATTGAAGACATTTAGAGTTTCTGTTCTTTTTCCCTGTCCAATTCCTTGTGGAATCCAGTACAGGATCCTCCTTTACATCAGTCAGCAGCAACAGATCACCTCTGCAAGGATCCATCCAGGCTTCGTGCTCACGGTGAGGCTCTGGCTTAGAAAAGCATTTGTTGATCACAGCAAACACAGGGTTGGCTCTGAAATTCTTCCTGAAGCCTTGGTTTGTAACCTTTGAGATCAAACATCTGAGTGACCGAGCAGGAGGTGTCCCAGTGACTGTTCTCCTCATGTATTGCACAAGAGGCCCTGACAGCTGCCTTTTGCAGAGCACCTCCTCAGGAGATTTCCAAACCAAGGCCCCTGTAGGAGGTAAAGGATTACCTGTGCTCACAGAGGTGTTTTGGGGTTTGCAGCCCTGTGATGGATAAAACCAGCAAAATTCCTTCTGCTGAGAATTTCTAATTAAGTGTCTGAGAGAATACAACTGAGTAAGCAGGAGGAAATGACAGCAAGGAAGTGTTTTCTCTCAGAAAATTGACACTCAGCATTTTCCTGCTGTTGAGAACAATCTGGAACATTGTAAGCCCTAAAATGGGATCTCTCAGGAAGTTGGTTTCTGCCAGTTCTACAGAACATTGATGTGCTGGTTTGCTGTTCTTCTTCAAATTTTTTGGTATGATGGATAGAAATTTCACTCCAAAATAATGAAATTTCTGTCCCAGCTTAGACCTTGCTCTCTAGTTTTATAAGCACGTTCTTGAAAAATTAATGGGTTATGTAGTCACTTCTGGTGACGTGGGTTTTTAGAAGTGAGGAAGAAGTGACTTCTCCAATTGATTCTGGAAGTCTAAATAGAATAAATTATGAAATGTAAATTATTTACACTTAAAAATTCTCAGTATATATTAAAGAACCAGACTTCAAGGAAGTTTCTGGAATGTTTCACCTTCCTGTGTGAATTGCAGCATCTAGGAAGAGCTTAATATTTGCTCAAGTATTTGAGTTATAATAATTCTTCCATTATAATGAGCACATAAATAAAAGCAAATTCTGAACTTGGGCAGTAGAACAGCAGGGTTCTTCCTGCTTAATTTCAGGAGCTCTTATTTTAAGCTGCTTTTGGATGTGGGATGTGGAATGCATCCCTTAATGCCTAAGATAGGACTGATTTCCTTTCCCACAGGTTCAGCCCAACAATTACAGCACGTTCTATGATGATCAGAGGCAGAACTGGTCCATCATGTTTGAGTCAGAAAAGGCAGCAGTGGATTTCAGTAAGCAGGTAACTGCTCACCTCTGGGCCAGGCAGTTCTTGATGGCTTGTTTACAACAGGGGCAAGTCAAGTTTTATTTTCATTGGAGTTCAGCTTTGAGTGTCTGCATAACTGTGATGGAGACAGAGCTGAGAGGAGCCTGCCCTGAGTTTTGTTCATTAAAACAAATCTCTTCCAGGCAGGGAGCCTGTTGGTTCTCAAGTACTGTAGAGCAGAGGGTGTTTAATCAAACAAAAATTCAGCAAAATTCAGCACAAGGAGACATGGAATGCCCTGGGAGTGCGTTTCTAATGGGGGCTTGATCAGCACAGCAAGGAATGCATCAGATTAATGAGTGGAACTTGTCCATTAAGGGCCAGAGACACTGCCAGGCTTTCCCTCTGCAGGTGTGCATTGCCAAATGCAACAGCTCCCCAGCACTGGACTCAGTCCTCTGCCAGGATCTCCTCCTTGGAGAAGGGCAGGGAGTGGAAGGAGGAGACTCCCTGGAGGTTGCCTACACGGGGTGGCTGTTCCAGAACAACGGGCTTGGACAGGTAAAGACATTTCTGCCACCTCCTAATGCTGAGTTGGACAGTCCTTGGAAGGAACTTGCACATCTGGCATAGTTCTGGTGTTGATGTTAAAGGTGTATTTTGGGCATTTATGGCACTGTAGGTGGGGTCATATGTATTGCCTATAGAATATTAAGGGATTCTGACACATTACAAAAAAATTTCCTCACTGAAAGGGTTGTTGAGCATTGGCACAGGCTGCCCAGGGCAGCAGAGGAGTCACCATCCCTGGAAGTGTTCAAGAACCATCTGCATGTGGTGCTTGAGACATGGTTTGGTGATGAGCATGGCAGTGCTGGGGGAATGGTTTGGCTTGGTAATATCAGAGAGCTTTTCCAACCTTAATGTTTCTATTCTATTACTGTTCAGGGGAGGTGACTGAAATACTTTTAAACTTCCTAGGCACTCTCACACACGAATATTTAATGTTATGTTTTGCTGGCCCAGACCTGTCCTAAAGCAGGTCTAAAATCTGAGTCTCCATGAAATTGTACTTGAGGAAGTGGACTAAAGCTCTGTCTTATGGCTCAGAATTAATTTTGGTAGTAGTGGGATGGGAAATAGCATTTAACCAGAGGTTCTAGGAGTTTATGGAATGTGTAAAGTAGTGTTCAGAATCTTGAAACAGTTGGGAAGTCCATGTATTCTGTGTTCTTGTTCAACTCTCCAGGTGTTTGACTCTAATGTTAACAAAGACAAGCTGCTACGACTGAAGCTGGGATCTGGAAAGGTCATCAAGGTACAACTTCTGGCACTTTCATTATAATAATTGAAGTCTCAGAGCTTTGAATTACTGCAGATCTTGTTCAGGATTCATATGTGCTATTTCTGTTCCATTTATTAGCAAACACTCAGTGACTCACTCAAGCTTTTCCTTCTTCGTTTGTGCAATAGAGCCCAGTCTCCTTTTCAACACCAGTGTTAGACAGGAGTTGTCCTCTCTGGGAAAAAGAAAACTTCCTGTTTTCAGGAGCTGGGGTTTTATTGTCTTTGTTTTTCTGGAAGCCACTTAGTCCATTCCCTTGTTCTTGGGGACCTCTGTTTCTAAAGGAACTAATTTTTCGTCTGGGTGGTGTGATATTATCCCATAAAATCAGGGTTTGAGCCAGAGATGCTTTTGTTCAGGGCACTTCCATGACCTGAGTAATTAATGTATGATCTGTTACAAGTTGTCCTTTATTGAACATGTGCTATTTGTCTATTTTATTTATTTTATCCTGGTCTATTTTATTTATTTTATCCTGTATCTTACTAATTTTACCAGGCTGTTAAAGCCATCTGGTTCAGTGCTGGCATCCCTTGGGAAGTTTGCATTGCTCTGACTTCACGTCCCTCGTTACAACTATTTTCTTTGGGTGCTTTGTCAATCTAACCAGAGCAATTCAGATCTCTTTGGAACGCAGTTCTTCCCCAGACTGCTGAGTGAGGCCACAACTCTGTGGTGGAGCTGCATCTTTATTCTTAAGTTAACACTGGAATTTACAACTGGCTGTCATGATTCGTGGCAAGACAAAGGTTTAGTGCTGCTCACTGAAAAGAAACAGGATTTTGCAAGGATCTCTCTCTATCTCTCTGAATTAAACTAATGTCACTGATCCAGCTGTTGCTTTCTCTTCTGTTGCCTCTGCAAACCAAAGGGCTGGGAAGAAGGAATGCTGGGCATGAAGAAAGGGGGGCGAAGGTTCCTCATCATTCCCCCAGCCTGGGCCTACGGGGCTCAGGGCGTGGCTGGTCGTGTCCCTCCAGACTCCACGTTGGTGTTTGAGGTGGAGGTCAGGCGGGTGAGTGTTTCCTGCCAAATGTTTGGTTTACATCTCTTTTGTGACTGCAAGGTGGGAACCAGCTCTCAGCGTGAGGACTCCAGCTCAGAAGCTATTAGAAACCTCAGCAAGATATGTATCTTTAATTAAAACAAACAAACAAACCCAAAGCAGACCCCTAAACCCAGAAAATCCCTCAAGGCTGTTTGTCTGTTGTAACTGTCTTGGGACTTTTTAGTTGTCTCATTTGTGAGTCACTTGGGAAAAAAAAATACTGTGGGAGGAATGAGAGGGTGTAAAGATTCAGCTTCTCCAGCTCTGAATGAATTGGCTGCTTTTCCTTGAAGTGCAGGAGCTCCACGGGGAGTGGCATCACAAATAAACAAATTGATGAAAATTTTTACAGGAACCCAGAAAAACAACGTGTTTTTTGCTACCTGCTTTTTAAGGTGAAGCTGGCAAAGGAGTGCTCTGCTTCGGATGGGCTGAGTGTCAGTTCGAGGGAGTCCCCTGCACCTTCTCCAGTTCCCAGCTCAGATGGCTTCTCCTCAGACACGGGTTTACTGCCTCCCTCCACCATCCCTCCAAAGCCTGGGTAAGAAGCAGCATGGTTTAAACAGCTTTCTGTGTTAAGGGTGGGGATGCCCATCAGCACAGTGCTGCACTAACACAGCATTCGGCAAATGTGGGGCCTCTGTGTGCCAGCTCAGTGCCCTCCATGTGGCAGAGCAGTGCTTGCTAACAGGACTTGCTGGAATTTTCTGCTTGAGTGCTGGCTTCCAGATTAAAGCAGCTGGAATGGGCTCCAGTGAAGGAAGTGATTCCTCTCCAGCATTCCTGAGATCCCATGGGATTGAGCTGTGTGGGTGCTGCTCTAACAGCTGTCTCATCTCAGCTGGCATTGTTGTCATCACTTTGGACCTTCTCAGTCTCTACAACTCCCTGAAAAGAGGGTGTAGCCAGGTGGGGTCGGGTTCTTTTCCCAGGTAACAAGTGACTGGGGAGAGGAAATCGCCTCTTAAGTTACTCCAGGAGAGGTTTATGTTGGATGTTAGGAAAACCTTCACTGACAGAGTGGTCAGGCAATTGGCACAGGCTGCCCAGGGTGGAGTTACCATCCCTGGAGGCTTCAAAAAATGCAAATGTGGCACTTGGGGATGGGGTTTAGTGGTGAATGTGCTGATGCTGGGTTAGTGTTTGGTGATTCAAACTTAGATGTATTTCCCAACCTTAACAATGGTGTGTTCTGCTCCTTAAATTAAATGGGTCAGCCAGCCTTTTTAGGGAGTCCAAGTAAGTGCTGCTCTTGTTGCCATAAATAGTTTGTTATTGGACTTGGCTAAAATTGTTTGTAGCAGAATGTGGTCATTACAGCAATCAACAAAATCATCTTTCTATAATCCCCTGTTGCCACAGTGATGTCCTGAACATATCTATGGATAACACTGCAAAAATCTCCCAGCAGTGTAGGCTAAAAGAAATGCTCATGGTGTAAGAAAACAGCTTTCCTAAGGAGAGGGGTATTTAATGGTATTTATTAATCCAGAATGTTGGCTCCTGAATTTCCTCCTGGTTAATCTCCACACCTGTTTGGCTTTGCAGGGAGCCAGCTGTTCGGGCCAAGTCCAACTCCATCAGTGAGCAGCTCGCAGTAAGTGCTGGCTTTTCCTAATTTGAAGCCTGAGTAGGGAAGTGGATTTGTTTTCACCTTAGCATTGGCTACTGCTGAAGATAAAGTGAGCATCATGCAAGCAAGACACTGGAATGTTCACCTTACAGCAGCTTAGGGCCTTGTTTTGGCCCTATTAATTGAAGGAATTAATGGTTGGACTTGATGATTAATGCTTGGACTCTATGACCTTAAGGGTCTTTTCCAACCTTAATGATTCTGTGATTACCAGGACCACAGGAATCTCAATCCCAGTTGCCACTCTTAAATGCAAAGTGACTTTGACCATGTGGATGTTCACAAGGCTACTTTTGAGATAAATGGACAAATTTAAAATAGATGACAAAGGAATTGGGACATTCAGGATAAGTTTATATAGCTGCATGAGAAGACTTTGTGTGTGTGCTTCCAGACAGAAAAAGCTGCTAAGCAGCTTCCTGAACTCACACATTTTCTTGTTGGTGTTTTGTGCAGGGATAGATTTTTCTCTGTGATGACAGCACTGTCATCCCAGAAGGAGGATATCTAAAACAAGCCAGATTAGCAAATCCTGGTGCTGCTTGTGTGCTTGAAAAGTAGATTTTCACCCAGTCATTGAAAAATTGAGTCAAAATGAAGTCAGAGATTTAGAAGTGTTTGTAATACCTCAAAAGCCTGGGCTGAGACAAAGGGAAAGTAACTAAATGTTTCTTTTAGAACCCAGATGTAGCAAAGGCAAAGCTGATTTCTCGGATGGCCAGAATGGGACAGCCCATGCTGCCTTTCCTTGCTGGGACAGCAGGGAGTCAGCTGGACTCCAGTGACTCGGAAATAGAGGTACCAGTTGGTCACAGCAGGGTGACTCTTGCACTGCTTTTCCTGCACTGGGGGTTGCTTAAAGTGGAATCTGTAGCAGTGGCTCTCCCCTTGTCCAGGGAAAGTCTGCTCTGGTTCTGGGTCAGAAAGGTTCCAATTGGGTTCATGGGTTAGCACCTTGTCTCAAGTGACCTTGGGCTCAGGCTGTTGGTTTGTTCTTTGGTGTATCTTGTAACATGCAGAAATATTTTTTTAGGATCCAAATACTCTGAGAGGGACAACACAGCCACTGGCTTCAAGCAGACCCTCCCAGCCAGCTCAGGCAGTGCTGCCCACAGTGTCCACACAAGGTAACGTGCTGGGGAGCTGCTGCACTCCCATTCCACTCCATGAGGGCTGTGGGAATGGAGGATTCCTTCCAGGAACCGAAATGTGAACTGAAAGCTTCTTATAAGGCTTGCTGATCCACAAGCCACTAATCCATGAAGCACAAGACTGAATCCTTGGAGTGTTTCTTCATTGGGGTCTTGTGCTTGAGGAAAAGCAGCCACTGTGCCTGAGCTGTTCTGTCACTGGGCACTGAGATGTGCAGGACATGGGATATGTAAATGGAATGCTATGAATCCTTTCCCAGTGAACAGCAGCTTTTAGGAATGATGGAAATCCAAGTGAAAGGCAGCAGAGGGCTGGCAGCTCTGCAGGGCTGGATGTGTCTTCCCATGATGGAATGGTCACATCAGCTGATGGTCAGCTGAGCAGACTTTGGAGTCAGTCACCTTGTGTCAATAAACTTCAGAGCTGTCTCTGCTGAATGAAAAGAGGTTGTTTAAGTGTAGCTAGAAGTGGGATTTCTAAGAAAGGTTACTCTTTTCTTGACTGAATTTCATTTCATGAGGTTGCAGACAGGCTTTTGTTAAACTTTTGTCTATTTAGTGATTTTTTTTTTCTTTTTTTTTGCCATTTCACACTGGGTGAATTAAATTCTTTCGAGCTGCTTTATGGCATGCTGAATTTATTTCTTCCTTTTCAGTACCTCAAGCATCTGGTGCTGCACCCTCAGTATCTTCTGCTGCTTTAATTCCTGCAACGATCCAGCCCCATTCAGCTCTGCCTGGAGGAGCACAGGGCTTTCAGGTACCAAAATGAAATCAAGGAGAATATTGGCACTTTTGTCCTTTCTCCTGAGTCTTCTCCATTGCTTGGAGCAAGGACTTTAACATAAGGATGAGAATTCCAGGCTGTTTCCTGTGACTCTTTGGCATTCTCAGGTTTTCATCACATGCCTATCAAATTCATTCAGAAAGGGCTTATTTTCTGTTTATGTTCCTTAAACTAAGGATGAACCAGGCTTTGTTAATACCTGGTTTTGTACTGGATACCATAAAAGCTTCCAAGTACTTGAGCAATGAGCAATAGAATTGCAATTAAACTGTGTTGTGCTTTTTGAGCCCTTTTTAGGCAATAACCTTGTGTTCAAATTAGCATAACTTCCGAGGGTGCTGTTCATGTACTGATCTCTGACTCTCACAAATGTAGGGTAACATGGTTTTGCTTAAATTTGAGTGAAGATGGGAACTAACTAAGCCTCAAAAGAAGAGTATTATTTTCCTTTCACAATGACTGTTGTGTATTTTGACTTTCCAGCTCCTCAATTCTTGGGGTTTTTTTTCTTTCCAAACATCATCCTTGCTCTTGGGCTTAAAAAAAAAGTGAAACTGTGAGGACATGGGGACATAGCAAAACACATTCTAACCTATTGAACTTGTCCTGCAAGGCATATCCAGGAGTGGCATTTGCTTACCCCCAAACTGCTGCATCTGCTTCTCAGCTCCAGCCTGTGGGTCAGATGTATCCTGCTCCTTACCAAGGTATGTTTTAAAAGAAGCCTCTGCTTCTCAGAGGGCTGCAATTCCTGCAGAAAACTGTTGGTGATGATGATTTATTAGCTGTGGCAGCACTTTGCTGTTTCACAAATGTTTATTTTTTAATAGCAAATAGGGGCAAACACTTCCCAATAAATATCCATCTCTTTCTTACCTTAAGGAGATTTGTGCAGTGGGAAAGGGGCTGGAATTTCTGGGTCTTCCCAAGACTGGGTATTACTAAAGGAATTTGGTAGCTGGTGTTTCCAGTTATAAATAAAACTGTAAAAGTAACCAGCTCCTACCAGCCAAGGAAAGAATTGAAGTGTAAAAGGCATAAGCCAGAAAGGACTAAAGGCATTTAAAGAACCATTGAAGTCATCACAGTTGGTGAAGTCTTGAGTGTAGCTGAGCCTGTTTTTTCAGTGCAGTTTCAGAAGCTGACCTTCATTGCTGTGGTTTGATTGTGCCTCTGCTTTGATTGTACCTCTGCTGCTCTGGGGGCTTTGCTCTTGTTGAGCTGAGCTGTCACGTGGCTCCAGAATTTCCTGTACTCATCAGCCTGCCTGCTGAGGTTATTTGGGAAATACCTACATTTTTAGTTTTCCAAATACCACATCCCTTTTATTTCTGGGCAGAGAGTGGCTTTCCTGGTGGCAGGCTTCATGCTGCCACGCTTTTGCTGTGTCTGTGTGCAGATATTTCCCCTTGTTGCTATAAATCTCTCTCCTTTCCCTTCAAGCACCTGGAGATGTCACTTCCTTTTTGATGACAGAAGCTCGGCAGCACAACACTGAAATCCGACTGGCTGTGAGCAAAGTCGTGGATAAAATGGATCACCTGGCTGCCAAGGTATGGCCTGCTCCTGTCCTTCCTGCTCTCCAGGTGTGCTGAGAGCAGGTGGGTCTGTTTAAATGCCTGCATTAAGTTTAAGTGATACAGTAAATGAGCAAAATTCCAATATGATCACATGTTGAAGTGGCAGCATTTCAGCTACTGTGAGAAAGCCAAGCTTAGGCTTGGGGAAAGGTGCTATCTTACTGTCTTGAATATCATGTGCTGCATTGTTTGGAGGGATTCCCTGCCCTGGGAGGAGTCTAGCTTGATTCAGTAGCCTGTTCCCTGCAGCTGAGCAGAAGGAACAGTGAAGTGCCCCTTTGCACATGTCTGACTCATACCTGCACCCGTAAATTCATTGCAAATGGCTTAAGAATGGCTTATCCCTGCAGGTGGAGGAGCTGAAGAAGCAAAACACTGCTAACAGCTCCCTGCTGCCTGGCATCTCCTCTGTCACCATGGAAGCCTCCATGATCATGAGCAATATCCAGCGCATCATCCAGGTGAGCTCTCACTTCCATCAGGAGCTGGGGCTCAGAGTGTTATCCCTAATGAGAGCAAATGTCCATCCACCCATGGGTTCTGTTTTTGTTTGGCCAGAATGAGGATGAGACTTATGATTCCCAGCCCTCTTTCCCCCTCCAAAAAGCTGTTCTCAATACTTTGGGGTTTGGGTACTTTCTGAGCTGGATTTGTTGGTATTTGATAGGCCTTGGCAAAAGGTTCGTGTGGGAGAAGTTCAACTTCTCAAACAGTTATGGATTTAACCCCCAGCCTCCTGCAGAACAGCTTCACAGCTGAAGTACCATGTTGTAAAAACCACCTGCTTCTGGTATTCACTACTTACTTTTATGCTTTGAAGCCTTTCTAAGCAGCAGATTTAAAAACTTGGGGGTTGTGGGTAAAAAAGTCAACCAGACACAATATTTTCTAGAATGTGATTTGGCAGCCACTGTCCTGTGCCAGGATCTGCTAAATGTGGCACGGTGCCTTCCTGGGCTGTTACCACAGGAGGGACGAGCCTCACCATTGTCCTGCAGCTGTGCAAAACAAAGGTTTAACAGCTGCTGCAAGGAAATCTGAGTAAGCTGAATACTCATGCTGAGCTGTGCTTTAGGAGAATGAGAGACTGAAGCAGGAGATATTTGAGAAGAGCAGTCGGATTGAGGAGCAGAATGAGAAGATCAGTGAGTTGATTGAGCGCAACCAGAGGTAAGGGGTGGGAGCCTCACTGCATTTCCAGACTCTCCATCTTACACTTGGGCCTAACTGAGGGGTGTTTGTTAGGAGAGAGCCATATTCTGATATTTTAAATTTTTTTCTAAGGTATTAAAAGTGTGGGATTCCCCCCACCCCCTCTTTGCAGGGCTTATCCCCAAAACTCTGATTTACAGTAAGCATGAATGTGTAAAAGGGGAACAAATCCCTCATGCTGTTCTCGAGCACACTTGCCCTGCTTCTGGGAGTTGCTTTAATTTTGCTGGCTTTTTAGTGAGGTTGAAGAAATTGTAGGGGATGTGGTATCCTTGGTGAAGTTCAGCTGATACCAAGTTATCAAAACTCTTGGAACATGAGACGTTTTCAGAGAGGTACAGCACCTACCCGAGCTGATAAAATCTCTGCTGTGCCAGGCACAGCTCTCCCACCCCTCTGAGATCAGCACATCCTGCAGAATTGTCTGGGACTTGCCATGAGTTCCACAGAGAGCTTCTGTGCTTTGAAATGTCCCCTTTTCTGTCTGAGGCCTTGGCTCCAAGCCCTGTGTTCCCAGGAATGCTCACGGGGTCTCCCTATTCACAGGTACGTGGAGCAGAGTAACCTGCTGATGGAGCAGAGGAACCACTCCCTGCAGACAACAAACGAGAGCACACAGGCAAGAGTGTTGCATGCAGAGCAGGAGAAGGTAATGGTGGCATGAACAAAGCCAGGGTTGTTGCATTAAAAGATGCTGAAGCCTTGTTAGTCAAGGCAGTTTTCTTAGAAGGCAACTGCAGTTCTGAACTTTGTTTTGAGAAAAAAATGGAATGTTTTGATGGCTTTCATGACAAAAGCATCACAGAGGATATAACCATTTCATGCTGTCATAACTTTAATGTTCTTATCTTGTAGGAAAGTGACTGAGTTATTTTTTAACTGAGTAGGCATGTGGCCAATGTGTTGAGGAATTGTGTATCACAGGGCTTTTAAGCTGGAAATACTTCAGTTATTTAGTTGCACTGATAGTTCCAGAAGAGTTTAATTCCTCCTATTGAACTGACATAGAGTGAAGAATAATTATTTCCTACTGGAGTTTCTTCATTGCACTTTTGTGCTTGTTTTAATGCTAATCAAAAGCTGTTTGTTTCTCCCAGTAACACGTTGTGCTTTTGGGAGAGGGACTGTTGGGAAATAGCTTTAAACCAGTGCAGTGTGTTTATGCATGGCTGCATATCCTGAACCATCCCTGCAGGCCAGCCTAGCCCAGGTGTGCTGCCCTGGCTCTGCCATTGCATGGTGCCTGCTCTGCTTTCTCAAGCACTGGCTTCTTAAATTACACCAAGTTCAGCCTTGCACTGTGCTCTCCTGCTGAGCTGTGTCTCTTTCCAGTTCAAATGGGAGGTGACAAATGCTTCCTCTGCATGAGAACCATAACTTGGTGCACCTAAAACTGACCAAAACTGCAGCTTTCCAAAGTGTGGTAAAGAGCAGAGCAGTGAATGGCTGATGGTGGTGAGAGCAGACGGGGAAGGGGGCTGGTTTTCCACCCCCAGCCCAGGTTGTATACCCATAATATGTAGGAGTGTGAGAGATTCTAACCAGGAATAAGTCAGACTGAAATAAGAAATTAAATTCCTTTCTCTCAGTGAGGACAGCATCCTGCTGGTGCAGTAAATAACTTGGGGAGGAATCATGTTGTGGAGGTAGAAGATCCTCAGGAGTCTCTTGGGCCTCATCT
>NW_008239284.1:565511-576122 GCF_000691975.1 Corvus brachyrhynchos
TCAGCAGGACCCCACTGACTGAGCAGTCGCTGCCCAGGGTTGATGTTACAGGAGCAGGCTTCAGGCTGTTCCAGCAAAGCCCTGACTTGCACTGGGAGATTTCCCCTGGTTCTGGGAGAGTAATGGCTGTAAATATGAAGGCTGGTATTCCTTCCTCTTCCCTTTATCTAACCCAGCTTGCCCTGGGACTGCAGTCACTGAATCCCCAGGGACAGACAAATCCAGGGAAGAGAACTGGAAGCTGTTTTATCCACGGTTTACACACAGATAGGGACCCAGCATTTATTTGGTTGTAGGCAGGATCACTGAGGTGTTGGTAACTCACTGCTTTTGGGTTATGGATCCTTGGCCCACAGGCTTTAGGTGAAGGCTCTGTGTACCATCAGTAATTCCCCACCTCTCCAGTGCAGGTCACACCCAGGACTGCTCCCACCTCTGGTGTGTGACATACCCTAAGGATACCTTTAGTGTCTTTCTTTTACATCAGGCTTCACTCCCTTTTCCTGTCTGAGCTTTTACAGTTCTTGGAGTAATTTAAAGGCTTCTCTGGCATGCCTTAGGCTCCTGCTGTGAAGCATTTTGCTTTTCTGCTGATGAATGCCTCTGCCTTTCAAGTTGTATTCTTAACCCTTCCTGTTTCCTGTCGCTGCTTTCTCTTCCCAGCACATGCTGCCAGTGGATCGGGGCTGGGACCAGGTGAGGCAGTGTCTGCTGACTGTGTAGGTGGTAGATGGTTGTGCCCTAGGTAGTGCCAGCCCAGCTTCCTCTTGAACTAGAAACTGATTGGCATGAAAAGAATTGTCTCAGAGCTTGAATTAGCACAGATCCTTCACTGGGGAAAGGGCTTCGTAACTGGCAGTGTCTCCCCACCGGCCCCCTCTTTCTTGGGGAGCCTTTTCCAAGAATTCTCTCACATTGCTGCTTGTTCCACTCCCCATGGGAGAACAGGATCACTGTCAGAGCAGGTACAGGTCACCCTGGATTCTTGGTGCCTGAAAGCTGGAGGCTGGAGCTGACCTGTGGACATGAAGCATCCTCTGTAGAAACTTCTGTCTAGTAACACTTCCTGCTGTAGGATTTCCTATTTTTGTTTTCTTTCTTTGCCATTAAAGACAGAGGCCAGGATTAAAATAACCTTTAGGTGTCTTTAGCTATGCCATGGGGTTTGGTTTTAGCATGCCAGGGGTTAGTAGAGCAGTGGGACATTTATGGAAACATAAGAGGAAAGCAGATCTGGTTTTGGCCACTCTCTGAAATGCTGCCTCCTCTTTAAAATGAGTGGTGTGGTATCCCAGCCCTCCAGGTCAGCACATCCTCATCCTCACCGTAGTTGGAACAATTTTGCTCACACCTCTTCTCTGCCACAAAGTGTTGGTCCTAGTGTGGAGGGAATTCTTTTAGGGGGGATAAAGCAGAGAGAAAATCCAGTTCCCCTGAACTCACCTGTTACAAGAATGTGAAAAGTCTGTTGGGAATCTCAAGACAGGCAGAGGTGTGGAAGCTGTTCAGGGATTCCCTGTGCAAGTTCTGTCTTTGCAGAGCATCCTCTGAAATTTGTGTGTCACTCAACAAGACTGGGAACGGGACTTTGTGTCAGTCTTGATGCCTTGAGCCCCTGCTAACGTTGTTTACAAGGTGTCTAACAAGCTGTGCTAGTGCCTGGTTTTAGCTGAGTCACTGACTCTCAGCAATCCTAAATCCAAACAGGTCCACAAATGACTGAGAACTGCTGGGGAATGCCAGCCTTGCCCATGGGCAGCTGAGGTGACCTCGTGCTGTGTGCTCTGGGGACAAGGTGCTCTTTTGGCTGGGACAAGCCTGTGTTTTAAGTGGCTCTTCAGTGATTTGTAAGCTTATGGAAGACAATTAAATGTTGGAGCCCAGGCTTTTTACTCAAATAGATGTTTTCATAGCCTGAAAACTGAGTAGAGCCACCAGGCACTGGTACCAGGCTTAAACACCTTTAACCTTTCCAGGAAATCTCACTGGGTTGAACTGATGTGGTGATGAGGTTGTTGGTGGCCTCGGGCAGCTTTCTGGTCAGTCTGGACAAAAGTGACATGGCAAAAAAGTCATTGCTGCCTTTTCAATTTGGAGATGTCTTCCCTGATAGGGCCTCCAGCCCTTTTCCAGCTCTTCCTGAGAGAATAATTCTGCTGCTTCCTCACGCTTCCCTTTTTTCCCTGCTCCATTTTGTGCTCCAGGCCAAAGTTGCAGAGGAGCTGGCAGCTGCCACAGCCCAGGTTTCCCAGCTGCAGCTGGAGCTCACTGCCCACCAGAAGAAGGAGATGGACCTGAGGAAGCAGCTCTCCTGTGCTGTGCAGGATGCAGAGAGACAGGAGGCACAGCTCAACAAGCTGCAGGCACAGGTGGCAGGTGAGGCTGCTCCTGCCCGTCCCCTGAGAGCTCCTTCATGGCTCTTCTATCAGTCATAGGTTTTTCCTGTCTTCTGGGGTACCTTCCTGCTTTCACTAGGATCAGTCACAGGGGATGGAAGAGGGATATGGATGCACTGAAATGTCTGAAGGATGTGCATCCTTGTCACCACTAAAGGCAAAGTGGGATGACTCTACAAACAAAATCATCCTGTTACAGGGATGCCTTTTGTAGAACAATCTCTTGGCTTTTCTGTCCAACATCCTGTAGAGCAGCCAGAGATGTCCCAGTGGATGGAAAGTTAAAAGCTGAGGTGTTTTATGGCCACATTCCTCTGTGCTGGGCACTGGTGTGGTCCCACCCTGAATCCTGGGGTCAGTTCTGGGCTCCTCACGACAAGAAAGTCACTGAGGGGCTGGAGCAACTCCAGGGAAGGGAATGGAGCTGGGGAAGGGTCTGGAGCCCCAGGAGTGGCTGAGGGAGCTGGGAAAGGGGCTCAGCCTGGAGCAAAGGAGGCTCAGGGGGGACCTTGTGGCTCTGCACAAGTCCCTGACAGGAGGGGGCAGCCGGGGGGGGTCGGGCTCATTTAGGTTGGATATTAGGGAAAATGTCTTCACAGAAATGGTTGTAAAGGATTGGAACAGGCTGCTCTTGATAAATTCCAGTCCCCACTGCAGGCACAAGCAGAGTTGTTGGCTGCACTGTGTAGGAGACGCTGTTCCTCCCTATCAGCCCCAAAATGTGCTCCCCTGCAGTGGGAGTTGCACCCAAAGCCACAGGGAACTGTGGGGGTTTGTTTGCAGAGCTCCAAGAAGCCTCTCAGGACACTCAGAGCAGGTTCAAGGCCGAGAAGCAGAGCCGCAAACAGCTGGATATGAAGATTGCAGCACTGGAGGAAGAGCTGACAGACCTGAGAGTGGAGAAGGAGACTCTGGAAAGGGTATGTGCAGTGCCAGCAGCAGAGCTGGAGGTTTCAGTTGTTTACTGAAGGTTAACCCAAGGCTAACCAAAGGTTCTTGCTTTTAAATATATAAGTTAAGTAAAGCTTGACTCATCTGCAAGCTGGTGGGTCTTTGTGCTTATGTGGGTTTTATTTATTTATTTAATGTCTTACCCAGTAATGTGTCAACCTTCCCTGAGACAACCTCAGCTTGATTTCAGGTGATGAAGTTCCCTGCCCAAAGCAGCTCTGTCTGCTTGAGGGAGAGAAGCTGCTTTGGTGCAGACTGGCCTATTCTGTGTCATGTTCTGTCCTGCAGAATCTTGCAGAGAGGAAGAAGAAATCCCTCTCAGAGAGAGCTCAGGCAGAGGAAGAGATGGAAGAAATTCGCAGGTCGTACCAGCAGGAGCTGGACAAGCTCCGGCAGCTCCTGAAAAAGGCCCGGACCTCGACTGACCAGGCAGCAGCAGAGCAGGTGAGGAGTCAGGGGAGCTGCTGCTCCAGGTCTGGAGGGCTTGTGGCAACCTCCACATGGGAAATAATGTGAAGAGGCTCGAGTAGGGGAAGAGTGGAAGCGTTACCTGCTTGAATTTGTGGGTTAGTGTCAAACTGAGGAAAGCAGAGGAACCAGATTGAGCTTGTAGTAGAGAGAAGAATATGGGACTTCTGAGGAGTGAAAGGTTGTTTAGAAATATGCCAAGAGGTCTGAAATCTTAACCAGACCTTCTGGCCAGCTTGGGGGTTGTGGCTGGAGCTGAAGTGAGAGGTGTGGGCAGGAGCTGGTGGCAGCCACTGTGCTGCACTCTGTGTGGGTGTCCAGCCCCGGGCTTTCACCTCTTGTGCAAACACAGATCGTGTGTGTGTGTTCCTGGTGGTCTCTTACAGCTGTCACTGATCCAGGCAGAGCTGGAGTCCCAGTGTGAAGCCAAATGTGAGCGTGCCCTGGCCTCAGCCAAGGAGCAGCACGTCCGGCAGTGCCAGGAGCTGTGTGAGCAGAGGGACTCCCTGCAGCACCAGGTGGCCCAGCTGGAAGAGAAGGTAAAGGGCTGTTCTTCATTGCTCTAGTGGGCACTGAATACCAGTAGCTGTTACCAACAGTCTTCTCCACCTTACTGGGGCTTGACTTTCTAATTTCGTGCCTGTTGTGGAGCTTGATCTCAGCCATCAGAATGTGCACTTGTTCTGTTGGGTTGGTGGGTTTATGGAGGAGGGAGAGCCAAGGTGCTGACAAGGCTGAACTACAGCAACAGCTACAACTTCCACTTGTCTGCGCTGTCCTGAGCAGCTGCTTGTGAGCAGAGGCTGTTTGGAGTGGGTGACACTGCCAGGGGCTGTACCTGCTCTGGTTCTTGTGTTTCAGCTCACGGCTCTCAAACACTCGAAAAAAGCAGAGGAGCAAAAATTGTCTGAGGTTCAGCAACGTTTGGAGGAACTGGAACCTATCCAAGAGAAGGTAAAGGAATAACAGCAGCTGGATGGGAAACTGGAGTGCAGGGAACACCAGCCTCTGGCTAGTCCACAATAATGAGGATGGGAGTTGCAGAATATGGTAGGGAAGGACAATTTCATGGGGTTTCCAGCAAACCAGAACAGGCCAAATAATGAGACCCAGGCCTCATTTCACTGGGATCTCAGTGATGCTGCACCCGCCCCCCTCCATTCTTGGTGGCACTTGAGGAGCTGGTGACACAACTGTGACTCTCCCAGGCTGGGCTGGGTGTCCTTATTCTGCTGCCATTGCTTTCAGCCAAGTCTTTTGTGACACTATCAGAGCTCTGCTTAAAACTCCACTCAGAGTTTGAACCCTCCCCAGCTCACCCCTCGAGGGGAGGCTCTGGTGTGAGGAGCTGCTCTGAGGAGGGTGGGTTTCCCTTGGCAGTACTCAGCCCTGCAGGCAGACGTGCTGGTGCTGAAGGCTCGCTACGAGGAACGGATCCGAGACCTGCAGCAGGATCAGGATGGATCTTCCCCTGCAGACTTCACTGAGCAAGTGAGCTTGATGACTCCCCAGTACTTCTCCTTCCTAAGCAAATGGATGTACCTTGAATTATTTCTCTTTGAACTGACATAAGAAGGAAAAATAGAATTTTCTCCACAGAGCACTGTGTTTGTAGTAACAGTCCACAGAGGAAGAAAGGATGGGATCTTAACCTAGAATTACAGTCACACAGGATGGTTTGGGTTGGAAGAGACCTTAAAGCCCATCCAGTTCCACCCCTGCCATGGGACAGGACACCTCCCACTGTCCCAGGCTGCTCCAAGCCCCAATGTCCAGCCTGGCCTTGGGCACTGCCAGGGATCCAGGGGCAGCCCCAGCTGCTCTGGGCACCCTGTGCCAGGGCCTGCCCACCCTCCCAGGGAACAATTCCTTCCCAATATCCCATCCAGCCCTGCCCTCTGGCAGTGGGAAGCCATTCCCCCTTGTCCTGTCCCTCCATCCCTTGTAAACAGCCTCTCCATCTTCCTCTTGCCCTCTTTGTTGCCTGACTTTTATCTGTTGTTGTTAAAACTCTAGATTTGAGGTTTAGATTTAAAAACTAAAGTAAGTAAGAAGTGCCAGTCTGCCTTGGCTTTGTGCAGCCTGCCTTAGTTTGGAGGGATGAGTTTGGTGCACGTGGACTGGTTCTGAATTAAGGTGGCCTGATCTTGTGAGGATTTCTGGTTTGAAAAGTGGATTATTTGAAAAACCACCTTTTTGTGTTTAGATTTATTGTTCCTTCCCCTGGAGAAGTGCCTGATGTTGAGTGCAGTGTCACATGCCAATGAATTGTATCTGTTTCCTGTCTTGCCCTTTTGCAGGTCAAGAAGATAATGAATGGTGTATTTCAGTCTCTTCGGGGTGAATTTGAGCTGGATGAGATGTACAGTGGCAGGACAGTCCTGGGGGTTGTCATGAACACTATCAAGGTATGACAGGGGTCAGGGAAGAGAGAGAAAGCCTTGGGCTAAAACCTCAAATCTGTGCTGTGAGACTGAAATAACTGAGGGAGAATTTGTTGTGGGTGGCAAAGCAGCCTGGTAGGAGGAGTTGATGCAGGGATCTGTGATGGTTTGTATTTAGGGTATAACCTGTGTTCTCTCACTCCCTTTTCCAGACTGTGACACTGCAGCTGCTCAACAGGCAGCAGGAGAAGCCAGACCATGGCAGAGAAAATGGGGAATCTGGCACAGGAGCAGGGAGACAAGAGGGGTCACCTGGAGCAAAGACTGAGCACGAAGAGCCCCTGCAGCACAGCCCAGCACAGAGCACTGCACCACCAGCTGAGCCTGGGGAAGCAGCCAGAGACTCCCTGGAGTCTGAGCAGGAAGGCCAGGCTGCTCCTCACCCTGCCAGCCCCAGAGCTCCTGAGGAGGAGCAGGGGACACAGAGCAGTGGGGTCACAGAAGAAGAGAAAGTTCAGGAGGAGCATCTCCCTCCCACAGCTGAATCCAGCCCGGATCCAGAGAAGGGGCCTGTACTTGCAGGACAGGCTGTTCCTGGGCTGCAGCAGAGGCTGGAGAGTGTTCCCATCAGGGAAGCTGACCCAGAGCATGGTCCCTCTGCAGTGCCTTTGCAGGCAGAGGCTGCAGAAAATTCTGTTCCAGAAGCCAAGCCAGGAGCAGTGGATGAGGCAATGCTTCCAGCACATCCAGCTGTGGAGCAGAAGGCAGAGGAGGCTGGGGGAGGTTTAGAGCCTCCTCCCTTAAATGGGGAGAATGGGAGTGGCACAGATCCATGGGATGGAGCTGCCTCAGTGTCCAGCACAGCACAGCCAGGCTCAGCTGTCCTGGGAGGAGCTCCAGGATTGCAGGAACTGAGCTCCAGCCCCAGGCACACAGATTCCAGGTGAGGGGTGGTGCTGGGCTGCCTGGGGCAGCAGCAGGCCCAGAGGCTGGGCCAGGTGTGTCCCTGCTGCAGGACAGCACAGGCTGGGGGGCTGCAGCCCCCTCACAGTGCTGGCATTGGGTGGCACCAGCCAGGACCTGGCACAGACCAGGCTGCCCAGGGCACATTCCACTGGGAACAGCCCCAGAGCAGCCTGGTGTCTGGGGGAGGCAGTGGAGGACATTCCCAGGGGAGTGTGCAGTTCCTGTACAGTCTGCTCCTGGTGCCTGCCAGGTCCCAGAATTGCCCTGCACTGCTGAACAGTACCTGCCACAGAGGTTTCCCCCAGTGACAGGGCTTTGCCATCTCTCTGTGACAGAACTTGGAAAAGCAAATCCCACCCTCTGAGAGCGAGCTGTTCATTCTTTATCTCCTTGCAGCCTCTTTGAGGATGACAACTTCTTTGAAACGGCATCTCCTAAACCGCTGAAGCCTCAAGTTCCCTCTGAAGAGGAGGATGAGGAGGAAGTGGTATGTATTTGGGTATTTGGGGCTTTTTTCTGGGTCTGTAGCTTGTCTGTAAAATCCTCCCTGTGGCACTGGGGGCCTGGCTGAGCTGAGAGCTTCCCATCCATTCCCTGTGTACATCAGGAGTGTCTGGGGTGGTGACGGGGCTGGCTGGGCTGAGGGAGTTGTGGCAGACTCCTGCTGGCATGAAATCAGTGGGACTTGCCAGGTTTAATTGAAGGGTTTTAGTGTCTGGCCCCTCTCCAATCCCCTTCAGCCTGTAAGCAGCTCCTGGAATCATAGAACCACAGAATCCTTAAGGTTGGAGAAGACCTTTAAGATCACATCCAACCATCCATGTAGCACCATTCACCATTGAACCATGTCCTCACAGTGGGTCGCCAGGTTTAATTGAAGGGTTTTAGTGTCTGGCCCCTCTCCAATCCCCTTCAGCCTGTAAGCAGCTCCTGGAATCATAGAACCACAGAATCCTTAAGGTTGGAGAAGACCTTTAAGATCACATCCAACCATCCATGTAGCACCATTCACCATTGAACCATGTCCTCAAGTGCCACATTAACCCACTTTTGAATGCTTGGAGTGGGCCAATGCTTTAAATTCCTTTCCATCAAGAATTTTTCCTGGTATCTAATCTAAACCTAATCTAAACACTTAAGACATCACATGAGAAATAAAAGCTGGGGTAATGAGGCTTCTTGTTCCCAGCTCCTCAAAGCTGGCAGAGATTTCAGAGCAGTTTGTGTTGTGATTATGACATCCCAGGAAGCTGCTGGGGCTGAGCAGTTTCCCTCTGGTGTGGCTTGCAGAGCATGAAGGGGCGTCCCCCTCCCGCGCCGCTCTTTGGTGACGATGACGACGATGACCTGGACTGGCTGGGGTGGAGGTGGGGCGGGGGGGGGCCCCCCCCTCGCCTCTTCCTGTGCTCTGAGCCCTTGGCAAGCTGCACATGTGGGACATTGGGAATGACCAGGGACTTCCTGGGCTCTTGTCCTGCAGATGGATGGGGGCTGGCAGCAGGGGGGCTCCTTTTGCACCTGTGGGTGCTCAACCCCATTGCTCTGAGCTGCCAAACACTCTGGGCTTGGGCTGAGTGCAGGAGCCACCCAGTCCCACAGCACATCCCACCACTGTCCCCCTCCCCTGAGCCCTGGATTCATTAACCTCAAACTTTATGCAAATAGGAACTTGATGAAGAGCTTCAGTAGAGTGAATCTGGCAGGACCCTGCAGTGGCAACAGCCTGTTAAAAAATGAATCTAAAACCTCCTTCCCCAGTGAAGAAATCCTTGGAGTATTTCTCTTAGTCCCCAGGGTGGCTCCCAGGGACCTGGCACCCTTTCCCTGCTGTGTCTGAGTCAGAGGGTGATTCTGTCTGCTATTGCAGATTCCCCCAGGACTCCCAGTCAGGTGTTTCTTGTGAGCCCCTGGCTCTGCACAAGCAGCTTGGGGAGCCCCAGGGGCTGAGGTGGTTCAGGTGGGCACCGACTCAGAGCTGGGGCAGAGGTGCTGCTGGACCTGGGGTGCTGCTGGACCCTGGGCCTCTGTTAAGGCAGGGCTGTAGCAGCTGTGCTGGGTGCAAGGAGCCCAATCCCTGCTGTGTTACTCAGACACTCACGGGCAGCTCCTCTCCTGTGCCCAGAGCTGAGGTGGTTTTTGCTGGGCTGTGTTTCCCTGTGGGAGCAGCAGCTCTGGGATGTGCTGCTTGTTTGGGAAGTCCTTCCCCTCAGCCCAGCCCTGCTCCCCTGCCTTTGGCTCTGCTGCTGCTAAGGTGTGACCATCCCAGCCCAAGTTAAACTGTACAGGGGGGTGGGACACAAGCCCCAGGCTGGGCTGGGCTGGGCAGTTTGGGGTGTCACCCTGCACTCTGAGGGGACCAGGAGGGGAAAGGAGTGAGGACAGAGCTGGGCAAACAGCCTGGGGCTCTTAAGGCACTTTTATTCTCCACTCCTGGGCACTAACACAATTTTACCCCAGAAGTCTTTAAAACAAATAAACCCTTCCTAAATGGAAAGAACTTTAACTAATTATCTTAATTCTCTGGTTTAGTTTCTACACCTGTCTTTACCATCTCTAATTGGAATTAGATTTGTGTTCCCCTAATGGTGATTCTTTGGGAGGAAAACACCCAAAAGAGCACTGGGTGATCCTGTTGGGGTGCGTGGCAGGTCCCTGTGCCACACCCTCCGTGCCACAGCTTGCCAAATGCAGCTGAAAGTGGGGCAGAGACTAAAGCCTGTGACAGCTGCCCTGCTGCCAGGCAGGGTGACCTGAGCAGGGCTGTCCTGGGAGTTACTCAGTGCTGAACATGAGGGTGTTTGAAACTGGATTTTCTGAGGGTCCTTGTGCTGCTCTGAGTGTCTGGGCCCTGATGTGGCCTCTGGACCCGTCCATCAGTGTCCCAGGGGACATCACTGCTCCTACTAACAAGTTCCACTTCTTGTTCCCTGTTACCCATAGACACCCTGAGGGATTCGCATTTCACTTCTCGGAAAATAAAGTGCAATTACACCTGTATTTTTTGCTTGCAGTGGCTTTACTTTAGTCTGGCCTGTCCCCGGGTGCGGAGTTCTGACCCAGAGGTGGGTGAATCACGCAGGACTTTGCTGAGACTGTGCCCCAGGGGGTGTTGCTGGGGGCTGGGAAGGAGAGGACCCCCTTCTCCATCCTGGCCCTGGTGCTCAGCCCCTGCCCTGCCTGCCGAGGCTCACGGACCCACAAAACACCACCAGGACACGGAGCTGGGCCCATGTCTGGCTTTAATGTCTCGTGTCCCTGAGGGGCTGAGCCCGACCCGGCTGCCTCCTCCCGGGAAAGGGCTCTGGGTTGCCTTGGAACAGCTTCGCCCCCAGGGCAGCACTGCGGGACTCTCCCGTCCCCTCTGAGCCCGGCCTCGCTGCCGGCGGGGCTGCACCGAGGCGCAGGCGGGGAGCGTTCCGGTCCCTGGGCCTGCGACACCGGGAAGC
>NW_008239284.1:577157-577422 GCF_000691975.1 Corvus brachyrhynchos
CCCTTTTCCCTTTCCAAATCCATTATATTCTTAATACTTCCCAAGCACAGTTTCTATAGTTAATTTACTTCAGGACCAGGCTAGCAGTGGGGACAGCAGCCCCGTCGTGCACCCATTTCCCACCAGCCCTGGGGTCTGTTTGCCACCCGGTGCAGGAGGTGGCCCTGGCCAGGAAGGACAGCCCGGCACTGCCGACGCTCCGGGAAGCGCTGGCACCTCTTTACGGGCACTCTCCCGGAGCTGACCTTGCCCTGAGCTCCTGTCA
>NW_008239284.1:577628-580769 GCF_000691975.1 Corvus brachyrhynchos
GGCCTGCTCGGATGTGCAGCAGCAGCAAAACGTGAAAACAGAGGCTGGAAACAGCCCCAGGATGTTCCCGAGGCACCGGCCCTGGTGCTGTGGCACGTCCCCAGGACACTGGTGGCACGGGGTGCTGGGCACAGGCCACCTCCACGAGGCCACACACGTGTCCCACAGCGATGCTCTGCACAGGGCACCTCATGTGAAGCAACCCAAGCGCAGGGTCCAAGGTCTCCTCTCTGCTTGGACATCCCCGGGGCAGCTCCACAGTGAGCAACACCCTGGGAGAAGGCCCAGAGCCTCAAATTCTTCTCTGTTTGACGAGCAGATGAGAAGGAGGAGGTGACACTGGGACAGCCAGGCACGTGGTGGCCCCGTCACTGTTCCACAACCCCCAGCTTTCAGCCACCCCCCCGCAGAAGGAAAGAGGCAGCAAACACTCCCAGCAGAAACCAGCTGCAGTTTAATGGCTGCTTCTGGGGAAGGCTGTGGTGGGACCAGGGTCACAGCAGCATTTTTATATTTCAAGGTCAAGAGCCGAGGGACAGACAGGAATTGTTACTAATTAATGACAACGGAGAAATCCCCACACCCCAATGCATGGAGGCACCGTGGATCTGAGCTGGGCACAGCCCCAGCCCTGTGTCAGTGCTGTCCAGTGCCAGCAACACTTTCTGCTCCCTACCTGATTTTTGGACAAGGGACCCCACTGGGCTCCGCTGGCCAGGGCAGGTCCCTCCAGTCCTGGGGGTGTTGCAGACTCTCCCTCCCACAGGAGCAGGAATTAGGGGCTGGGGGGCTCCTGGCACTGCCCTGCCTGAGGCTGCAGCCCCAGACACGCTCCTGTGGGTGTCCAGAGCAGAAGCCCCAGACCTTTGGCATAACAGAGGTGCAAGGCACTGTCAGCACACGAAGAACAGCACATCCTGGTCGAGCACTCCCACGGGCAATTCCCCCACTGCTGGAAGCACTCCCCGTGTCCCTGTTGAGCCAGGGCCCTTTCTGAAGGCAAACAACTCTGCAAGAGAGGGGGAGCCACAGGTGCTCCCAGTTTGTCACCCAGTGCTCCCAGGCACGGGGATGCTGGGCGGACAGGCAGGAGGAGGGGATTCATTAAATGAGCCCCAGCTGGGAGCTGGGAGGATGCGAGGCTCCCGTGGGGCCGGGCAGGGGGAGGGCAGTGCTGGTCGGGCTGGTGAGGGGCTCTCAACAGGGGCGTGAGCAGCAGCGGGGAACAGCCCGGGAGCGCGGGCAGTGCCTCCGGGCCGGCCTATGCGCTCTGGAAGATGCGGATGCGCTGCGCGATGTCCCGGCGGCACAGGGGACACGAGTGCAGCCGCTCGCAGCAGCCCTGGCAGCAGCAGACGTGGCCACAGGGCAGGAAAATCGTCTGGGGCTGGGGAAGAGACAGAGAGGGGACACGGAGAGTGCTGCTGGCCCCGAACGCTGGTCCCAGCACGGGGGGAGCTGGGGATCAGCCGGGGGGGGGATCCCAGCGTGGGGGGCAGAGCCCCGCACCCCGATCTCCGTCCCCACTGGGTGTGCAGGGCCTGGGCTGTGCCGAGCAGGAGCGCGATGGGACACAGGGAAGGACACGGCGGGGCTGAACTGAGCAGCCCCCGGAGCGCTTCCCATGGCCGGTGGGTGGAGCGCAGCGCGGTCCTGCCCAAGCCCGCAGCGAGCCCTGTCTGTCCCTTCCCTGCCCTGCCCTTCCTTCCCTCCCTCGCTCCCTGCCGTGATGGCCGAGTCCGGCGGTGCCGGGAGCTCCGGGATGAGCACCCAGCACTGCCAGGGCCAGGCTTGGGGCACAGACCCGGGGGTGTGCTGGGTCCCGCCCTCCCTCCGCCGCCTGCTCCAGCCCCAGCCCCAGCCGGGTCTCACCTCCTGCTCCATGCACACAACGCACTCCGACTTCTTCTCGTCCCACGGCAGCGGAGGGGCCGTGGGGCCCGCGGGCTCCTCCGGGGGAGCGCTGGGCTCTGGGGCCGCAGGGACCGCGGTGTCCTCCTCCCTCCGCAGCTCTGCAACCACAGCCGGGTCTGAGCCCGCTGCCCATGGCCCGGCCCAACCCTGCCTGCCCTCCTCACACTGTACCCACAGAGTGTATCTGACCCCCAGGGCTCCCTGCCGCAGGCTCAGGCGCCTGCTGTGAGTGTAAGATGTGGCAGAAATTAACTGGGGGTACCTGGGATGGTCGCGGCCACAGCCAGGATCTCCTGAGCCCGTCTGAGGATGGCATGCTGCAGACCAGCCTCTGTCACACCGAGCTGTGGGGCAAGAGGAGGCTGTTGGCCCCAGAGGAGACAGGGGGCTGATGTCCCCAGGGGGACACTGAAGACTCCTGGGCATTGCTGGCAAGATGTGGCCATGCCAAGGAAAGCCCCTCTGCCAGACACCAGGAATTCCCCGGTGCCATTTCTACACAAAGAGCAGCTGGAGGATGTTGGAAGATGGAGCCAGGCTGCAGCTCACCCTGCAAGTCTCCGGGAGAGCCACTGCCCACGGGGACAGGCAGAGCAGCACAGGCACCTGTCCATCCCTGTGGGGAGGTGACACAGCAGAGCACCAGCCAGTCCTTTGTCCTGCCAGACCCGCCAGGCACAGCTGGGCTCGGGACAGGGACAATCCCTGCTGGTGTTGTCCCACACTGTGGCTCTGCTGTCTCGTACCTTTTCCAGGTCACTGGCACTCATGGTGCCGAGCATTTCCAAGGATATTCGGTGGTGAGCGAAGATTGGCACGTACTGGTCAGCAGAGAGCTCGAGCAGGAGGTTCACCAGCTGCTGCTCCAAACCCTTCTCCTGTGAAACACGGAATGAGCTCCCAGACTGTGCCCCTGAGGCCAGGGTGTGCTCATCCCTGCCCTGCCCTGCTCCAGGTGCTCTGCATCCCACACACACCAAAGCCTGGAAGCCCAACAGCTGGAGCAGCTCTGGCCCCATGTGTTTTATGAGCACGGCTCAAAATGTTGAGGTCTGGGAATCATGGAATATCCTGAGCTGGAAGGGCCCACCAGGACCATCCAGTCCAACCCCTGGCCCTGCACAGACCCCCCAACAGCCCCACCCTGGGCATCCCTGGCAGCGCTGTCCAAACGCTCCTGGAGCTCTGGCAGCCTCGGGGACGTGGCCATTCCCTCGGCACCGTGGG
>NW_008239284.1:580845-585845 GCF_000691975.1 Corvus brachyrhynchos
GGTGCTGTCCTGGCCCAGGAGCAGAGATCGGAGCTGCCCCTCGGGAGGAGCTGCAGCCCCTGGGGAGCTCCCCTCACATATGAAACAACCCCTTTGGCAATCCATTGGGATTGGATCTGTGTGATGGGTCTGTGCCCTGCTCGCAGCCTTAGCTCAGGGGGCTGTCCTTGCTCCCCCCACAGCAGAGCAGAGCCACAGTGGGAACAGAAACAGCAGCAGCACCTGGAGTTTCAGGGAGAGGAGCTTCTGGGTCAGCCGCCGCCAAAAAGTACTGGATCAGCCAGTAGTTCTCCTGTTTGGTTTCACTCTTTGCCTCCATTTCCAGCTGAAAAACAAACTCCTTCACTCAGCAGCCCGAGGTAACGTGGCCAGGGGGGTTCAGGGATGGATGTGCAGGAGGAAACCCCCAGCCAGAGCAGTGTACTGGGGGTAAAACAGGCATTTCTGGCTTCTGCAGGCTGGCCCCACTTTGACCCCCCTCCCACCCAGTGCACGGCTGTGCATCCCCCTGCCCCTTTGCCCCAGACCCAGTGGCCTGGATTCCTGAGGCTCAGGAGAGTCTGGAGACCTTCAGGATTGCAAGACCACAACTCCCATCCCTTGTGCTCATCCTGCTGACCACTCCTTTTCCAGCAGGGTTGCTGATGGTGATGATGGTGCCTCGTGCTGCACCAGAGAGTGCTGCTGTGCCCCCAGGTTGACATCAGAACTTTCCAGGGTTAAATTTGCCTCTGGATCTGGACACAGCCCTGCTCTGCTCCCCTTCACTCCCACACTGAGCTGTGGACTCTTCCCTGCAGCCAAGCCAAATGCTTCCTCATCCACAGGCAGCACTCCATGAGGGACTTCATTACCAGGAGTTGTTGCAGTTCTTCCTCCCTTTGCTTCTTCTCCTTGAGCAGCTGCTGCAGGAGGCAGCTGAGCGCCCGGCGCTGCTCCATGACGGCCTCCTGCAACAGGAGAGCTCTGGCACCTCCCCACACTGCTGCCACCCTGTCCCCTTCCCAGCAGAGCCCCTGCCAGACCCAAACCAGTCCCTGTGGCTGTGGAATCCCTGTGCCCCACAGCTCGGATCCTCTCCTAGCAGCTGGGAGGGCAGAGCCAAGCTGAACCCACTCCTTTCAGCCCTGCAGTGCCACTCTGAGCAGCCCCAGCCCACCCTGGCTGCAGCAGCTCCTCCTCACTCCATCAGAAGTTCAGCCAAAAGTATTCATGGTCCCTCTCCTTAGAATCATGGAATCTTAAGACTGGTTTGGGTTGGAAGGGAGCTTAAAGCTCATCTTGTTCTACTCCATGGCATGGGCAGGGACACCTCCCACTATCCCAGGGTGCTCCAAGCCCCATCCAGCCTGGGATCAGCACCTGGACCCTGCACAGGGACAAGGCCCCCGATTAACAGGAACAGAGGCAGGAAGCATCAGGACCTCCACGGAGGGGACAGGGACAACTGATGACAGGGGGAAGCTGCCCCAGCCCCAGCAGGGACCCTTTGAGCTGCAGGGCACCAAGGGCAGGGGCATCCAGAGACATTCAGGTGTTCATTCCTCGTTCCTTGGCTCCTGGTGCTGAAGCTGCAGGTGGGTGCCTGGGCAGAGCCCTGTTTCCTGCACTGCCCTGTAGCTCCTGTGCTCACCAGGGTCACATCTGGTCTGCCCTCCATGAACTCTGGGCAGTCCCTCTGCCCTCCAACACCACAGAGTGACACAGAGGAGCTGTGTGAGTTCAGGTAGCACAACCCAAACCTTACGCCTGAAGGATCCAGGACAGGGCTGGGAGGCATTGCTGCCTCAAGTCAGCACTTAGCACTGCTATGGGGGTTTGTCACTGATTTTGGGCTGACTGAACAGCTGACCTGACCTGGAACATGGCACACAGAAGAAAACAACTGGTGCAAAAGCATCACAAAATAAAATCTAAAGCGAAGCTGCTTAAGCTAAACCTGGTATTCCTCAATGCATGACTGCTGATGAAGTCAAAACCAAAACACAACACAATGTAAGAGGACATGCAGGGCACAGCAGGCAGGTGGTTTTGGGACAGCCAACAACTGGGTTGCAAAATCCTTCCCCACCCAGCACACCTGGAACTGCCCATCCCTATCAGGGCTCCTCTGTCTCTCCTCTGAGAATGCCTGGGGATGTTTAGGACCAGCAGCGATGTCCCACTTTCCCAGGACACAGAGGGTTGGTGTGTCCTGTGCAGAAGGACCTTCTGACTAAGCATAAAACCATCTGGAAACTGCCAGGAGCAAAGGAAGCAATCCCAGAGCAGAGAGGGTGGGGGGCAGGCCCAGAGCCCCACGTACCTGCAGCATCTCTGTGTCCAGTTCTTGCCTCTTTACCTCCAGCTGTGTCAGCTGCAATAACTCTGTTTCTATTAATTTAATCTAAACAGAAGATGAAACATTTTTTACTGACATTTAAAATGACTTTGATTTATGCTCTTTTAAAATGAGGTCTGACTGCTGCCCTGGCAAGGGCAGCACTGCAGAGCACCCAGAGGTTTGGAGGAGCTGTTTGTGCTCTTTGGTGATGTTTGTGCTCAGGGTCCCTCTTCCTTTGCCTGAGGAGCTCTGTCCCCAGCTCTCCAACTGTCTCTCTACTCTGAACACCTTCTGTTCAAGTCCAGAACCTCACTGCAATCAGTCTGTGCACCCAAACCTTTTGCAGCCACTCTGGAAAGCAGAGTCAAGGCCCTCCCAGCACCATGGCTCAAACCCCAGATTCCTGGGACAGTGCCCTGGTTTCCAGGTGCTCCAGCAGTCCCAGAACAACACCTGCTCTTGCAGGTGGGGCAACTGAGACACAGAGAGGTGAAGTGAGTTGCCCAAGGTCCCACAGCCAAGCCAAGATGAGAGCCCAGCTCACTCCTCTGCCAGGCCACCAACTGTCCCCAGGCCACACTGCTCCCGCTGACCCCGGAGCTCTGCCCCTGCCCTGCCTGTGCAGCACAGAGTAGGAGGGGTCCCAAGGGTGAAAGGTCCAGCCTTGGCATCAAGGAACAAACTCCCTTCGTTCACAGAGCAAGTGGGAGCAAAATGCAGGGCCCTTATGGGTGAACCCAGGCAATGATGGAGAGCTGTCAGACAGTTCACAGGCTGCCAGCAGAGACTGGTCACTGGGGCACTCAGAATATCCAAGCCCTCAAGTTTATCCACCAAATCCTGACCTGAGACTTTTCTGCTGTGTCAGATCAGGAGAGGGAAGATTCTGGAGCACTGTGTCAGAAACCAGCACCCCACCTTCCTGCATCCAGCACTGCCACCTTCCCACCATCCTGCATCCAGCACTGCCACCTTCCCACCATCCTGCATCCAGCACTGCCACCTTCCCACCTTCCTGCATCCAGCACTGTCACTTTTCCATCTTCCTGCACCATCCACCTCTACATTGCCACCTTCCAGCACTGCCACTTTTCCATCTTCCTGCATCATCCACCTCTACATTCCCACCTTCCTGCATCATCCACCACTACTCTCTCCACCAGCTCTTGCTCTTCCCCCGACTACATCACTGCACCTTCTGCAGAATGGAGCTCAGAAAGGCAGGCTGAGGATGGGAAAGAAAAGGTGAACTTATGGCTCAAGGTGCAGCTCTGATGTGCTGGATGGAGATGCAGTGGGCTCATGTGGAAGCAGCAGCCCTGCCAAGTACCTGGCCTGAAGGAAATCAGAGGTGCAACTGCAGATCACCCCCAGAGCCAGCACAGGTCTGTCCTCCAGTGCTTTACCCACCAGTGCTGAGGTGACTGGAGCAACGGTGATGCCACCACCCCCAGGAATCTAAAACCTGCTTTGACACTCCCTCCCTTGGTGCTGGGAGACTGGGGTGTAACCAACACTGCCCAACTCCGTTCCAGAGCTCTCAGCAGCACCAGAGCTCTCCATGGCCTCAGAACCTGCTCTGTGCTCACAGCACTTTGTTCTTCCTCCCAGGGTCTCCTTGAACAGCAGGATGAGCTGAGCAGCTGGTTGCTCTTTCCTCTGTTGCTGACTCACCTGGTTCCTGATCTGCCTGTGCATAAGATCCTTCTTCACCTGGAGAGCTTCAAAGGCAACTTTCTGCATCTCAATCTAAGGGACAGGCAAAATCCTGCTTAGTGAGGTGGTTGGTGATAGGCTAAGAAGCTGCTGCCTTGCAGGGACTCAGGTAAAAGTCCCTGACTGGTGTTTGCTCTGAGCAAGTGTCCTGAAACTACAGCTGAAAGCCCAGCAGGTAAAATCCACCTTGGAGACACACAGAGAAATATTAATGTTCTTCAAACATTCATCTGGAATGCTCTGTGTGACCCCACCTTTCCTCTTCAGTAGCACTGAGCAGCCAGGCTGTGCAACAGGGCACAGCTGCCCAGCACTTCTGAGAACAAACTTTGAAAATGCTTGTCCCAAGTCCCCCAGAAAATCTGCCAAAAGACAGGAATTCTGTCTCAAAGTCCCCTCTTAATCATCGTGTCAGTTTTGCTTCCCATGGTCTGTGCTTCTGTCTTCTCTGAAAACTTGCTGTCTAGATAAAAAGTCATTTTCTTTCAGCCACCCAAGTTAGTTTGCCAGAATAGCAGATATTCTCAAAGTTTAGCATGTAGTGTTCAATAAAATAACTCCTGCATGCAGCCCAGCTCAGCCCCTGCTGCTCCTGTGACCCACTCTGGATCCTGCTTTCCCTCAATCCCCCATGAGCAGTTTGCTCCCTTGCCTACCTGCTGCAAGATCTGACTGACAGCTTTGTTCTGATCCAGCTGCTGCCAAGCCTGGATTTGCTGGAACTTCTGATCCATCTCAGCTAGGCTGCAAGGAGATGGATTTGCCATGGAGTTACCACCAGGTCTGAGACTCTTGAGGCAAACCAGAGGAAAAGCAGGCAATGGGGAATGCAGGGCGAGAAATTTCTGTCTGACCAGGGGGAAGAGCCGTGGCACCACACAGCTGAAGGCCATGGATTTAACACCTTCCTTGCACCCAAACCAAACCCCCACCACAGGCCCCTCTTCAGCAGGCGCCCAGA
>NW_008239284.1:585864-586840 GCF_000691975.1 Corvus brachyrhynchos
TCAGCAGGCTCACAAGGCTGTTTTTGGTCAGTGCCAGATGTTGCCAGATTAAAATTTCTCACCTTGTTGTAAACAGTGAGCCAGGATGCTCTCAGTATGTGCAGCAACACACAGGTACTACTTGTGCACACACAGCCTCCTTGAGGCAGCCTGGGAGGGGAGGGAAGGAGCTCTGGGCCACAGTTTGGCACTGGAGTGCCTCAAAAAACAGGAAGACAGCTGGTCTAATCCCATATTTAGCAGAATGTATAAGGCAAAATAAACAGTGCACAAAAGTGACAGCTCCCCCCAAGTGTGATTAACGTGCATATTGTGGTCATTAGAAGGGAGCTCATTCAAGGGAGTCTGACAGTTTAATTTGCACTGTCCTGTGCTGTTACAACTGTCCTGCTGCATTCCAGCAGCTGCAGGAGTTCCTGGTGTACTTAGGGGAATTACAGTGCTGAAAGAAAGGGATTTAACACCAGCACCAGCAGCCCCAGACACCCCCCTGCACCTGGAGCAGGCCTGGCTGACGAGGTCCTGCCGACGAGACTCAGAGGTCATTTGGAGGAGCTTGTTCTTGTAGGTCTCAGCCAGCATCTGCTGCATGGCAGCTGGGGACAGAGGGGACAGAGGGGCTGTCAGTCCCTGCCTGGCTTGGGTGTGCAGAGCAGGACTCACCCACCACTGCTGCTGCAGTCACTGCAACCAACAGTGACTCCTCTCCCATTGCTCTTCCCATTTCACTGATTCCAGAGCAACCCATCCACCTGAGAACTGTGGCTTTTCACTGGGAAAAGAGCTGAGGAAACTCCACTCTGCCTGTGCCTGCTCCTCTTCAGTGCTCAGAGGAATCCAGTCACTGCCTACCAACCCTGAGATCACAGAACCACAGAATATCCTGGGAAGAAGGAAGGGACCCACCGAGTCCAACCCCTGGCCCTGCACAGACCCCCCAACAGCCCCACCCTGGGCATCCCTGGCAGCGCTGTCC
>NW_008239284.1:586986-593473 GCF_000691975.1 Corvus brachyrhynchos
CTCTGGCAGCCTCGGGGCCGTGCCCATTCCCTGGGGAGCCTGGGCAGTGCCCAGCACCCTCTGGGGGAAGACCTGTCTGGACTTACAGGCCACTTCCCGCCTGCGCAGCTGCTCCATCTCCTCCTGGGTTATTGCCATCAGCTGTTCCATCCTGATTCTGCCAACACACAACAACAATTCAGCCACTCCTTCAAACAAGGCCTTCTCCTCCACCCACCCAGCTCAGAGTCTCAAGGCTGGGCAGGTTCACCCTGCTCAGGAAAGCTGGGCTTATCAGAGACACCAAAGCCTCAGTGATTTTTTGGTGAGCAACCTCTAAGTTTTATGGGAGACAACATAAGTTTTGCTCAAAACCACGGGGACAATGGCTGGGTGTGCCACACTAGGTAGGACCAGGCACACCTAGTCCAGTGTTTTGCCTCCAACAGTGACCAGAGCCAGCTGCAGGTATGAGATGAACCTCTCCTGACTTAGGGTGGATTCAGACTGGTGACTCTGAAAGGAAGCTCCCATCCCTCTTCCCAACTTCTTGCTCCTTTTCCAGACAATCTTGTTTCAAGGAGACTCACCTCTCATTCTCCAAGGACTTCAAAATGTCTGAACTTTGTTTTTGCCTAAAAAAAAACATAAAACAAGAGGCTTTCAACAAGCTGAGCAGGACATCCTGGTCGCCCAGAGAGCAGAATCATAGAATCACAGAATATCCTGACTTGGAAGGGACCCACAAGGATCATCCAACTCCTGGCCCTGCACAGGACAACCCCAACAATCCCCCCATGTGCCTGAGAGAAAACAACTTTGCTGTCATGCACAGCAGAGCAGCTCTCAGCAGGCTGGGCACCTCCCATCAGCACCAGCCCACCAGACACAGGCAGGGGCACCTCAACACTTCAGATTTGCACCTTCCATGAGGAATTAGAATTTGTTCCACAGCACTGCAAAATCCCAACATTACATATGCGTGAAACAGCTTTTTGAAGATGCAAATTTCATGTGCTTTAAATGGGTCTTTGGCAGTCCAGGAGCTAAGGCAGCTCCTCCAGACATTGATCCTGACCAGGTCCAAAACATTCGGGATGAAATGAACCACTCAAAACAACATGACAAAAAAAAAAATCTGAGAAAGACCCCCTGGGACCCCACCTCTGGTTGTCCTCCAGCAGCTTCTGGATCCGGCTGGCAATGCCCTGCTCTGTGTCCTTCAGCTGCTGCAGCAGCTTCAGCCTCTCCTCCTCCAAATAGCGCTGGTGCTTCGACAGACCCTGCTCCAGCCTCTGCTGCTCCTGCCCAGAGCACAGGGAAACCAGGAGAAGCTGCTGGGTTTGGGGAAGGCAGGGGATGCCCTGGAGGGGCCCTGCCCAGCACACCCACCTCTCTCACTGTCTGCAGGATCTCATCCTTGTGGCTGTTGAGCTGCTGCACGAGCAGGGCCTGTTCTCGCTGCCCCACGTTCAGGCGCCGCTCAAATTCCAGCTTCTCCTGCTTTTTTTTTTCCTGAGAAGAATAAGGAGAAAGATGAATGACAGGAATCTCCTTCCCAAGCAAGAACATATTCGGGGAAAAAGGTAAAGCAAGGCACAGCGGCCTCCTTGCAGAGAGGAAGGGAAGCCAAATGGCAAACAGGAGGCTTGTCTAGGGGATGGAATCGTTCTCTCCTTAGGAACCCAAAAACTGGGAAGCAGAAGCTGCTGCTCTCTTCACAGTCTCCAAACTCTTTCATGTCGTGAAGCTGAGGTCCCTGGACATCAACTGATACCAAAGCAGCCAATATAAACACGTGGAGGGAAGCCCAAAATGCAGGTTGGGTTCAGTTCCACGTGGCACAGGACTCCCTTGTCTGAAGGAAGCAGCCAGCTCTGAGCAGCTCGAGCCAAAGGCAGTGGGAACTGCATGGCAGGAGCTGCTGGTTATCTCAAAGTGAGTCTTGCACAGGGGAAGAGACAGAGACCAGGGAAACAAAATGAACAAACTGAAATTGCAGCCAGGTGAGGGGAATGAAAAACCAAGTAAAAAGATGGAAAACAAAAACCAGAAGCAGACCCATGCTGCAGACAAAGCATTTGCAAGAGCTGATCCTTACCTTCCTCTTCTCATAATCCAAGAATTTGTTCTGAAAAATAAGCAAAGCAGACATTTACCCCCAGAAGGACTTTTTTTTGTAGATGCTATTAGCCCTCATTACATCTTCCCCTGAGTGAAGACATCAACCAAAGGCACAGGAACACAGGCCCAAAGTCCAGTCACTCAGGCTTCTCCAGGGGCACAGGCATTGACTCTGCACTTGCCAAAGAGCACAGGAATTAGCACAATTAACGCAGTTATTGGCCCAGCCTCCCCTTTCCCATGTCTAGCACTTGGCTGGGAAGCACAAGGTTCTTCTGCAGCTTGCTGTCCCCCAGAAATACACATCACACACTGCACACTTCATGTCCCACCCTCACCCCTGTCCCTTGGCTCCATCATTGCTTTCAGGATGGAGACAGTTCCTTGGGTTGTGTCTTCCAGGAGGAGTCAGCGTGGCGACACCAGCCCTAGCTCAGGAAGGAGATGAGCCACCCATGCACACACTGTGCCTGGCTGCTCCCTTGATCCCAAAAGACACATCTCATGGAGGGGAAGGTGATGGGGGATCATGTGCCAAGTGCTGTGATGGAGCACAGAGACAAATCCCAAACCCTCTTGTGCAGAGGAGCCTCACCTGCCACTTGCTCTCCTCCTCCAGGTACTTCTCCACTGTCCTGTCCACCCCATCCACTGAAGTTCCTCCTCCATCGCTCTCCAGCATGGGGAGCAGGTACTGTGAGGGAGGGTAGTATGCAATTCCACACTCTGGAAGGCACCAGACACAAAATAAGAATATTTGGGGATCAAAGACCTCCTTGGCAGCATGGCTGAGGGCTGGCTGGTGTGTGGGACTGCTCCCAGCTGTGCTCCCTCTGCCCACACACCAAGGAGTGCCCGGCAGGGCTACTCCAGCTCAGGCAGGGTGGACAAGGAGCTCTGGGAGGAGGTGGTGCCACTCCATCCCCACCAGGACAAGGACCTGCTGAGACAGAAACACACCCTGCACATGGGTGCAGGCTTGGTGACTTCTGCAGGCCTGCAGATGTTACTGCCCAGACCAAAATAAGTTCTGACCATGCCTTGCAAGGCACTTCCCCTGCATCAAACCTCCACCAAAGCTCCCTGTCTGTACTAAACACAGTGTCTACAAACTCCCAGTAAATTTCCTTTGTCATTTGAGTTTTCCATCTGGTTTCACCATTCTCATAACACCCTGCAGGGCCCAGGTCCTTCCTCAGAGAAAATGAGGGCAGAAAGGACCTCAAGTGACTCCTGAGTCTCTCTCCTTGTCCCAAGGCAGTGACATCTGGACAATGCCTACACCTCCCCCAGGAGAAAATCCAAATAACCACAGGAGATGCACTGACTTCCTACGGTCACTGAGACAGCCTGACCCAGCCACTCTGATTTTTAACAAACCATTCTAGATTTTATTGTGGCAGGGCTCAGGGAAGGACTCGTGTTGTGCTGTTTGCCAACAAAGACAGGTAACCAGGAGTGCAGGGCATCAGCAGCCATGCCAAGCAGAGCCCACACAATGCCTGTCCTTCAGAAGTGCCATCCCTGAGCACACCACAGCTGCTCCTGGCTCACCCTTGCAGAGGAACTGCTGGATGGCCTCTGTACCCGCACTGCAGATCTCAGGGGATGGGTAGGTCATGGAAGAGGCATCCAGGGTCAGCGTCTGCAAAAGAGAACACACAGAGCTCCAGGTTATTCTGATGGCCCAGACAGAGCCCAGCTGTAGTTCTCCTTGCAGCTCTCCAAAATTTTACTTAATGTTACCCTAAATGCTGACATAAATACGAGGCTGTATGGAATCCCTGCTGGGTGTCTGGCACCTTTCACAGGTGACTCCACTGTCCCTTATTTGGGAGCTTCTGAGCTGGCCACTCACTGGCACATTCCCCTCATGCAGACATTGGCACTTCATGTTTAGGTACCAGAGGTCCCAGCACTTCTCAGCTACAGACATTCCCTGCTCCATGTCAGGGAGCTGGAGCCCTTCAGCGTGGAAGGGGGGATGATACAAGGGCATGGAGAGGAGTCCCATAAAGAATGAAGGGAAGAGCCAGTGTTTTTGTCCTCCTGTGGCCACCAAAAGGACCTAATGTTGCCTTTTGTAGGGAAGGACGTAGCAGGAAGGCCTGGAAAAGAACCACTTTATCAAGCACAGGGGGCAAAGCTGCACAGATCCCTCAGCTTGGGCTGTCCACAAGAGAAGTGAAGCCCGATGTTGTGTGTGAGACAGGAGAGAGCATTTGTTCACACCTTCCTGCTGGTGTTTGAGGCAGCCCTGTTGCCTCACACTTGCACCATTTAGTACTGACAGGTTTGGCAGCCAGAAGGCAACATACCCATAAAAATCTTGATGCTTTTCCCATCCTGAATGTGCACTTCAAGGAGCCATAAACCCATGGAAGCTGACAACGAGCTGGAGATCTGCCAGAGTGACAGAGGCACAGTTTGTGCTCTCAGAGACAGCCCTGGCAGGTAAAATCCAGGGGTTCACTCCCTGGGGATCGCTTTTGTCATGATTAAATGACAAAATTATCAGAATTAATTGGCAAAGTGATCAGATTAAATGGTAAAAATTATCAGAAAAGACCAGAGCAGGTACACAAAAGTTATTTTGGACAGTGTGAACAGCCCTGTTAAAATTCCCTGCAATGCATCCTGCCCAGACCCTAAACATTCCCCTCCTGGGCTGGGTTTATGCCCAGCTGAGGGAAGCAGGCTGGGAAGGGATGGAGCCAGGGCTGGGTGGACATCCAGAGCCCGCAGGCTCCGCAGGCCGCTCATGCTCCCGGGCAGCTCCCTCAGCTTGTTCCCTACAGAGACAGAAAAGCCAGTTAAAACCATGGAACCTTGCCAAGACAGGAGCCAGCAAGCTCATCTGCTCCAACACCAATCCACAACCACATGTACGGCTCATTTCCACAGGGACGGGGCTGTCCCAGGTCACACAAGGACTCAGAGGATGTCACTGCCCACTGCAAAGGGCAATCTGGGATGCAAATCTCCTTCACAGCTGAGGTCACTGCTGCAGCCTGGATCTGTGCTCTCTATGAGGTGAGTATTTGTACCGTGGAGTCTTCTCCCCTCTGGTATAAAGTCCCAGGGATGGGAGGAAGGGGACTGAGTGGGACTGCACACCCAGGGCTCAGAGCCCAGCTGCCCTTCCAAGTTCCTCACCCTCCATTCCCTTCCCCGTTTCACCAACAGCTCCACGTAACTAAATCTCCTTTTTCTCACAGATTTATGGCACTGCATAGCTGGAAAACGCCCAAGAGTCTGGAAAAGAGGTGTGACCTTTGTGCTTGGGCTGTGCCAACCTGGTGGGGATGCACAGGCTCACAGGACCCAGCTCTGGGTGTTGGGGACCCAGCTGGGATTTGGTTTATCTGGCTGAGTGCTCTGCTTACTTTACTGGAGGGCTTGAGGCTGACACATTTTCTGCTTAGATGATTTCTCCTGCCTTACCAACTATTTGAATTCAAACCTTCCTTGTGTTCTTCCTCAGAGTGTAAACCATGTAGTGCTTGCCTTGGTTGAAAGGAATAATTGCTAATGCAGCTCAACACAACCCAGATAATAAATGTTCTTTGCTCAGAGCAATCCCATTCCATACCTTTCACATTGAGGACCTGGAGCTGGGTGAGGTCTCCTATAGATTGTGGAAGGCTTTTTAAAAGATTCCTTTCAAGGTTTAGGACCTAAGGTATTAACAGAAAAGATATTCAAGATATTCATCCAAGTCTCATGTCTTCTACACATCTGTGCTGCTGGGACTTTCAGGCCCAGAAGGACAACTTGAAATTGGTTTAGGCAATACTTTCTGGGTTAAAAAAATGTATTTTCCACTAGCCCTGGATGAAGGGTATGCCAGGCTACCAGGGGCAGTGAGAAACCCTGCTCACCACCACCATCTGGTGCTGAATCCAGATGCAGGAACTGGGAATTGGAGTATCCAGGGCAGCACTCCCCAACTCCAGCTCCCACAGGCTGAGCCTAAAGCTGCCTCGTGAGCAGAGAGACCCTGAGTGTGCCCTTAGACACCGCTCTGGGTTCTCAACATAACCACACCAGGGACAATGGCAAAAGCTGAATGTTTGGGGAAATCAACAGACTCTGCTTGCTTGGCCATGGGAGCCACTAGGGCTGCACCAAGCTTGGAGAACATAATAACCAAGCCTGGCTTTTCCTGCTACTCTCCTGCTCCTTTCCTCCTCTTTTCCTGCTCTTTCTCCAAACAGCCAGCTCAACAGCAACAGTCAGGTTGATGTGATAGACCTGACAAAATGGCAGCATCATGGACGTTGTGATTAATTATAAACCAAGCAGCGGTAACCCCACATCCCTGCTGACCCCAAACATGCCCTGTACAGACACCTGGGATGCAGCTGCACATCTTTTACCTGGA
>NW_008239284.1:593483-599195 GCF_000691975.1 Corvus brachyrhynchos
CAGCAGGAAGTGATGCCAGCTGGTTGTTATGCAGGTCTAGAACCTGGAAAAGCAAACAAGGTTGGCAACAAGAGTCATGAATTACCTCACAGTGAAAATTACTTTGCTTCCAATGGGGCTTTGAAGAGCAGCTCAAGCTTTTCAGGGGACGTGGGTACTTAATTCTTGGAGGTCTTTTGGAAATGCAAGCATCAGTAACAAACAAAATAGGCTGTTAAGAATCACAGTTACCTTCACAGTTATGAGACTCAGGAGGCTGCAGGACTTTGGAACTAAAGATGTCAGATTATTTGTATGAATAATCAGCACCTGGGGGGGAAAAATCTCATTGACACATGAACACAAGAGACACCAGAACAAGCACTTCTGTTGAGGTTGAACTGGGGAGGCTGTATAAGAGCTCAATATCTTATTCAGCATCATATAAAATATTAAAGTAGGAAATGGATTGTCAGAGAGGTCAGACATTTTACATGAGATCTAAACCAGAGCCCAGTTCCTCACATGAGAAATGCCCTTAGATAGGCTAAGACAGGAACAACCACCTCATCTTTCCTGGCAAAAGTTAACTTTAAAGAACACAGACAGGATTCATCTGACTCAAACTGCTCTCTGTGTAGCATCACACATAAAACAACCACACACAGTCATTTCAAACACAACAATAATACTCAAGCATAATAACAGAATTATTTAATAATTTCTGATTGCAACATTACCTTTTTTTGCAAGACCTTGCAAGTTGCAAAGGCCCCATAAGGAACCTAAAAGCAATTAAAAAATAGTCATGTCAGACTTCTCTTATAAGCAGTTCTACACTGTACTGTAAATTTATATATAAATATAAAAATTTATATATAAATTTATAAATATATAAATTTACTGTGAATTTATAAATATATAAATTTACTGTTACTGCCTGTAAAGTGTGAACAACTTGACTGAAAATAAAAGTGATGTTAAAATTACTGCCCCCTGATTTTGGCCCAGTATTTCCCAGGGAGCTTCCATTTAAACAGCTTCCAGTGGCTCTCCATGACACAACAGTGCCACAGAACAGGCTGAGGCTTAGGCAGGAGTTCAAGCCTTGTGTGATTTAATATTCATTGTGCAGATGAGTTCAGGCAAAGGTTCAGTTTAGTCATCACAGAAATACATTCTGTGGTTTGGCAACCTCACAACCACGCTGCAGTGTGCTGAGAGAGAAAGGTGAGCACCAGGCAGCACAGAGTGCCCCTGATGTGCCAGGAGAGGGGCAGGCACAAAAAAGGAGACGCCAGTTCAGCCCCTGCCAGGCACAGCTGGGCACTGTGACCTTCCCAGCAGCAGCCAAATTCCTGTCCACAGTTAATTTTAAAACCAAACTGATGTCTCACTTCATTTATTGAAACAACAGTGGCTAAAATCAAACAGCAAGACAGAGTTTTATGGATGGTCCCAAATCTTCCCCACAAGAGCCTGCTTGGCAAGGGCATCCTGTATTCAGGATCGACATTGCAGAAGCATGAGACAAGAAATAAAAATTGAAAGTGAAATAGAAATGGGTTTCTGCCTGAGGCTGGCCTGGCTGGCAGCAGGAAAAGCTGTGTCTGAGTGCCTGGCACTCTGTCACTGCCTGCCCACACACCAGCAGACGGATTGTTTCTCATTTAGTTGGCTGCCATAAAAGAAGCCAAGCTGGGAGTGAGATTTCCTTCCTTAATCAGCAGCTTGGAAGCAGGATTGAGATTTTCATTTACACAGAAAAATAACCACGGGTGGCAGACTGTGTAGTTCTAAGATTAGAAATACTCAGCCTTTGGCAAACCAATTCCCTCAGGACCAGCAAAATTAAGCCATGAGGTCCCAAACTAGGGTCAAACAGGGTACTGGTGGAGGGTATGAGACCACCCTGCCCTCCTCAGCTTGTCAAACTAAAAGATTCCCAGGACAGAAATGGTGTTGAAGCACCAGGCAGGACAGGCAAACTCCCACCAAAAAAATAGAGCAGAAGTCCCCAGCTAAAAGCCAGAGCTCAGGAGACAGAAGAAGAGGTGGACCAGCAACAATTTCTGCTTTAAGGCTCACAGGCACAAGACTAAATATGCCAGTTGGCACCAAGAAGCAGACAGAGAATCAGAGCAGTGAGTGAAGACTGGAGTTGTAGAGGACATACCTCGGAGAGCTCACATTTGGATATGTCAAGGGTGTCATCAGCACCAGCTTCTTTTGCCTGGGAAGATACACATCCAGACAATCAGACCATGCAAAAATACAGCACCTCTTGCTGCATCTTGCCCAGAGAGGTCGTAGACTCCCCATCCCTGGAAGCTGACGGGGCTTGGAGCAGCCTGGGACAGTGGAAGGTGTCCCTGCCCATGGCAGGGGTGGCACTGGATGGGCTTTAAGGCTGCACCCTCCTGTCAGGGAGTTGTGCAGAGCCAGAAGTTCCACTCTGAGCCTCCTTTTCCAGGCTGAGCCCCCCCTGCTCCCTCAGCCTCTCCTCATCCCTTCCCCGGGAGATTCCCTGTGCCAGCACTGCTCCAGAGCTCCCACAGTAGAGAAGGTGAAGCGACCCAAAAGCAGATTTCTGCCAGAAGCCAACTGTAAACCTGTGGCTGCTTTGGACAGACAGGACAGAAATGACCCTGGCAGTGCTTACCAGGCACATCTGGTACTCAAGGCGCTTCCGGGCATCATCGCTGGGTTTCTTCTTCCTGGAGAAGAGAGGCATCTTCAGTCCTGACTCTGGCTCTGTCCAGGGGCACGGATGGTCAGTGCAGAGAAAGGCTCAGGGATCCTGGGGTCTGTGTTTGCTGGGGAGCCTGGGCTGCAGAACTGGGACCTAGTAAGTGGCAGGGGAGAAGATTAAATGAAAATAATTGTGTCAGCAATTGTCTTTGTTTAGCTGCATCACACAGGCAGGTTCCAGCAGAGGGAAGCACAAACATGAGCCACTCAAGCCCTGCTGTGGTTGTCTGGGTCAGCCCTGGAATAGGCACAGAGAAAGGTTCCTGAGGGATCAGGGAAATGCAGGGTCCACTCCAGGAATTAGAAAGCTGTATCAAGAGATCAAGCACCAGGGATAAAACCCAAACTATTTAAACTCACAGTCAATTCTGGCACAACAATAAAGAACTGAGAGCAAGGATTCCAGTTGGTTCAAGTGTAAAGGGAAGAGAAGTTGAACCTGAGGGAGGAAAGAGAGGGTGCAGGAAGATGCCTGGTGGAATCAGGAGTGCAGGTGGGTGGAAGGGTACAGACACCAGGCAGCTCTGGGACAGGGCTCTGACCCAGCAGGGGAGAAAAAGAGAGCTGCTGGCAGGTTTTGAGGGAAGGCAGAAAGCTGTGACTGGACAAGGAACGGGGAGAGCAGCTGGTACCAGTGAGGATGCTGGAAAAGAGATGGGGCAAGTGGAGCAGTGAAATCAAGGAGAAAAAGGGGTTTATCTGTGGCTGCATAAGAGCAGGGGGCACAAATGGGCAATGCAGAAAGAGCCTGAGCTGGGGTTGCAGGTGAACAGGAGCTCCCAGAGGGACCTGACACAGGGATCTGGCTTGGAGATAAGACTGGGAGAAGATGAGAGAAGGGCAGGAGGGCAACAGTGAGCCCTGAACAGGGAATAACATCTTAAACACTTGCAGCGACTTTTTTAAACACTGTTTTCCTAAGCAATTTAAAAATCAGCACAAGAGAGCCTCTACTTCACCAGTGGAGCAGTAACTGGCACAGCTACAGACCACAGTTAACTCAGGGCTCAGAGGAGCTCAGGTGTTGGACACAAAATGCTGGTTCTCTGCCAGCTCTGTGTCTGCAAAGTGGCTTCAAACTCTCCTGAAAAGCAGGTACCCACAGGATCCAGCCAGGGATGTTCCCTGAGCAGGGAGAGCTCTGCCAAAAACGCCGTAAAATCTTTATGGAGATAAATCCTCACTGTAAAAGTAAAATAATTCAGTCTAATTCCTCCAAGTCTCATTCATCCCTCTTCCTTTCACTCCAGGAACAAGGAGGCAGAGACATCCTGAGTCACTGTCCTGCTCTCACACCACTCACTGCAACAAGCCATGGGCCACAGCAGGAGGTGGCTACAAACTCATCTCCAACCATTCCATGGCCTCTTTCCCGGGCATTCCCCTTTTTTTGGCAGTTCAGGTCATTGAAACGCTCCTCAGACCCAGCTCCCAGGAGGGGAGGTAAGAGCCAGAACTCAAAGGATTGAGCAAGAAGGGAAGGAGTCTGTCAGGAGCTACAGCAGGGAAATGCAGGAGAGCAATCAAGGGCAAGACATCAGAGGCAGAAACAAAAGGAGATTTAAAGATGAAAAAGCTGAAGGACAAGGTGCTTGCAGCAAGGTATCCTTCAACTGATGGCCATGTTCACCTCTTTGCTGAGCACTTCTGCATCCCCTTGTCCCACCTCACCTTTCTCTATTCCAGCCAGATCTCATGGGCCGTGGGGACAGTGGGAAATCATCAGTTTTCACCCAAGAAAATGGATAAAGACATGAAGGCTGAAGGGCAGACAGTGAACAGGAAAAGAATCCTACCAGGGGTTGGAAGATGAAGGATCCATTTGCTAAATAGATTGAACAGCTTTCAAAAGTGGAAATTAGTGAAGACACATCAAACTCAGCAGCCAGGAATGAGAAAGGCCCTTGGCATGTGACCATTGCATGATGTAATTTTTATTTATTCAGTTACTGAAAGAACTGTCTGTAAGTGCTGGGGCCAGCCCCCACCCTGCAGGCAGTGAGCACCCATGGACACCAAACCCTGCACCCCCACTGCTCTCTGCAGGCACCAGCTCTGCCTGAGGAGCAGCCACACACTCGGGGTGGGGAAGGGCACAGGAATGTCCTCTGGGTGCTTCCCAGCCTGCAGCTGTTGGAGGGATGTCAGCAAAACAAACCCAACCCCCTCATTTTACAAACAAATGTAATTAAAATGCAGCAACACAGCTCTGGAAGAAGCCCCAGTTTTCAAAAAATTCTGGGCCGTAAATGCATCTGGGCACTGTAACAAGATAAGATGGGGGTGTGGAAAGAAGAGATGTTTTATTTAGTCTGGGAAAACACACTCGGGAGCACAGTGAGGGAGCAGCAGCCAGGGTCTGGATGTGGGTGGGCTCCTGAAGAGGCTGCCTGGCCCTGGGGGACAGAGGACACCCACAGGCTGCTCTGGCTCTCTGACAGGTTATCAGTAGGCAGCCCTGCAGGCACTGGAACAAGCCACAGAGGAGACAACAGCTGAACTGCAGCTCTGGAAGTCGCTGTCCTGCATCGTTTGCCCTTTGTGCTGGAGCTGCCGCCCCTGCCACAGCCTGAGCCTGCCCGGGGCCTCCCCTGGCCACACCAAATCTCCGCTCGTCTTCACCAGTCCAGCTCTGCCTCTCAGTCCTTCCCTTCCCTCATCATCACTATTCTCTTCTTCGTCTCTCTGGGGGTCCCCGCAGGGTCCCCCTCCCAGGGTCACACAGCTTCCAAGCTCCTCGTCTTCTTTACCCTTCCCTCATCCAGAACAGCGCCGTTCTGTGCACGGGGGCCCAGAAACTCGGAAGGATGAAGGACTGAGTCGACCCTGCCGGGATTTTGGCTCGCAGCGCTCGGGCACCGGCCCGACACCTGGGGAGAGCAGCGACAGTGAGCGAGGGCAGCGCCTGCTCCGCGGCGAACACGGCGCAGCTCCGGGCACCGCCTGCGCCCGAGCCTTTCCAAGGAGCACCCCCCAGACGCG
>NW_008239284.1:599234-604029 GCF_000691975.1 Corvus brachyrhynchos
CCGCCCCGACCACAGAGCTCTGCCCTCCGCGTTCATGCGCCCCCATGCGGCTGGAGGACCGCCCCGCCTGCCACAGGATCCCAGAATTGTTTGGGTCGGGAAAGATTCCTCTGGGATCACCGAGTCCAGCCTGTGACTGATCCCCGCCTTGTCCCCATTCCAGACCACTGAGCGCCAAGGCCAGGCCTTCCTTGGACACCTCCAGGGATGGGGACTCCTCCAGTGCCCTGGGCAGCCGCTTCCAGTGCCCAACCACCCTTCCACATTTTGCAACAGGGATAGGTGAAAGGAAAGAAAGAAGAGAAAGAAGAGATAGACAGACAGACAGACAGACAGACAGACAGATAGACAGACAGATAGAGATCCCACCACAGCCCGCTCTTCGCCTCTCGCGAGATCTCGGCCGGTATTTATACTTCCTTGTCCTCTCGCGAGATCTCGGCAGTATATCTTGGGCCCACGCCGCCATCCCCGCCTTTTTCGCTGTTCCGGAAGGCCTGGGTTTCGGCACCGGCCTCCATCCGCCTCCATCCCCCGCCATCCGCCGCCGCGATGCCCCCCAAGTTCGACCCCAACGAGATCAAAGTCGGTACGTACCGGGCAGCGGGCGCGGGAGGGGGGCGGGGCCCGGCGGGCTCGGCTGACGCGGCGCTGTCCCCGCAGTTTACCTGCGCTGCACCGGCGGCGCGGTCGGAGCCACGTCCGCGCTGGCCCCCAAGATCGGACCCCTGGGGTTGGTACGTACCGGAGACGGGGTTTTGGGGGGAGCGAGGGCAGAGAGGTGGGAGGTCGGGGGCGAGCGTGGCCTGGGAGGAGAGGGATGAAACATGTCCCGAGCGGAGTGGAAAGCATGTCCTGCTTGAGGGGAACGAGTAAATCCCGGGGGAAATTCAGCGTGTCCTGGGGGGCAGGAGGGATAAAATGCGTTCCGAAGGTGGTGGGAAGCGTGCCCTGGGGAGCACCGGGGCGGTGCTGCTCCATCCTGGAGTAAAGGTGTTCAGCAGTAGCACACACGGAGAAGAAGCCGGGGCAGCGCTGGGGCTCTCGGCTTTAACCCGAGCCCTTTGTGATCTCCACGTGTTGTCCCTCAGTCCCCCAAGAAGGTGGGCGATGACATCGCCAAGGCCACGGGCGACTGGAAGGGCCTGCGGATCACGGTGAAGCTGACGATCCAGAACAGGCAAGCGCAGGTACCGCAAGCCGCAGGGCCCGGCCGGTGCTGCAGGCATGGAGCCCACCCGAGCTCTGCCTGCTCCAGCCACCAGCCGGGATCCCGGCAGGGTCCACTCAGCCCTTCATCCTTCCGAGGTGGATAAAATGAGTGCCACACAGGGGGTGTGTGGGGGTCTTCTGAGAAGACCTTAAAACGTGGGTGGGGGGATGTGTGTGGAGCCTGGGGCTTTGCGAGGCTGGAGGATCCTGAGAAATGATCGTCATGTACCAAAATTCAACTTTCATCCTGTTGCAGATGAATTGTTCTTTCTACAGAACCTCCAACCAGCAAAAAAAAAAAAAAAAACCCGTTACTTAAAGCAGCACAGAAATAAATAAATTGAAATCTTGCCAATTCCTGTAGCCACCTGCCACCGTACCTGTTCTGATGCCCGTGGCTGGTACATTCCAGTGGTGAGCTGAGAGGAAGCCCCAGGCAGGAAGCAGTCCTCTCCTGCATGTGGGGAGGCCTGTGCCGAAAACCTGGGAACAGATTCCTACAGCACAAAAAAAAACCTGGAGCATGAGGGAATTAACCAAACCCACACTGCTCTGGCAATTACCTTTGCTGAGATAATTGACTGCTTGATTATGTTTGTTAGCAATAGAATTCCGTGTAGAATAGGGGGGAAATTAATCTCTTTCTATTTAGATAGAGGTTGTTCCTTCTGCCTCTGCTCTGATTATCAAAGCTCTGAAGGAGCCACCTCGTGACAGGAAGAAGCAGAAGAACAGTAAGTGTTCTCTTGGCTCTGGTTCTGAATGTTTTGGGGCTAAAAGAGGGGAAATACCAGTAGCTTCCCCTGGGATTATTCAGCATAAACTGGCAAATGGGGGACACGAGGCTGGTTTTGGGCATCCCCATTCCTGCAGTGCCAGGGTACCAACAGATGGCACATCAGCAGAGCTCTGTGTTTTAGGAGATTACGGAATCTTGGACTGGTTTGGGTTGGAAGGGACCTTCAAGCTCATCAGTTCTACCTCTGCCATGGGCAGGGACACCTCCCACTGTCCCAGGCTGCTCCAAGCCTTGGGCACTGCCAGGGATCCAGGGACAGCCACAGCTGCTCTGGGCAAAGCTGGGGTAGAACAGGCAGCTGTAGCTGCGCTGTAGCACAGGGCCTGGTACAGCCAGAGGGGAGCTGGCAGAATTCCAGCTTAGAAAGAGGAGTTGGGGATAATTCGGTGCCGCAGTCCGGGAGCTGCAGCACTGACAGCAGCCCTGCTGGAGCTGCAAACTCCCAGCTCTCCACGTGGTCTGAGTGCTGGGAATGGTGCTCCCAGAGGAAACCAGGAGCTGGCAGTGCCCAGGTGGCCTCAGTGCTGCTGTTCCCTTCACAGTTAAGCACAGTGGCAGCGTCACCTTCGACGAGATCGTGAACATTGCGCGGCAGATGCGGCACCGCTCCCTGGCCCGGGAGCTCTCGGGTGAGTCCTGGCGGTGGGATTCAGGGAATGCTCCTTCTGCCTGCTGCGGATCCCAGGAGGGAGGGCTCACAGCTGAGTTGGGAACAGGCAGCCTCAACACTTGGGGAGGGGAGAGGCACAGGGAGCGCTCTCCAGTGTGTTCCTGGGGGAATCCAGGATGTGAGATCTGGGTAAGTGACTTGATGTTCCCTGGTGAGCCCTGAGGCTCCAGCCTGCAAACCCCAGAGGGAAAGGGGACAGCTGAGAGCTGTGAGGAGTTCCCTGTGTCAGAATCCAGACTGGTTTGGGTTGGAAGGGACCTTAAAGCTCATTCAGTTCCACCCCTTGCCATGGGCAGGGACACCTTCCATTAGCCCAGGTTGCTCCAGGTAAGTTCCTGGGATGTTTTCCCGTGGTAAAGCACTGACCAGCTGCATCTCCCTGCTGCAGGGACCATCAAGGAGATCCTTGGCACTGCCCAGTCCGTGGGCTGCAGCATTGATGGGAGACACCCCCACGACATCATCGATGACATCAACAGTGGTGCCATCGAGTGCCCGGCTGTAAGTGCCCAGCTCTAAATGAAATTGCTGTATCACGTTTAATTACTGACAGACTCCACTAATGAGCTGTGTCTCCTTCTTCCTACAGAGCTAAGACTGCAGAAAAGGAAGTTGCTACTTAAAGGCTCCTTCAGTTTTTTGTAGCACTTTAAATACTTTAATAAAAGACCCAGTTGTCTGCAAACTCTGGTGCTGGCTTGATTTGTCCCTGTCCCATGCTGTGAATTTTCCTTGAGGAAAATGGTGTCCGAGCCCATTCTGGATGGATTGGGGCAGGGATGGAAGTATGGCTGTTAAAAAACGTGCTGAGGAATGAGCAGAAAGTTAAGCATTGCTTATTCAAAATAAGATCCATTTGTGTCCTTTGCTCCCTGATGGAATGTGGGTCAGTGCCCTGGTGGCTTGAGGGCCGCAGAGCCTGAAGTGGGGCTGTAGTGACGGAGGGAAAGGCATGATCAAAAAACCATTTTTATCAAATGCATGAGCCCTGGCAGACACCAACTGTCCAGGACATCCCACTGTGTCCCTGTCAGTGTGGAGGGGAGCTGGACCCTCCTTGCTCCTCGAGCAAAACCTGACCTGGGTATTCCCAGACATGGGAATCCCACGAGCTCAGGGATCTGCCTGTCCCTCCCTGGTGTGGCTGTGCCTTGGGCAGCTCTGCCCGGGGTTTTCCTCCACTTGGCAGTGCTGGAAACAATTGGAAAAATGATTCCTTTTGCTTAAGGGGAGTTCTATGGAAAGGATCCCTAACCTTTCCCATGCTGCCCGAGGGCAGGGGCTCTGGTAGAAGCCAAGCAATGCGTGGAAGGATGGTTTGCCCTGCCAAGAATTCATTTTTTCCAAATCGGGCTCTTTCAAAAGGAGGCAGAGGGTTCCAAAGGTAATAACCCACATTAACATCACCTATCTTGCTGATAATTTATTGTTTAATATCTTTAATAACGAAGGCATCAAATGCAACCTCAGCAGGCTTGCAGGTGCCATCAAGCTGAGGGTGCAGTGCCACAGCTGAGGGATGTGATGGCATCCAGAGGGACCTGGGCAAGCTTGAGAAGTGGCCCATGGGAACCTCGTGAGGTTTAACCATGCCAAGTGCTGGAGCTGCACCTGGGTTGGGGCCAACTCCTGGGACCAATCCAGGCTGGGGATGAGCAGATGGAGCAGCTGTGGGAGAAGGATCTCACAAATCTTTAGGGTTTGAGGGAAGGAAGATGCAGAGAATCCCCTGGGCTGAAATTTGAACCAAAAAATTGCTGTGACACCCTCACAGGTGCTGAAGCAACCCCCCAGGGCTGGCAGTAACTGCCCTCACGGGGAGTCCCTTGCGGTGACCCCACAACGGCTCTGTGGTCCCTCTGTCGTGTCCCAGCTGGGCCTGGCTGCCGTCCCCACGCAGGGCACGGCCAGTTTGGGCTCCACAGCCCCTTCCGGGGGCCACATCACCACCCCCAGGCAAAGCCCAGCACCGCTCCCGGGCACAGCGAGAGATTCTTGGGTGCCTTGGGCAGGGCCGGCACTTGGACGCCATGATCCCTGTGGGTTTCTCCACCTCTGAACACTCTGATCCCTGCCCGGTCCGGCCGGGACGCAGCTCCCCCCGCACGGCCCGT
>NW_008239284.1:604667-605857 GCF_000691975.1 Corvus brachyrhynchos
GGAGGGCTGTGCTGTGCCGGGCCGTGCTGTGCCTTACCGAGCCGTGCCGGGGCCTTACCGAGCCGTGCCGTGCGCTCCGGAGCCGTGCCGCAGCCGTGCCGGAGCCGTGCCGGGCCGTGCGGCCGCGCTGACGGGGCTCTCTCTGTGTTCCAGACCAAGTACACGCTGATCGACGAGCAGGACATCCCGCTGGTGGAGAGCTACTCCTTCGAGGTGAGGGCCCCGCTGCCCGCGCTCCCCTCGCGTTATTTTACCGGGTTTTGTGACTCCCTTCCCCGCCCGGGGCTGCCCCGGCCCCGCCGCCGCTCCCCGCGCCCTCCCGGTGCTCGGGCTCCCGCTGGAGCTTCGGCTTTTTGCTTTGCTTGTGCTCTGCTCCAATCAAACCGCTCGTGGAAGTGCTGTGCCTGCAGCTCCCCTGATTGGGGGAAAAAGAACCAGTTTTAAGTTACTGAAGTCCCAACGTGGAGGCTTCCAAGCAGGAAAAGTTCTGGGTTTTCTTTTTTTCTTTTTTTTTTTTTATAATTAGATGAACACTGTTTTAAAACATGTATTTACTAATTTATTATGCAGTTTTTAGTTTTCATACTATATGTATGCTTTTGGAGAACTGGTAATTTGTCCTCCTGTGGTTTGGCAAACATTAAAAATGTTCACTCTGCACTTACTCTTGGATAAAAAAAACCTGTATTATTGTAACTGATTATGGGACAAAAAAATGTGTCCTTTACTCTTAACATCCACTGGAAGAGGGTAAGTGGGTTCCAGCAAGGCTTTGAAAGTAAAAGAAAATTATTACAAAATTTTCAACAAATAAGGCTTTTTTGGAGGCGGGACCATCACTTGTTACATTCTTGCTGTGCAATGGATGTTTTGGGGCTGTTCTTAGGAATTTTAGGAGTTGTGGCCGTGCTGCTGCCAGAACACTCCCTGTTTGTCCATGCCTCCCCTCTGGCAGCCACTGTGAGTGTCTCTGTCACTGGTGGCAGTAGCACACTGTGACTGTCCCAAATGGATCAAATTCTTGCTGCACTCTGTGAGCTTTGGCACCTGCACAACCTTGTGGAGTGCAGGGAAAAGGCCAGGCCCTCACCCTCAGGAGCACCCCAGTGAGATGGGTGTAGGGGCAGTGCTTAAAGCAAAGCCCTGCTGGCTGCACAGGGACAGAATGTGGATCCTGACGTGAATCCCAG
>NW_008239284.1:605882-617873 GCF_000691975.1 Corvus brachyrhynchos
TGGTGTTCCTTATCCAGGCAGCTCCTCCCTGCCCTTTCCCAGCCAGGCTGGTTGGGTCCCCTTGGGGGTTTGAGACAGCTCAGATGGCACCGAGCTCAAGTGACCCACAGGGACGAGTGTGAAATGTTGGGTCCACCCCCATCCCAGTGGAGCAGGGGCTCTGCTGCCCTGTGTGGGTGATCTCATGGCCTTTCCCTTCCCTCTAGGCTCGGATGGAGGTGGATGCTGATGGGAATGGTGCTAAAATCTTCGCTTACGCATTCGACAAGAACCGGGGCCGGGGCTCAGGCCGCCTCCTGCACGAGCTGCTCTGGTGGGTACTGGAGGGAGAGAAAAGCTAAGGGTTCACCCAGTTTGCTGCCACCAACTCGTGTGGGGTGATTGCTCTGCCTGTAGTAACTTAAGTCCCCTCGGGAGAGTTGGAAACCCAGCACAGGGTGCCCACAGGGCTTTGGTTTGCAGAGTCCTCACACGGCACAGCCTGTGAAACATTCCAGGCAGGGAAAGCAGTGAGAGGTGAGTGTGATTCATGGAGACCCTGCTTACACCTGAGAAATGCTGCTCAAACTTCAGCTGGGGGGAAAAAGAGGGGACCTGCACCATTCAATAGGTGAAGACAAGCCTTTGAAGGTTTGTTGTGGGGTTTTTTGTCCACTGACAATTGGCAGAGCACTGGAGAAAAGGAGCTTCTGATAACTTTAAAGTTTGAGGTGTTTTTTATGGCTTTCTGCAAAACTGCCTGAAGTGATGCTGATGGTTCATCATATCATACCAGCTGCTGCTTCTTATTTTCCATACTGTACAAATCCTTGAAATCCTTCATCGGATTAACATTAAGAATTAGGGGCCAATTTCCTCATTGAGAGCAGCTTACCCTCTGAGCTGATCTATTGCTCTTTCTAGATGTTGATGGGTTTATAGAAAAGGTGGGATCTGCTGAAGAAACCTTAGTTCTTTTAAAATCCTTTTTGGAAAAAGTAAGCATATTTTCTATTCAGTTCCATATCCTTGGAAGTCACAGTGCCCAGGATGCCCTTTATCATTCCAGGTTACCTTTTATTCCCCAGAACCAGGCTCTGCACAAGAGGAAGGAGACAGGAAGACTATCAGACCATTATTATTATTTCCAATCTGCTTATTAAATATGGATTTTAACCTGCATCTGTTAATGTTTAATCTTATTGCACATAGAACTTTTGTTGAAATTATGAAATTGGCTGCAGCATGTGGAGCAAATCACTGACAGCTGCTGCTAACTGTGAACCTCAGACAGTCATAATTATTATCTGTAAGTAGCATTAAACAGCACCTTAAAATGATTCAGGTCAGTTGTTGAAGGCTGTGCAAATGATGACAGCCCAGCTATTTGTTTATGACACAGCCCAGCCATTGCCTCTTCTGGCTTGTTTTACTCAAATTAGGAAGTAATTTGAGCATATTCAGTTAGGAAATTCAAATTGTGTCACTCGAGCATGGGCTGGAGTGAAAAATAAGAGATTTGTGTGTAATGGGGATTTTGGAGAGGCACAGAGGGGGGTGTCAGCTGCCAGGCAAGCAGAGCTGCAGTTCTGGAGTTGCAAAAGCAGATTTTTGGACTAAAAAATATAAAATACCTCTGCTGTTACTGTGAAATCCTTTTGGTCCTGAAGGTGTTTGTGTTGCTGATCTTCAGTTGCAGCCCAAGCACTGCAGGTCCATGGCTGAGTCTCTGGTGACTTTGGCTGCAGGGGCTGTGCAGCTTCTGCCCCAGCTAAACAGAGCAGTTTGGGGGCTGCTCTGAGCACAAACCAGAACTGGAGAGTAGTGGCAGGTCCTTCCCTTGGTGAGGAGGGGCAGTGTTGGGGGTTTGGAGCCTGTGAGAGTCAGGAGAGCTGGGCAGAGCCAGGCAGTGATTGCAGTTCCCAGTGCCAGCCTCACTCCTGGGATGAATGAAGACCAAAGAACATGGATTGCTGCAGGTGTAGGTGTGTAATTCAGTTGTTCTCTGCACATGGACCCCCAAAACCATGAAAACCCAGCCGAGTTGTGTGCCTCTGGTCTAAGATACAGTGAGTGGCATGTGGTAGATACAAGTAAAACAGATCTTTGAATTCTTTTTTCTTTATAAGTTAAGCAGGTTGTTTTGTTCATGTCAGGAGGCCCTTGGGATAGAAAGCCTGGAGCTGCAACAGTGACAGGGACCTTCTCCCAGAGCGCTCCTGCTTGCCCTGTGGAGAGGGAACTGTGGGATCAAAAGGCAACCAAGAGCTGGAAATTCCCCACATAAGCTGCAAAAATTCTTACAGGAGGAACTTCCTGATGGTTCTTCAGCCTCTCTGGTGCTTGCTGTGATTTCCACATGGAGTTTTGGCTCCCTCAGAGCAGGTTTGGATGTCTCTGCAGAAGTCTTATCTCCTCAGCCCATTCCCTGTGGAGCAATCCCAGCTCTCTGTGTTCTGCTGGGTGCAGAGATGTTCCCTGGGGAACAGCAGCAGCAGGGGATTAGTCATAAGTATCACCAACTGCATGTTCAAAAAGACATCCAAGACCTGATTTCTGGGGGTTTTTAGGGTTTTTTTTAGAGCACTTACCATCTTGCTGCCTGTAACAGGCTCAGTTCTGGTTCCTGGTGCCTGGAATTGCTGTGTCTGCACTTGTATTCCAGTCCTGGGTTCTGAGCTGCTGAAATACCAAAAGAGCAGAATCCAGATAATTCCCTGAAAAGTCTTGCTGGAAGGGTTTTGCCTGGCATCTTGCAGGAGCTCAGGAGTGCAGGGAGAGGCAGAAGCTCCAGCCCTGCAGGAGTTTTGGCTGCATTACTGATGTTTCTCTGCTCCTTCTCCAAGGGACAAGGCAGGTTCTCCACAGCCTGTCCTTGCTGCCCAGTTTGGGGTCCCAGTTTGGATGAACTGGGGTGGTCCATGGTTCAGACTGAAGCCTGGGGAGGGGAGTGGGAGGTGCTCATGCATTCAAAGCTTCCTTTGTGATGTGTGCAGAGAAGGGACCACGCTGAATTTGGCATTACCAGTTCTGACACCTCAGTGCAGTGGTGTTCAACACTCACTGCTCACCAGCAAGGCCCAACTTCCACCTTTACTTAGGCTTTTGTCACTTGAGGTCACAGAGAAGCTGCCAGTGATGTAGATCAATGTGGTTTCATACAGGGAGGGAAAGATTGGTGCAGTGTGGGAGGGGATTTGGTCAGAATTTGCTTTTTGGGGTGGTGGGTGCAGATCTGGGCTGTGGAGGAGCAGGGGTAGGTATGTGCCACTCTGCTGTGACTTCCCAGTGTCGGGAGCAATCTCTCATAATCCTCTCTCTTTCCCCAACTCTAGCAGTTTCTAAACTCTCATCCAATCAAATTTAAAAATATTTCTTAACTTAGTCTTGGAATCGCCTTCCTTTCCCCCCCCGCTCAGTTTGTTCTTGCTCTGAACCTCTGTCTCCTCCTCCCAGATTCCTTGCTCCTATCTGTCCCATCTCTCCAGTTGGCACTTTGTCCTAGGCTCATTCTAAGAACCTTCTCTCCTTCTCTGTCTCCATATCTGACTGCTGTGCACCTTCAGCAGTTCACCAGTTCCTGGGCTCCCACTTGGAGCCCTCAGGATTCCTGATTCCCTTTGCCAGACCCTCTGCTGGCCTTCAACAACTGAGAAGTAGCTTTTCTTATAATGGCTTCCCAGTGCCAGAGGGCAGGGCTGGATGGGATATTGGGAAATCCTTCCCTGTGAGGGTGGGCAGGCCCTGGCACAGGGTGCCCAGAGCAGCTGTGGCTGCCCCTGGATCCCTGGCAGTGCCCAAGGCCAGGCTGGACATTGGGGCTTGGAGCAGCCTGGGACAGTGGGAGGTGTCCCTGCCCATGGCAGGGGATGAGCTCAATGTTAAAGTCCCTTCCAGCCCAAATCAAGCTGGGATTCCAGGCTTTCTCCTTTAGGGCACTTCAGCAGACTCCTTGCCATTGTTTGTTTGTTTTTATGTGTGTAGTTTGGTTTCTTCTTCCCCAAAAGAAGGATTTTATTTGTTTTACCTTCAAAGGGAAGAACTTTTCCCCATTCCATGGAGGCCCAGCAGACTCCCTGGGAGGAGGCTCCAGGCTCTGTTCTCGTGCAGGGTGTCCTTGCAGCTCCTTGTGGGAGCTGGAGCACAGTCTGTGTGTAGGTGCTGCTTGTAGCCCTCTCCAAGGGGATTCTGCTCATTAAATTCTAGGAAGTTTTGGGGCAAGAGTTTTTCTTACCCCCAAGGTGTATAACTTATCCATGTCTGTATGGATTTTGATCAGGAAAACAAAATCCTACATTTTTCATTGTAGATCACAGTGAAATGAGTTTTCTGTTCTGCTGGGTGATGCTGAGCTTTGTAAAGGTTAAAATAAGTGGGAATTTTTAAACTCAGGCAAATACCGCTTGAAAATTAAATAAACTGTTTGAGCTGAAATGTTCAGTAAAGGCTGAGCAGGACTCAGTGTCCAGGCTGGGTTTGGGTGAAGCTGTGGGAAGCTGCTGGAAGATCTCCAGGGAGGAGGTGCTGGGTTACCTCTGTGAGTGCTGTCAACTCTGCTTGGCCCTTGTGCTCCTGTGCTGGGAAGTTCCTCATGGCAGAGCAAACACAGGGGCACAGCCTTCTGTCCAAGCCTTGCATTTCAGCTGGGATGGGGATTCCCGCAAGAAGTGGTACAGAAACTTGTCAAACATGAGGGTATTCGACAGAGAACTTTATGAAACAGAGAAAGGAGGGGTGAAAAGGGGAAGGGGGAAAATGGAAACTCTTAGAAGGCAGTAGGGGAGATTCCCCCTTCAGCCATCCTGGCTTAGTCCTGCTCTGGGTTTTGGGCAAGTTTCAGGTGCCTCTTGGTCAATTGTGGAGTCATTTCAGACTTTCAGTGTGTTACACACAATTAGAGTCTGAAAAGCATTTGCATACTTGGTGAAACCTCTGTCCTGTGGCTGCCCAGGGAGGTTCCTTCATAAATAACAAGCTCTGTGGCTCCACACCAGTGCCAAACTTGCACAAATGTGTCTGATAGAATTTCCTATGAAAATAATAAGCCAGCATTGGCACCTTTCAAGGAACACTAATTCCAAGGATCTCTAGCAGTAACTGCAGGAATAGACTCTGGAACTAAGCAATATGCTTAAAATTACTCTATACTCTGAGTGCCTTTTCATTCAACTAATGTATAATTGAAATCACCTGCTGGAAAAAGGGACTTTCTCCTGGGACTTGCCCTGTCTGAAGTAGCCACTGGAGTCTGTTGGCAGCCCAGTGCCAGCAGGTCCCAATCACATTGCCTCTGGAATTGGTGTGATCCTTTGTTTTTTAGCTATTCTTGGTCATCACTGACCTTCAGGTTGGTTTTGTCTCCTGCAGGGAGAGGCACCGGGGAGGGATTGCTCCTGGCTTTCAGGTGGTGCATCTGAACTCGGTGACTGTGGACAACCGCCTGGACAATCTGCGCCTCGTCCCGTGGGGGTGGAAGCCCAAGGCTGAGGAAATCTCTAGCAAACAAAGGTATGGCAGCACCTGGCAGGGGGAATGAAGATCTCTTCAAATGTTGTCTCCTTCCTTTAGTGAGTTTTGCCTTGCCAGAGCCTTTTTGATTTGACCTTGGATGCTTTATACATCGCTCTGTCCGGCGTCCTCACCTGGGGCACAGTCTGTGCTCGCCAGCCCTGCTGTGCAGGGACCATCTCACCCTCGGGGCTGTGCCAGGAGGAGCAGGAACCCTCCCAGCTGAGGGGAGCTTCCCTCAGGGGAAGCTGCACATCTCGCTGCCTTCTGCCTCTCAGACACCGAAATTCCAGTGTGACCTGTGGGAACAGGGAACTGCAAAATGCTCGTGATGGAAGTTGTGGGTTGGGGTTGGACTCACTCAGTGTCAGTCTGGGCTCAGCTTCCAGCACCTCTCACCAGCAGCTTGTGGGAGCTTCCCACGGGCTGGGTTTCACTGATGCTACTCAGCACATCAAACTCTTTGTGCCAGGATGGATCTGGATAATCAGGAATGTGACACAGTGGGAGACCCCAGACTTCACATCACACTCTTCTCCTGAAACACTTGCAGTACCTTTAGGATGGGGATGTTGGGAGCTGCTTAAACTGATTTTGAGAAGTTGTAGTGAATTACAAATGCTCTGTGTGATTTTGGGGGTTCAAGAGCAAGGAACAGACTTCAAGCCAGAAATAAATTTTGACTTGGTGTGAATAATTTTGCACAGAAATAGTTTTGCTTGGTAGAAATGTTTCTTGATTGATACTTTTAAACTTCTGAGTTTTGCACTTGGGCTAAAATAACCCTAAAAATACCCAATATATGAGCAGTATGTGCAGTGTGAGGCTAAATACAATGTTAACCTTATTTATTAATAAATTTGGAATCAGTTTCTCTGTATGATTATTATGAATTGATGTACCAAATTGGTACTTGTTGTTTTTTTTTTTCCAGGGAACAAAGTCTGTACTGGCTGGCAATCCAACAGCTTCCTACAGACCCCATAGAAGAGCAGTTTCCTGTCCTGAATGTAACCAGATATTACAACGCTAACGGGGATGTTGTGGAGGAGGAAGAGAACTCCTGCACTTACTATGAATGTCACTACCCTCCCTGCACAATGATTGAAAAACAGGTGGGTTCAGAGAGCTGGGAGTGAGCATGGAGTGCCTTGGGCTAATGGGGTGTCCAGGGATTTATTTGTTATTTAAAATGCAGAGCTTTACGTGAGCCATTCAGTGGCTAAAACCAGTAATTTTCTTCTACTCAGGTTTTCTTTGGCCTGAACCTCCAGACCCTGTGATAATTTTCAGCTGGAGGGAACATGGGTTTGATTGGAGCAGTGGATGTTACTGGGCTGCTGGGAGGAGGGTGATTTCTGCAGAGTGCACAAAAAGCCAGGTGGAAGCTTTCCTCCAGGGAGCAGAGCTGGGATGAGTGAGCAGCTGTGTGAGGCAACAGGAAGCATTGTAAGAGGGTTTGGGCAGTCATGGAATCAAAAAATAACCTGGTTACCATTTCCTGAGCAGAAGGTGAATTGGAGTGGCCTTCATTCAGGGCAGAGCTGGGAGGAAAGGTTCTGCTGGAGGAAGATAAAGCAACATCAGGAGTGAGAGAATGGGCTGTGCCTCTGTCACACAGATGCCTTATCTATAAAGGGCTTGTGAGAGCAGATGCTGAGCGGGCTAAACCCGTTGTGTTCCACTTCCTGCTTTGGGGAAGGGAATGTTTGCAAAAATGATCTTAAATGCCCTGTATTTGAAGCAGAGGGAGCTCTGCCTTTAATTTGGGCCTGTGCCCAAAAGCTCCCTGGATAACAGTAACTTTGGCAGTGGCTGAGCTTGTGCAGCCCTCCTGATACTTTCTGAATTTCAGGTGTTTGTAGTTGAAAACAGAACTTAAGTTGACAAAATGGCAGCACTGTGACAACAAACGTGCAATGCTCCAATATTTTGTCTATTAAGCCCATTTTATAAGAGCAACTGTAAAACCACTGAAATTGCTTCAAACCCCTTTGATTCTCTGATACTCATGGTGGATGTTGTGTTTCATAGAATCCCAGAATGCCAGCCTGGTTTAGGTTGGAAGGGACCTTAAAATTCCTCTCATTCCACGGGTAGGGACACCTTCCCCTATCCCAGGTTGCTCCAAGCCCTGTCCAGCCTGGCCTTGGACACTTCCAGTGATCCAGGGGCAGCCCCAGCTGCTCTGGGCACCCTGTGGCAGGGCCTCACAGAGAACAGTTTCTTCCCAATATCCCATCTATCCCTGCCCTCCTTCAGCTTAAGGCTGTTTATCCTTGTCCCGTCACCTGTGTGTGACAGGCGTGCAAGACCCGATCATGGAGCTCCTTGGGAATGCTGTTGGGTTCTCTTGGGAATGCTGTTGGGGTGCCCCTCGGGAGCGATGTTGAGGTTCTCCTGGGCCCTGAGCAGCCCCTCTAATGCCATCTTTTGTCCCCAGTTACGTGAATTCAACATCTGTGGCCGCTGCCAGGTGGCGCGGTACTGCGGCTCGCAGTGCCAGCAGAAGGACTGGCCTGCTCACAAGAAACACTGTCGGGAGAAGAAAAGGACCTTCCAGCAGGAGCTCGGACCAGAACGATGACCGGGTGGCAGAGGCCTCTCAGCAGCAGGATTCCTTCCCAAAGGCATTGGACTCTTGCTTTTGCACAGTATGACAGACTGCTTATTGAAGCCAGAGGCACTGAAGAAAAACCCTGTGATGCTTGAGCAGAACGGCTGACTGGACTAAGCCAGCTCTGACTGGTGCTGTGGAAAGGGATCGGGTCTGCCCTTCCAGTATTATATTCTCAAGCAAAAAGACTACTGTGGAGGCTCCAGGCAGGAAGCTTCTCATTATTTATATGTTAATACGTTTGTAAACTCATGTACAGTTTTTGTTAGGAATTCTTGATAGCACTCATTAACTGTAATGTTCAGATGAGAACATGTTGTTGGCCTAAAAGTTTAAAAAAAGCAAAACAAAACAAAAAAAAAAAAGAAAAAAAGTCATGTAGCAAAAGCTTTTCCTCCCATGTGGCAGAAGTGTCTGTGGCAGTGCCAAGGCCGGCGGGGCAGGCTCCGGCATCAGCACTAACTCTGGAGAACTCTGCATGGAAGCTCTATTTAAAAGAAAATACAAACAAAAAAAAGAGCAAACAAAGTAAAGGTTGGAATGAATCCATGTCTGCTCTCTGGCTTTTTCCCCTTCCCTTCCAGCTGCCTTCAGAGCTCAGTCACCCCTGGATGCTGGAAGTGCCTGCAGGGTAGGAGCAGTGCCCCAGGAGCTGGCATGGGCTGTAGGGACCCTCTGGGATCTGTGTCCAGGCACTGCAGCCAGGGCTGCCTCGGAGGGGCTGCTGGAGATGGGCCTTAGAGCAGCCAGGATTTTTAGGAAGCTGGCTCAGCTTTCTGTTCCAAAGCCCTTGTACAGAAGGCAGTGGTAGGGGAGCTCAGGTAGCAGCTGTGTGTGGATGTGGTTGCCCCTCGTGGCTTCCCCGTAGCATAGCAAACACTCCAGTCATGTGCAGAGATGTTTAAATATCTAATACTGGGTAATTTGAATTATTTATTCACTTTTTTTAAGAGTTGTCATTAATTCAAGAATTACTTTTTGACTTTTTTTTATGTAGTAACAAAGTAGAATGGGAGGAAGATTTCCCTTGCAGAGCACATGCCTATTTTTCTTTTCATGAATAACCATTTTCTTTTTCATTTTTGCCTTAGAAGTGTAAGGAACATCAGTTGAGTTTCCTGAAGAACTAAATGGATAATTTAGTGCCAGGTGTTAGTCTTGCTTCACAGTAGAAGAATGTGAGCTGCTGAGTGCTTAATTCAGAGCCTTTCTTGGAGTGCTTTGTGAAAATTTTTTTGTAAAAGCCGTTTAGAATTTTGATTTTTCAATCAGGATTCACTTTGCCACTTCATGTTGCAATGTTGGTCTTGCTTGTATTCAATTTGTTAGAAAATTGATCTGCTGTGGACTTCCAATATTATATTCTGTTTCTAATATCTGCACAGGAAGTTCTGAATTATTAATATTTGGGTGGGTTTTCATCCTTTGGCTTTAAGCACCTTGGGAAATAGCGAAGAACTTCTGAAACTTCCTGCTGGAAGTTCACTTGAAGGCACTTGGTCAAGTTGCCACTCTTAAGCCATGGTTGTACTGTAATTTTTCTGTTCAGGCAGCCCAAAATGCCCTTCAGTGTGAAAAAACCAAGCGGGACCTAATCACATTTTCCTGTAATGGGTAATTCCTTTTTTAAAAGGAAACATTTAATTCTTTCCTTGAAATGAACTGCACATTTTTTGATTAATATAAAATGGGACATAAGGAATATTTTTTTATTATTATTTGGGGTAATCCATTGAACAGGGCAGAAGTATTGATTTTTTTTTTCCTTGCCTGTTTAAAAGGCTGCAATTTGTCCTGCCAATTTTCCATTTTATTACCAGGAATCATGTTTGTCAAAACAAAGTGCAGTCTTAGAGCCCTTAAACACTTGAGCAGCACCGAGCAGGGAGGAGTTGGTGCTGATGTTTGTAATGCTGCTGCAGTGAGGACAAGGACAGGCTGCAGACCAAGGCCTGGTGGGGCAATGGGGAAATTCCCCTGAGGGAATGAGGGAAAGGTGGGACAGAGCCAGGATGGAAGGTGCTTGGGGAAATCCTGATCCCAGGGAATGTGGGAGGGAAAGGGATGGGAGGATGGGGTGCAGCAGGTGGGGAGGAGAGATGCTCACAGGGTTAAAGGGCTGTGAGACCAACGCAAGTGGAAAGAAACTGCCCAGGTTCTGACCTAGCTGAAAGACCAGAATGCTTATGGGTGGCATGGAGACGGTGTAAGACACCACATGGACCAGGAGCAAAGCTTCACCACCCAGCAAAACAGCACTGAGGGCAAAAGGGGGCTGGTGGGATTAAATGGGGGCATGTGGGATACTCAGAGTAAGAAGAAATCCTTTGTAAACTGAACTGTGTTCAAATGTAAGAGATGGAAAGAATAACATTTGGCAGGTGAAATGCAGAAAAAGCAAAAGCAAACAAACCAACCCAGCAAAATAATGCAAAGAGAAAGGGAATAGGAAGAATGTTCAAGTCATAAAATGTGCATGAGTAGTTTTGAAAACACCAGGAGCAGGGGGACTGCTGGAGTCAGCAGAGACTGATGCACAGCAAAGGGACGGGCTGACCTGAAGATGAAAGTGTCAGCAGAGGAAAATCCAGTGAATTGTTTGCATATGTGTTCCATGTGAAAGAGCTGGTGGAGTTCACACAGGAATACTTCCATATGGAGAGCTCCACAGCGAATCTGTTCACAACAGAAGTGCTTTTAGGAGAGATTAAAGTTCAGCTGAAATGAGCAGCAACAAGTTGCCAGGACCAGACGGTGCCACCTACGGCTCTGAGGGAGCTCAGGGATGAATAAGCCGAGCTCCCAGCTGGGATGGTGACCTCTCCCTTGGTACAATGTCACAGCAAATGTCACAGCAGCTTCTGGGAGGAATTTCAAACTACAGCCACCTGCACTCCGCAAACTCATGGACGCTGTGATGCAGCACCAGTGGCTGAATACCAGGGAGGAGTCAGGGTGGGTTTTGTACAGGGAAATCAGTGCTTCAAAACTCTACTGAACTGCTTCAATTCCAGGCATCAACAAGCAGGGAAAAGGGGATTTGGTTGGGACAATCTGAACGTCCAAAATGCACTTAATGATGACTTTGCTCAAGGTACTTAAGGAAAAAAAGCTGCTGGTCAAAAAGGGAAATGTCACATAGACAACTGTTTAAAAGACACGAAAGGAAGGGTAGAAGGGAGGGTTATTTTGTTGGTGGGAAATAAACAGATGCATGCCCAATAGATAAAAAAAATCATTTAGAAAAAAGGTAATGAATAATGAAGCTGACAACATCCACTGATGAAGTTATTCAGTGTAATAATATAAAAGGCTGAGTGAATTGCAGAAGGATGTTATGAGAGAGCGGGAGATGAAGTTCAGTGTCAATAAAATGTAGGGTTGGTTACGGGAAAACACCAAACGGCGAGGCCTTGACTGTTGTCTCTCAGCAGCGAGACCTTCGGCTCTGCAGGATTTCCGCTTGCGGAACAGCGGCAACCCAGGAGCGGCACCGCGGGGGGAATGGGTGCGGGATGCATCCCGAGTGTGCAGGACTCGCCCTCCGACTGGGAAAGGACTGAGGGGAAAGGGAAAGCCTCAGGCCAGGGACCAGGATCGCTCCGAGGTCCGGAGCAGCTTCTGCGCAGGAACAGCGCTGTCAGCCCGTGTCTCCCCGGGAAGCGCCGGGGTGGGGAAGGTCTCTAAGCGAGGCGCCGGGAAGATGCCGAAGGAAGGCTGAGCCCGGTTTTCTCTCCTGAGCAGCTGCCGGGTTCAGGGCAGGGTCCTTCACCGGGCGGGCGCTGGAGACGCAGCTCTTTCCCCCGGGAAGGACGCGCTGGGAGGGGGCGCGGACAAGCGGGCGGAACCCCCCGAGCCCCGGCGTGCGCGGACTGCCCGGCCGGGGG
>NW_008239284.1:618328-622184 GCF_000691975.1 Corvus brachyrhynchos
GGGACTGCCCAGTTGGGAGCCTCAGCCCCGCTCCCAGCAGGGTCTCGGGTGCGGAGCAGAAGCGCGGCTGAGCCTGCCCTTTCCCATGTTTTCCGCAGAGCGATTCCCGAGGGAGCAGTGGGGCCTGTGACCGGACGGGGCGGCTCTACCTGTACCACTACAACGAGGAGCAGCCGTACATCCCGCTGACCGAGATCCAGCGCATCGACACGGCCGCCATCCTGGACATCAAATGGTAACGCCGGCCCGGCCAGGCTTGGTGCCACAGCAGCGGGCTCTGCTCCTCTGGGGATCCTTTTTTTGGCATGGCAGCAACAGCAGCAGTTACTAATGGAACAGTTCCTGACTTCTTGGAGGGAAATACTTTCCGGTTTGTTCCAATGAGCAAAGACTGCCTTGTTTCTGTTTTACCCTTTCTGCTGACTTGTGAGTGGCTGGTCGTGATTTTGTACCTCATTTATTTATATAATAACATATAGTAGATCTCCCCTGTACAGAATCCCCTCCTCGCAGGTGTGTGGGAACTTGAGGAGCCTTAGATTTTCTTAATGCGAGATTTTTTTGGTCACATACCTTCTCCTTGTGCATGTTGGAACGAAAGTTATGGCTTTGTTCTCTTCAAGAAAGATGGACATCGTAGATCTGTTTAACTTGATCTCGTAGGTGCCACATTCCTGTTGCAGAACATCCCATGGTTGGCATCGCAAACTCCACAGGCGCCGTGGAATTTTGCCACCTGACTGGAAGTGAGGTTGGTGGATGCAATGCTTGCTGCTGCTGAAGCTGGTTTTAACCCGTGTTTCATACATCACTACATTTACTAGCAGTGTGCATTGGCTTGCAGGAAAGCTGGGTGGTTTCCATGGCTTCCTCAGCATCCTTAGCTTTTTTAATGCTTCTTTTTTCTTCTGATAATGTTTATCATAAATTCTATAAACTTGTTTGTGGCACCAGAGAGTTGGGCTGGGCTCTGCCCACCTGCAAAGTGGGGAAGGAGACGCAGGAGCGGGGCAGAAGCAATCCCTGGAAACAAGTATGGACTAACTGGGAAACATCAGAAGGAGCAAAGCTGGTGAAAGCAGGGAGGATTTTTGGAGTGGGGTTTCTTTTGGTGGTGAGTGAAGAGAGTGATCAGAGCCATTCTCACAGAGCAAAGAAAGCAGAGGCCAGTCTGTAAGGGAATTCAGCAGTTGGGTCATCGCTTCTCCTGCACTTCATCACTCCCTAAGAGGAAGCAGAGTTTAAGGGAGGTTTGGTGGGAGATGAGCAGCAGAAGGCTGGAATCTTGTGTGTGCACGTCTGCCTCTCAGCCAGCACTGGGCGATTGTAGTGCTGGGGGACATTTCACTGCTTCTTTGGTGTGGGACCCTCATTTGCTCATGAGTCTCTGGAAAACTGCCGTGGGGAGCAGTGCACCTGTTGTTATGCGCCTGCTGTCTTCCCAGTCTTAATCCATTCCTTTTGTTTCCAGTAGAAGAACAGCTGCATGTTGGAGCCACGCTTCAGGGTGGATCTCGGGGCGCAGCGACTGGCCTTGTCCTTGGACTGGTCCACTGGACGAGAGCAATGGTGAGGGTGGGAGATGGAGGCTGGGGGCCAGTGTGTGTGGGACAACTTTCAGGAGAAGTTGAGGACTTGGATGAAGGAGTCTTTAGTGGTTTTGACTTTCTTGATCCCAGCTGTCTCTCTGGCCCTGCTCCAGAAGTTGCTGTTTCCAGAGCAGAGGTAACAGGAACACAAGCACTGTGGCCACTGGAACAGGAGCAGAGACTAAACAAACAACAAATGTGAGGTTGTGTTCTGGGGAATGGCAGCAGGTGAGCCAGGGATGTGTCTTCTGCTGCCTTTGTTAAAAGGAAAGACCAGAACGGGATGCAAATGGAGCTGCTGGTTCCAACTCTGCTCTTAGAACAGCTGAAATTTTAGTGTGAAGTTCTCCTTAAGAATTGCTAATAATAGTACATGTAGGAAGTTTAATCATGGCTTAGTGAGAAACAGGAGAGAATTGGTTTGGAAGCAGCTCCTTCCTCTATCAAGCACTCATACATGAGATTTCAGAAATGGCATTGCTGCATGAAATAACCTGAATTAGCTGTACCTTGAAAGAGGAGGGTCAGTGTGTTCTGTAGGTGCAGATGAAGAGTGGTGCCTTTGGTGTGAGCCTGGAAACCAGGGGGGTCAGGCAGTCATTGCTTAATGCTGTAGGGCAAATTTGCTAATTAAAGCTGTTTCTGTGCATGCTGTTTAATGAGTAAGTAGAATTGCCAGTTAGACTTTCTTCTTACATTCCTTCTTCTTGTCTCTGTCCTTCCCAATATTGTTGCTCTGATGAAAAGCCCCTTTAAAGCCTGTCATTGTTGTCACTTGAGAGATCAGTAACGTCTCCTAGAAGCCAAATGTACATCGTTCAAATCTCTGCAGGAAGGGGGTGGCCCTGTATCTCTTATGTGGGAATTTGGGAGATTCAGTGTGGCTGAATAATTTGATCAGAACTGGAAAGAAGCCTCAGGCCACCAAAGCAGTGCCTGCAGTTGCAGGTAACCAAACAGAAGGTACCTAGTTCATGTCAGGGAATGTCAGAAAATCTGTGCACTGGGAATTGCAAAACATTTGCCAGTGCTCCAAGGTCATTGTGTCTAGAAACTAACTGTGCTGTGGCACAGGAAGAGAGCAGGAAAGGTCAGGATCAGCCAGTGCTTTGGGTTTCAGTGATAGCAAGGAAATAAAACATCTCTTTGTACTCCAGAAGAGGGAAGAGGCTCTGAAAGGGCATTGTGAGTCTGACTTGGAGGAAAAAAAAATCCCTCTTCACATGGAATTTGTTTATTGATGTAATGTGAAGCATGTAAGAAGTCAAGTTTTGCATCTCTGAGAAAGACAAGAGCCAGGGGTGGTTCTTTCCCTGACGTGGGTGTGAGTGGTTGCTCCCTGTGAGAGCAGGGATCACTGGGGCAGGTGATTTAAAGATGGAATGGGCTGAAGCTGAAAAGAATTGTATGAATGTGTCATTCCTGCCACCATGCTGCCAGTGTCTGTCAGTGTTTAGTTGAATCGAAATACTTGATTGTTGCAGTAATTCCCGATGTTTTCTCTGTACCCCGCTGTAGTGGATGTCCTTTGAGAGTGATCAGCAGTGATTCAGAGGGGAAGCTGAATCTTTTCTCCATAGATGAATCTGCTCCTTCTGTGCATGTCCTGAACCAGTGGGAAGCTCACCAATTTGAGGCCTGGATTGCTGCTTTTAATTACTGGGACACTGATATTGTGTATTCAGGTCTGTATGGGCTGGGAAGCTCCTTTGGGGCTGTTGGGGAGGGGGCCCCTTGTTTAGGGAAGTGTTCCTTGGGATTTTACTTCCCAGGGTTGGGTATGCTGTTTGCATCACCTCTTGAAGGAGCTGGGGTCTCTGCTTAGGGGTGAAAGGCTTCTTGATGGTGGGAAATGGTTGGAGTTACTTAGGAGAAGCTGTACCCTGAAAACTGTACTTTGGGTGGCTATTGGCAAAAAAAGATGATATTCCCTTGCAGTATGCAAAGAGCCACAGAGCTGTTTGAATCCAGTCTTTATGACTTGTAATGTTTGTTTCTTACCAAAGTGAGGGTATTGATAACAGATGTGTTCTCTGTGGTGATGGGTATTGCCAATATGAGCCTCAATGTGATTTTTGGTGTGTCTGTTAAATTCTATGAGATCCCAGGGCTGGAAAGCATCAGCTCTGTATCACAGACTGTCCTGAGCAGAAAAGGACCACCAAGATCATCAGTCCAACCCCTCTGCACAGACCCCCCAACAGCCCCACCCTGGGCATCCCTGGCAGAGCTGTCCAAACGCTCCTGGAGCACACGCCGCCACGTGA
>NW_008239284.1:622217-627946 GCF_000691975.1 Corvus brachyrhynchos
CCAGCCGCTCCCTGGGTGCTGTCCTGGTCACAGAGGGCAGAGATTGGAGCTGCCCCTCGGGAGGAGCTGCAGACTCTGCACTGCTTTGCCCCATGCTCAGGGCTGGTGCTGAGGGTCACAGTGTTTTGTCCCCGGGCAGGAGGGGATGACAGCCTGCTCAAGGGTTGGGACACCAGGTGCAGTCCGGAGGCTCCAGTCTTCACCAGCAGGAGGTGAGTGAGCCCTGTCCACACCAACACCCTTCAGCAGTGGGGTGCCAACACCCACTGCTGTTGTGCCCCTTCCCAAGCCACTGCATTTGGAGATGAGCAGTGACAGTGGATCCTGGTTCTGCCTCCCTTGGGAAATGGATCTATTAGTGTTTTTCATCAGGACAGCTTCAGGTTGAAACCTTCTTCTCCATGTCCTTCAACACGATAAACCAAGTGCTGACTTGCACATGTGAAGAGGGTGGCAGTTTCTTTCTGAAAAGGATCCTGATTTTACACTTTTATTTTGGCAATTTTTGTGTGTGTTAAATTGGGATATATTATTATGGAATGTTTTTTAGAAAATATTTTGTAATCCACTGTTCAGTTATTCAAAGTGATTTCATATCTTATTTTAAACTACGATTAAAACAATATACACAGCTCTCCAGTGGAATTCTAAATGTAAACTTAAATTACACTGGGGACTATTGCTATGGAAATATTAATTCTGGGAGTAAAGTCTCCTGGGAATGGAGTTGTTCTGCTGGAATTCTTAGGGCCTTTGAGCAGCAGTTTATGGGGTAAATATTATTAGAAAATACTTGTGCTGAAAGATGGTGTGAGTAGAAGTTTTGTCCCTGGGAATGCTGTTGGACTGTGTAGGTGGAACTCTGCTTGGGTGGGTCACTGGACTGAAATTTTGAGCTCACCTCTCCTGGGACACCTTGATGAAATAATGTGGACTCAAAATTCAAGGAAGGAGCCCTTCTCGAATTGCTATCTCTTCCCTCTGCAGACATTCCATGGGTGTGTGCAGCATTCAGTGCAGTCCCCACCGGGAGAATCTCCTGGCCACAGGCAGGTGAGTCCCTTCCAGCTGCTCTCCCCTGGTGTGACCAGCCTCCTCTGTTACCTGAACGTGCTGCTGCCTCTTCAGAAATTCCATGTGGTGCAGAGCACGTGGTCTTCCCTACCTTTCTTCTGTGCCCTGACTGGGCTGTGCTGCTTTTCTCTTTGTGGTGTGTCCCCAGCTACGATGAGCACGTGCTGCTGTGGGACACCAGGAACATGAAGCAGCCGCTGGCTGACACCCACGTGGAAGGTGGGGTTTGGAGGCTGAAGTGGCACCCCACCTGTGATTTCGTGCTCTTGGCAGCCTGCATGCAGAGCGGCTTCAAGATCCTCGACTGCCGCGGGAGCCTGGGTGAGTGTCCAGGGAAGAGCTGCTCTGCTGCTCTCCTTTGCTGCCTCCAGGTTAATGGGGAGCTCCAGCTCTGACCCTGCTGGCAGGATTGAGATGGTGTGAATAGCCATAGACTTCTGTTCCAGTTTGAGGTAATTCTTCCAGCTTTTCCACACCTGTGCACTCTGCTGGCCTGCTCGGTTGTGCCAAGGCCCTGTCACTGTTTGTGTGCAAATCTCCCATAACTTTTCATGGGAGGAAAGCCTTTTTGTTTGGTGGGAGGGCACAACCATTCTGGGTTTGTGTTCATTGTGATGGTTCAGAGAGGTTCTCCTGACTGTCAGGTGGTGCTTTCCTGTTAGCAGGAGTTACTGACCTGCTGGGGAATTGGTTATTGCCTCAGGAAGGAAGTGCTCTGCAGCCTGGTTAATCCAGAATAACATGAATAAGCCTTTCATGTGAATCACGAGGTACTTCCATGGTGGAAAAGCTGTTTGCATTCACATTACAAATGCAGTCTGACAGAGGATAGTTGGCTTCCTGGGTTCTCCAGACCTTGGGCAGATCCACTGTTTAGGAAATGAGGATAGCATTTCTCCTGTGTGGGGAAGGAAGGAACTCGATGTCTACTTACTGTCAGAGTCAAATGCTGAAAGCTGACAGGAAGAACATCTGCAGTGTATTAATAACCAGGACCTGGCAATCCCCCAGGTGTGTTCATGGGTCGGTGAAGGTTGTGGTGTGATCAATCTTGCCTGTCTTGAGCCTTTGTAGGTACTTTGAATAATGATGCTCTTAAACCTCATGCATGTTAAACCCTCTTCTCATCTGCTGCTGACCCAGGGCAAATCAAGGCCATTGAGAGGTGGCTGAAAAACGGTCAGTACCTCATTCCTCCTGGAGTGCTTCACTCTGTGGTGAAGAAAGCAATAACCAGAGAACTCTTCCCATGGGACACAGCCAGTGCTGGAATGGCTGCTGAACACTCTGCCACAACCCACAACTTCATTTCTCAGTCATTTCATTTATCTTTTTTTTTTTTAAAGCGGAAAACACAGAGGAATGCATCATCCTGTCATCCTATGTCCTGCACAATTCCTTGGCTTATGGGGCTGACTGGTCAAGGCTGTGTCCGAGGGATTCCTTGGCTGCAACCCAGGACCTTGCTGCTGCATCCCAGCCTTCGGAGGAGCTCATGGGAACATCAGGGGACGGAGACGAGAGGCTGAATTTGCAGGTCCAGAACCTGAAGATAATTTATGAGTCTCCTACAGCTACTTTTGATGTAATTCTGGATGAGGAGAGTGAAAGCCCTGCTGTGGCACTCGCAGCAGGGGCAGGGCCAAAGTTGGCTGGGGATCCTGGACTGGTGAGGGGCTCTGGTTTAAAGGGAAGTTTAGATTTGGCTGCCCAAGGGGCAGATCCGGGGTCAGCCAGCGGCTCTGACTCAGGAGCCAAGAGACCCAATGGAATGGGCCTGGATGGAAGCAGTGACTCAGCCAGGTCTCCAGACAGCCCCAAAGAAATGAGCATTGTAGCCACTTGTTCCTTCTATGACAACATCCTCCACATCTGGAAGTGGGAGATGAGCCTGGTGACCCCTCTGGATGTTCCAAGTCCTGGATGTCCATCTGAAAGAACAGCTGAAAGTTTGCATTGACCAGTCCTGAGGGAAGAGGGAGGAAAACTCCTGAACTGAAAGTGACAGCTGAACGTAATGCCCTAACTTCTGCTGGGCTTTCCCAGTCTTACTGCTGAGCTTGGGAGTCTTTCAGGGCCAACACTGATGGAATTCCTGGTGTTTTATTTTCAGCAGAGAGGGAAGCCTTTGCTTGCCGGCCTGTGGTCATGCCCAGACAGGTTTATTTAGTTTTTCCCTTAATGTCCTAGTTCCAAGTGGAACAGCCCTCCTCTCACAGGCTGCTGCTTTGTACCTCAGATTTGAATCCTTTCAAGGCTGGTTTGCATTTCACAATGGATCTGTTAAGCACGTTCTCCTCCTTCCCTCACAAACCAGGCTCAGCTGTGCTGCTGTACAGACCCAGTAAGTGATCAGAAGGTTCCCTGAACGTCTCAGAAAAGCCCCCGAGCAGAGGCTTGGCCGTGTGATGTGTGTGTGTCCCTGGAGAAGAGCTCAGACAGGCCAGATGCAGTGCAATGTACTCACAGTGATGTCTAATAGAGAAGTTCTGGTTCAGAAGGAAGTGCAGACTGCCTGGCGTGATGGGAAGTGCTGTGGGATGCTCCTTGTGAGGATCCTCGCACATCTCCATCATTTCCCATCAGACTGACTGCAGACTCCTTCATCATTCCCAGCTGAGCACCCACCCTGGTTCAGATAAATCCTGTAGTGACCTCACCATGTTTCAGTGCCACTCAGCCACCCCCCACAGCCTCTCAGTATCCAGCTCATGTTTTCTGCTCTCCACAGAGCCACATTTAGGTCCAAAGTCAAGCTCAGTTTTTAAAAGGTGAACAGCTTTAAGATCAAAACCTCCAAAAAGTGTAAGCGGTGTTTCCTGACATCTTTTTAAGTTCAAAGTAAGTACAGAAACCAAAATCTTAACAGCATTGCCCAACTACCTCCAGGAATGGCTGCAGGATTTCTCATGGTTGCTCCATTAGCTCTCTTTTTTTCACTGTGAAATATATCAAAACACCCCTTCTGGAACATTTTCTCGATTCCTAGAAACAAAAAACCAGCTTAAACTAGATGAGTAACTTTTAGCTTGCATGGTTTGTCTTTGAGGGTCCTAAAGAGTGAGTTATCTGGAGGGAAAGAAACACCAGCAACAGGTCTCTGTGTAACAGTGCTGCAGCTAAACAAGGTCGAGCAGATGAGAACTTTGCTGCTTTGGAAAGCCCTTCTCAAGGGCGAATGTGTATTTTAGCAAACATTCTTGAGCACTGTTACATGAAGATTCATATTAGTAATGAAAACAAGAGCTTTTGCTAAAGAAAAAACATGCTATTTTTGGATGTTTCTAAAATAAAATTAATACAAGTGATTGATCTCTTTTTGGTTGTTTTGGGTTTTAAAAATCAAATGACTTGGCAGTCCTCGTGAGGACCTTCTGCCCTGGGATGGCTCAGGCTCCAAGGGCTGAAAGTTCTTCAGGAGTCAGAGCGGTCAACCCAGCTTCCTGCGAAAAGCGAGGGTGTGTCCCTGTATCTGCCGATGACTCTGCTTTAAAGGTTGTAATGCCTTTTATTGCCCTGTGAGATCGGCAGGGAACAGCCCGAGGGCAGCGAAGCTGGAGTGGTGTCACCGACTGGGACCAGCCTGGTTTAGGCTTTGGGCCAGTCCTTGCTTTGCTCAGAGAAACGAGGAGACCCAGTTTTTATCTGCCTTCAGACGGGGTGTGAGGCTGATGCCGAAGCGATTTTTTTGCCTTTTTTTCTTTTATATATTGTCTGTATTCTTTACACATATAAATATCAATTCGGCATCATGGCAAGTGATGTGGTCAAGAGCACTCTGGAATTGGCATCCAAGGGCACAGGATTTCCTTCTGGGACTTGGGGCTGCAGCACCCCCACTCCATCACAGCCCTGCCCTGCCCCGAAAATATGGGCGTTTTAACCACCACCTTCAGGACTCATCTGTCAGCCCTTATTACAGACTAAGTGCTCACAGACCATCCACTAAACATGCTTCCTTTCTCCCAAAGCGAACGTTTTCAGTCTTAATTTAATTCTTAAAGTTTAATTCTTAAGCATGGCAGTAGTTTGTATTTACAAACGTCACGGACCCGTCACCCTTAGAGCCCCCAGAGAGGGCTGTGCTCTCCAGGCACAACTGTCTCCCAGAGGAATTACCAGTCATGGATGGGAAATCAAACCGCCGATTTTGCCCAGGATTTAAATCAGGTATTACAGAAGAACAAGGTAGAAGGATTTGCTTTAATGTTCAGTGACAGAGCTCGTCCGGCGCTGGCCGGCGGTACCACTGCCCGCTCCCTACCGCACGTAGTTCTTGGGGAAGAGCTGGAAGAGCTTGCCCTCCTGCGTGGGCTCGAAGCCGTACTTCTCCAGGTTGCTGGGGTCGAATGTGCCGTCCTTCACGTCCTTCTCGATGCGCGGAGCCACCAGCTCGTCGAAGAGCTGCTTGGCCGTGACGGGCGGCTCGGAGCCCTCGTCTGCGCGGTACGACACGTAGGGCCGCAGCTTGAAGCCCGTCAGGTCGGGCACGACGAACTCGGGCACCATCTCCTTGACGAGGAGGAACTTCTTGTTGCGGGTGAGCACGCCCAGCTTCTTGGCGCCGCGGCCCTTGTTGTGGCTCCGGGGGCCGCGCTTGCTGGTGAACGGCGACACGCGGTCGGCGCCGCGCACCAGCCCGCGGACCAGCTGGG
>NW_008239284.1:628512-631724 GCF_000691975.1 Corvus brachyrhynchos
GGAGGAGGTTGTCGTTGAAGGTGCGCCCCGAGCTTTAACCTGGCGAAACGGGGCCGGGCAGGGCAGCAGGGGCCGGCCGGGAGAGTGCTCCGGGTCCGGGCGGGGGGTGCCTGGAGGGTGTCCGGGGCTGTCCTGAGGCGCAGCCTGGAGCGGTCGGTGCCCGGTCCCTGCCGGGCAGTGTCCGTCCCGCGGTGCCATCCCGGTGTCCGCTTTCCTTGGAGCGCACGGAGCAGGGATAGGTTTGGCTGTGGCACCCTGGGGAGGCTCCTGGGGAGTTTCTGTTTCAATGCCCGTGGCTGCGGAGAAGTTTCTTCTGGAGAACTCCCGTCCGGGGAAGTCCCGTCCCCCAGCACTTCAGTGCTGGGTTTTGTTGCTCAGCGGAGAGATAAAGGGATGATAAAGTTAAAAAACTTACTGTTCCCCTTGTGGTGTTCAAGAGTTTGGATCAGAAGCTGCGGTCATCTCTTAACTCAGTCTTCTCTCTTTGTTTTTGTCTTTGCTCCTGCTGCACCTCCAGACATGGATGAAGGAGACAACAGCACCAGCCTTGAGGTACAATATGTTTTGCTCTTGTTTTTGGACTTATTTATTTCCCCTCTGGGAGTTCCCAGAAGCTGAAAGCAGCTGTAGCTAATTTGATAACATTGGGATAATACCTTTAGATGCTTTTCCTCTGTAAGAGCCTTTCCTGTTGGCAGTTTTATCCTTTCAAACTTTTAAGGATTGGTCCCATTTTATTGTGTGGGGTTTGTTGTTTTTTTTTTTTTTTTGTATTTTTAAAATTTCTTACAAACCATTCATGCTCTGCTTCATATTCTAAGCTGTTTCAATAGTGCTATGATTTAAATACTTTCATTTTTAGCCTAAAGAAGGAGGACTTGCAGGATTCTGGCAGACTGCTCTTCTTGCATTTGTTTTTAATCATAAACGTGAAACTCACAGGCCAGCAAGTCACGTGGTGCTTTCCATAGTCGTGAAAAACAAACCCTGTGAGAGGAAATACTTCTCAGAACTAACAAACGCACACAATGTACTTGTACACAGTTAAAAATGTTTTGTGAAAATCCAGGTTCTGTAGTCAAAACAAGGCACGTGCCTCTGAGCTGTGAGGAAGTCTTGTGCTTTGGGCTAATCCCAGTTTTAAGTCCTTGTTTTCAGGGCTGATAAGCCTTGCCCACCACTCCCTGCACGGGGAATGTCTCAGTGTTTGCCTTGGGCTGCAGTGAGGAGTTGTTGGACTCCCAGCAGAGCGGAGTGTTGGGTGCCTGTGCTCTGGATGGGTGTGAGCTGCAGTTGTGAGGCTGCATGTTTATGTTGATTGCTGTAAAGTCTTGGGTTCTCAAGGAAACTTTGACATCAGGAAGCAGAGAAATGCTCTTTGTGCTAATCCATCCTCTTGGCAGGTCACTGCTCCGTGTTCAAATGCAGTGAGGGGCCTTGCAGGGTGGTCCCGCAGGTGTTGTGTGTCTGGGGGTTCTTTGGGGCTGTGTGAGGGCAAGTCCTTGGACTGGGGCGCTGACCACAGCCCTCCTCAGAGAGGAGCTGCCCTGGTGGCTTGGCTGTGACCTCATTCCTGCCCCAGGAGCTGTCACAGCAATCACTGACGTGTCTCAGGTGTCTGCACAGCTCAGCCTGGGTGCTTTGCTTCCTCTGCTGGCCCAGAAGGATTCTCCATGCTGGGAAAGATTCCCCCCCGAGTCTGAGCAGGGCAATGTCATGTTTTCACTGGTGAAAACTTTGCAAGAACCTCTCAGTGGTTCTTGGAGCTCTGAATTTCTTCAGCCTGGCATGTTTGTGTTTTATTCTTTTCCCCATGGGTTTGTTTCTCCTCCTGCAGCAGCAATGTGAGTGTCAGTTGGCAATTACTATTTTTGGTGCTATTTGAGATCATCCAGGCCTGGGGAGCAGCAGAACTGTCCATGTCCCAGTGTCCCTGACAGTGTCAAGGAGAAATAAATACATTAGGTGACCACAACAGACTTGGAACTCCATGTCACCAGGTGTTGTACCTGTTGCTGACACATCTCCAGCTTTTTATTTTTTCAAAATCTTGTGACTTTTCACTATAATCCCATGAGTAATAGGCTGATAACAATAGTGGCAGAGTTAGTTTGACTCGTGTTGGGAAGATAAACATTAAAGTGCTAAAGGGACCTGAGAAGGCAAAGTGAGCACAGGGATCTGGTGACTGGTCTGGCAGGAGTTTCATTTGTGCTGTAAAACTGGAATGAATTTCATGAGAGAGACCAGTTTGGTGACTTGGTGTACACTGCATTTTTTCTCTTGGTGGCAAAGCTGAGTTAGATGTCATCCAGATCTGGAACCAAGGGCAGGAATGGGACCTGAACTGTGTGTAGTGCTTCATTCAAGTGATTTTAAGGTTCAGGACTTAAAAGGGGAATGTATTTCTCTTGTACTCATGTTGTTTAAACTTGTTCCTGAGAGTTGTTTTGCCTTTCTCCCCCTGTCTCTTAAGTTTTGGGTTGGCATTTGTGAGACTATTTTAAGTGCCAGTTTTTATTCCTGGATGACACTGGTTGGCACAGGTCCCAGGACAGCACACCTGAGGTCCGAGTTTCTGCCCATGTGCATCATGTGCTTTTTATGATGACGGTAGTGTGCTGGTTTATGACTTGTTTTCTCAGTCTCATAAAGTCCTTTACATTCCATTCTCGTCCTCGTTGCTCTGAATAATGTAAAATGATTTTAAAAAGTGTTCATCTCACTGTTTGACCCTGGTTTAGGACTGTTTGGGAATGCACTGTACTGACAGCAGCACAAAACTGCCCTACTGACCCCTCTCCACTGAATGTTTCTGTTTGCAGAGTGGGTTATAAGTCAAAGAAAAACACAATCCAGTTGGTTGAGAGGTTTTTATGGAGGCTTTTTTCCAGTTGTGGGAAACTAATTTCACCTTCCTTTTGGTGCCAGGCTGTGTTGCCAGGAGGTGAGACCCCCATCCTGCAGTTTGTGGAGGACAGGATCCAGACCACCATGGTAAAGTATAGCTGCAGTCAGCTGGCTGAAGGGTGGGGGTGCATCCAGAGCAGCTTCTCCTGAGCTCCAGGAGCTCTGCTAAGTCACTGCCAAAGTCTGAGCATTTGTTTCTTTGCTGTCACTGTGCATGAGGCAGGAATTAATTCCTGTTATTTAGAATCACAGGCTGGTTTGAGTTGGAAGGGACCTTAAAGCCCATCCAGTGCCACCCCTGC
>NW_008239284.1:633483-639305 GCF_000691975.1 Corvus brachyrhynchos
GTTTGAATTAAAAATTAAGTATTTATGAATGTGCTTGACTTTTAGACATCTCACTGAGCTGAGTGTTCTTCAGCCCTGCAAAAAGTACAGAGTAGCTTCTGAAGCTGAAAATTATTAACTTCTTTCTCCCTGAATTCCCCTCCCAGCTGACTGGAATTGCAATTGGAGCTGCAGTTGCACTGCTGCTTATAGCAGTTGTTGTGTTTGTCGTGTACAGAAGAGTGAGACAGTCTAGTAAGTACTTGAGAACCATGTAAGTTTTCAAACCAGTTTTCCCATCAGTCTTGAGTCTTTTTGTAATTTTCTGCGGTAGCTGTTTGCTGTAGGGGTGTGGTTCTTGCAGGACAACAGCTTTAAAGGGTGAAGAACTTGTGTTGCTTCACTTGCCCAGGTCTGAACCCAGAGCTGTCCATGCAGGACCTGCAGGGTTTTATTTCTTTGGTGTCTGAGCAGTATCAGCCTCTGTGAATTATGCAAATGGTTTCAGCCCTGCTGTGATTTCACTGTCACAGTAAGGAGAAAGGATTGAATTAGAGGTTTCCCTGAGGAGATTAAAACTACCCACTCCTTCTGTCTGTGTGGAGAGCCCTTTGTCTCCTCCAGGGCTAAGGTAGAACCCCAAGCCAGCCCTGCCTTGGTGGGGCTTGGCCAGAGCTGGGGAATGAGGGATCCCAGGGAGGTTTAAGTTCCAAACGCTGCCCTGAGCTGTTCTGGAGGCAGCAAAGTCACCGAGCTGTGCTCAGGTGTTCTCCCCCAGCTGCTAAAGGTGGTTTCTGATGTGCTGCTTCTGTGTTCCAGAACAACTTCAGCCACACGTGCCTCAGTACAGGTTTCGCAAGAGGGACAAAGTCATGTTCTACGGGAGGAAGATCATGAGGAAGGTGAGGGCACCTGGCAAAATCCAGTTTAGGAGGTGTAAAGTTTGCAATACTTGACTTGCTGAGCCTGGCCCAGGGCTTTCAGCCTATCAGATCTCACTGGGATTTTGTGGATGTTCCTGGAATACTGACTGGATTGCTGATGGAGCAGCAGTAGCTTCTCCTTCTGGCCAAACCTTTCCTCTTTGAAAAGTATTCGCAGTCAATGAGGGTAGTAATAAATCAGTGAATATCTAACTCCTGTTGGGAGTTGATAATTGTTTCAATATCCCATAATCCCAGACTGGTTTGGGTTGGAAGGAACCTTAAAGCCCACCCAGTGCCACCCCTGCCATGGGCAGGGACACCTCCCACTGTCCCAGGCTGCTCCAAGCCCCAATGTCCAGCCTGGCCTTGGACACTGCCAGGGATCCAGGGGCAGCCCCAGCTGCTCTGGGCACCCTGTGCCAGGGCCTGCCCACCCTCACGGGGTCCTGGCTTTTCCTGTCCTGCCAAGTCAGGTGTGCACTCACTGCAAACCAACATCTGCAGAAAAGTAAGGTACAAGGAAGTAACCATCCTTAGTCACCCTGTGTGGAGGAGCACTTCCTCCTGTGAACTGCCCCAGCCTCTGCCTCCCACACTTCATTGAGGTGAATTCAAACACTTGGACTTAATTAGACTCTGGTAGGTTCAATATTCAGTTCTAGAGCTCTGTTTCATTGAGGAGGAGGTGGTTACTCCCTCAATCTTGCATGGCAGGTCAGCCTTTAAGTAGAACTTGGCCAAAAAAACCCTCAATGAGAGGAAATCTTATGTGTGCAACTTCATAATTTTGATATTCTTCATAATTTTCATGTGCAACTTCATAATTTGGATGATTTTTCACCAAGCTGTTTATATGTAACTCACATAAGTAAGAATGCTTAGAATTCCACATGGGAAAATAATTTCAGGTAGTTTTTTGTTTGGGTTTTAGACCTTGCCTTTTGCTGTTCTTCCTGAGTAAGGCGCAGAACATTACACCCACACTGCTGTGGGTTGTGCTTCATGGATTTTTTGATAACATACCAAGATTTTACTCCCTCCAAACTAATTAAAGATTCCTTTTGTGATAGAAACTTTTTAGAGATTCAGCTCTTTGGGTAACAAATGGAGAACTGGGAATGTTTTGGAAGTTACTAATGAGGGGCTTTCTTGGTGTAGCAGTTGTGGAGTTTCTCCAGTGGGTGGCACCTGGGAACTAGGAAAAGCAAGGAAAAGCTTTGGTTTGTCACCATCGCAGCCAGATAGAATCCTGGAATATCCTCCGTGGGAAGGGACCCCAAGGATCATCCAGTCCAACCCCTGGCCCTGCACAGACCCCCCAACAGCCCCACCCTGGGCATCCCTGGCAGCGCTGTCCAAACGCTCCTGGAGCTCTGGCAGCCTCGGGGCCGTGCCCATTCCCTGGGGAGCCTGGGCAGTGCCCAGCACCCTCTGGGGGAAGAACCTTTCCCTGCCCTCCAACCTAAACCTGCCCTGGCCCAGCTCCAGCCACTCCCTGGGTCCTGTCCCTGTCCCAGGGAGCAGAGATCAGTGCCTTACTCCTCTTCCTGATGTTGAGTGTTCCTGGATGAGAACCACAGCTAAGAATCTTTCCCCTCTACCATCCATTAGCACTGTAGTAGTTGATGAGTAAAATCAAAATACACTCTACTTGCTTTATAGAAAGGAAATGATCCTGAAGTAGTTCTTCCAATCCTCCAAGGTCTTACATGAGCTCTTCCCTCTGCTCACACTCTAATGGCTGGTAAATGTGTTGGTGCCTCAGCAGGGTTGGAATTAGTGGGTTGGGTTTTTTTTTGGTTTTGGGTTTTTGTGACTGTTTTTGTTTCTGTTATTTCCTCCTAGGTTACAACTCTTCCAAACTCTCTGGTTGGGAACACTGTCCCTCGCCAAAGGATGCGGAAACGGGCAAAGGTTTTATCTCTGGCTAAAAGGTACTTGGGATTTTGGGAAGGGGAAAATTCGTGTCGTGGAGGCTGGTTTGGGGCTTTTGTTTGTGGTGTGGAACTTACCCCTAGCAGAGCACTCTTCTGTAGCTGTTGGTTTTTCCCAGTTCTGTCAGCTGTGGATCAGCTGGGAAATTTGCTGAACTGGGATGGTTTTGGTGAGGAAGAGCAGGGGGGTGGAATGTTTCAGCTAACTGATAATGTGTGACTTGGGATGGTGAATTTTAGTGTTTACTATCTACTTATTTAACATTTCCTATTCATACAAATTTAATATTCCCTATTAGTACAAATGAGGGAACATCCTGAACTTACGTTTTCCTTTGTAGGATTCTGCGTATTAAGAAGGAATGTCCAACTCTGCAGAGGAAAGAACCTCCTCCCTCTTTGCTAGAGGCAGATCTGACTGAATTTGATGTCAAGAATTCCCATTTGCCATCAGAAGTGCTGTACATGCTTAAAAATGTCAGGTAATGTTAGATGGAAAGAGAAGTTTAGAGTTGGGTTTTGATGGATGTTCAAGTGATGTAAATATTTGACAGTTTGTGTCAAATCTCAGGTTTTATGATTGCATGGTCAGAATCCTGAGGGAGCTGACTGAAATTCATCTGAGCATGAGGACAGAATAAATGACTTTGAATTTTTTAGAAACGTTAAGAAAATAGTTGAGTTTGGGGGGAAAAAAAGGAAGTAGGTTAGTTGCTTCAGTTTGGGAGTAGTGCTAATGAAGGTGTTCTAACATGAACAGATTGAGTGCATCTTAAAACTTCTGTTTAGGCTTTATCAGACAATTTTTTTATACAGAAAGGCATCATAATTGGTAAATGTTAATTGGAGACCATATTGACAGCTCCCTGGGCTGCAGAATCTTTTACTTCTCTATCTGAAAAGGTTGCAAATAAATCAAAGTCAACGTAATCCCCACAGCTCTTTGGCAGACTTAAGAAGAAGGGATGGGCTTTGTGCCCCTTCAACAAGGGGTTAATTTGCTGACACAGCAAAGAGGAGGAGATCTTCCAATCTGTAATTTTGGTTTTGCTTGTGGATGTTCTTTTTTCCTCCCAGCTGTGATATAATTTAGTCCTGAAGGTCATACATTCTCAAATAAAAATGCTATTTAAGTCATCTGAACTTGCTGCTGTGGAATTATGATCTCCTGTGACTAATTGACATTGCAGTAGGATTTGATGGATTGATCCTGATAAATGTGAGCTGTTGGAGCTCTCTGAAGAGTGATCAGGTGTAAGACCCATATTTCTCTCTGCCTGGCAGTGACTGACTGGAGTCCAGGTGCACGTTACCTGCAGGAGATGAAGTATTCCAAACTTACAATTGCATGCAGATGACAGGAGCTTTTCCCTGTGTTTTCAGTGTCCTGCTTCCATGGGCAGGGCAGCTGCACTAAAAGGGGAAGTTTCATGGGGTAACTTTTCTCATGGAGTGTGAGAGTCTGGCAGCTTTTTATTCTTATTCCCCTCCGAAGGCCATGCTGGTGTTTGCTGGAGGAAGTTTGGCTGCACTTCCCTCTGAGCCTGCATTCCTTGGAGTGCTCCTCCAAAGGAGCCCCAGCATTTACAGTTCCGTGTTTCATGCTGCTCTTGCACCTTCATTTTGGGGAGCTCTTTGAGGCTCCTTCCCTGCAGCTGCTCCTCTGGGCTTCCTCTGCTCCTCGTGCCTGTGGCTTTGCTAATTTAGGAAGGATTTTCCAAGGACTGTGCCAATTTTAGGTTTTCCCTTTGCATTTTCTTTGCTGCAGGGTCCTTGGGCACTTTGAGAAGCCCCTGTTCCTGGAGCTGTGCAAGCACATGTTCTTTGTGCAGCTGCACGAGGGCGAGTACATCTTCCGTCCCGGGCAGCTGGACAACAGCATCTACGTGGTGCAGGATGGAAAGCTGGAAGTCTGCATCCAAGAAAGTGTAAGAACCCACTGCTCTGCACTTCCTGAGAGAAATCTGTTGGCACAGCAGATAGGCTGGCATGAATCATTAGGCATTGATTAAACTTAGACACGTGAATCACAGTGGTTTAGGAGGGATTAATCCCAGCTCTTCGGGGCTGTGGTATTTGTAAAGATCAAGGTTTGTAGCTCTGGTCCCTCGTGTCTCAGATGAGAGAGCAAACACAAAGCTGATGAGGCAGCTGGAAATATCCTCACACAGGAGATGCAGAAGTTATTGAGGGAGGACAGGGTGCAAGGTGGGCTTGGAAACATTCACCTTTGGAAAGGTTGTTACAGAAAGTTTTTGAGCACAGGAGAGACCAAGCTCACCTCAGAATAGTCCAGCAGGAGTCAGGGGCTTTGTCTGGGAGGTGGAAGAGTCAGATTCACTTTTGGGTCGACAGGGGAGAAAAAATGATGGCTTGTTTTCCATGTGAGTCTTAAAATGTTGAGCACCAGCCCTTGTGACCCTTCTGCCAAGTTAAATTTTTAGTTTTTACCTTCTTCCTGACTGAACTTTGAGTTTAACTTTAGGATGTGAACAGTTTTCCAATTCTAAAAGTTAAGTGGGCTTGGAAACTATATCAAATTCGCTGCTTTCTGTGTATTTTTATATTTTGCTGCTCCTGTTTTGTACAACCTCTTGACAGGTAACCCCTCAATAAAGGGAGCTCAATCTGCCTCTGGGTGAAGGAAGCTTTGTTTTGTTGGCGGTTACATAGCAAAGACAAGCAGGTCACAATATCCCTGGACAAAACTGGCTTGTAGTTTCTTTTAATTTATCACTTTTAGAACAATGGTTGAAAACTCTGTGGTTGGAATTAGCACATTTCCATCAGAGCAGAGAGAAGAGAAGCATCCAAGCTTTTTGAAATGCTCCAAATGTGCCAAAATGCAGCTGTGAGCCTGCAGTGATGCTGTGTGTGTGCTTGCAGGATGGAACAGAGGTGGTGGTGAAGGAGGTGCTGGCAGGAGACAGTGTCCACAGCCTTCTGAGCATCCTTGATGTCATCACGGTGAGTCCTGGGAGGT
>NW_008239284.1:639316-659735 GCF_000691975.1 Corvus brachyrhynchos
ATCCCACAGAGCCTGGCAGGGAACCAGGCCTTGAACATTCCTAGGAAAGAATCAGAATGCAAAATGGTTTTTTGATGAATTCTCCTCCTCCTGGGCCTTCACAGGTGTAAATTGAGCTCTGTGGTGTGGAGGCTGGTTGTGAAACGTGTGCTTGACTGGCTGCTTCTGGTTAGCAGGAGGATTTGAGTGATCCCTTTATGTCTGCAAAACTGAGATTACAGCTTGATTTGCTCAAATCACAGCTCAGGCAGGAGCAGGACCAGGCTGGGGCTCAGCAGTCCAGGCTTTTACATGTTTGATGGGTTACTTAATCAATTTGGTTTTATTCAGTCTAATGAGGATAAATCTGACAGTTGTTATTACTGTAATGATGCTGTGAAACCAGGGGATGGGTTTATTTTGTTTTGTAATATCAGTGGTGCTGGTGGCCAGCTGAGGGCTGTGCTCTTTGGCAGGGGCCAGGATGAGCTGGGTGCTGATCCTGTTGAGTGCAAAATTGGTGGATTTTGTTTCAGTTGGAACTAGACTGCTGGTTTTGCTGAAATCACCACAGTGCATCTCTTTTGGAATGCCTGGATGGAAGGTGTTGAATTCAACATCTTTGATAACACCCAAGCCCTGAAGGTGCTTTCTTGAAGGGTTTTGGTAGGATGAGATTTGAGAGGATGAAGAGAAATCTAATCAGTAAGGTGTTCATGTTTGACCTGGTGCCCTGTTTCTGCCATGTTTGGCTGTCTCTGTTCATCAGAAGGTGCCATTGCTCTGTGTGAGTATTAAAGGGTTCTCTGAAGTGTTCTTTGCTGGTTCCAAATGCAAGCACATACCTCTATATCCACATGATGTGTGTATTATTTACATCTAAAGTTCCCATAAAACCTATTGACAGTGGTAACATTTTTTGAACTTGGTCACAGTTTTCTCTGTAGAAAGTGAAGAATTTGGGCTGTACAAGTCTAGTTCTTGCTGTCAAATTCATAATATCTTTGTAAATTCGTATTAGAACCTTTGCCCTTGTTACTCCCACCACGAAATTTTCTTCATCACAATATTCTAAGGAGCAGGGCCATCATAAAGGAACAGGAATACCAGTCATGTTCTTGCTTGTTCAAAAGGAATAAATATAAGAAAAGAAGTCCTTCTATAACAGTGCTTTATGGCTTTGTTTTTTCAAAAAGTGGTTGCCATTCATTTTGTGTCTTGTTGGGGTTTTTTTTCATTTTTAATTCTCATTCTGTCATTGTTTTTCTCTTTCTCATTAGTTCTACCACTGGTAAGTAAAAAAAATAAAAATGATTGAAAGTGTGTTGAGCAGAGTTAGCAGCCTGCAGAAGACTCTGTAATGAAAAAACCTTGAAATATTTTTTGCTAAACTTGTTCTCATTTATTTTTACAACTCTTTTGTTCCTCACTTCCCAGCTTTGTGAACTGCTTGTTTCATTGCTGTTTTTCCTCTTCCTTATGTTCTTTGCAGACTTTTCAGGTAGAGGAGTAGCATGAAAATAGGCAAGGAGAGAAGAAGTAGCACTGGATCAAAGTAGGAGACCCCTCAGTGTCATCCCAAATCAGTGAGGGAGTCTTAAAACATCCTGCAGATGCCATAACCTGAATTAGATTTCACTGCACCACCAAACACCTGGCTCTGACATGAAGGAAGGGTGAATTCAGTGAGGATTTCAGTTGTCTGAGCTGGATTTGTGATTCTTTGACTGATTTTGTAGCACGTGATGTCAGGCTGGTCCCTCAGTTCTGAGAGTTGTGCAAGAAAGTTGAGGTTGCTGCAAGAAGTGGCAAGATCTTGTTGGTGGACCTAAAAGAAAGGTCACACCAGAGGTACTTTTCTAGTTGAATCTTTCAGTTTTTAAACTGAAAAGCCCCTTTAGTTCTACTAAATGCAAAGGTAGCAGCTGTGACATGAGCCTGCACTTATTCTGGGAACAGATCAATGCTGCTTTCTCCAGACTCTGAGGAGAAACTGGAAGCTTTTGAATCCAAGTTGTTCCTGGTATTGTGGAACAGTTCTGAGGTGCAGTTAATGGCTCTGATTTGGTACTGCCTCAAATAGCAGAGAAATCTGAGCTGAGCCTTGTTGATGTCTCTGTTTTCAGCAGCTCTTGCTGAGAGCTCCTGTGTGCAGCCAGGGCTTTTCCCAGGACAGTCAATGTTCATCCAGAGGGAACTGGTCCAGTGGAGATGTGATGCTGATTGCTGGAGCTTTGGGGTTCACTCTTCTCTTGGCCTCCATGCTGAGATGGTCTTAGGAAAACTGGGCCCAGGTGGCAAAGCTGGAATAAGAAAGTTGGAGAAAGAAGAGGCTGTGAGGGATATTGATCAAATGGCAGTGATTGAGGGGGGGATAAAAATGAAAGTCAGGATTAAAAGAAGCTGGAAAAACACTTGGATAAAGGTGAGCCTGCAGGGCTGACAAGATAGATGAGGTTATAAAGAAGTGATTGATGGCTGTGAGAGCTTTGGGTGCAGCAGTGCTGATGCAGAGGATGTCAGGAAGTAGCGGAGGAAGACAAAATCCAGCCGTGGAAACAGGGAGAACATCCCAGATTTTTGGGTCCAAAAAGGAGCTGCCACTGCAGGTGGGAGAATGCAAAGCATCTGTCTCTTGCAGCAGATTTCTTGACCAAACTTGATTGGATTTGGCCATTTGCTGTCACCTGGGTTTAGCTGCTGCTTGGAGGTGATGTCTCACTGTCTCTAGAAGCAAATAGTTACCTGCCCTGAGAACAAAAAGTTCTGTTGAAAAAAACCCCTGTTTCATAACTGATTATAACTGAACTGTTCTTGTCATCTCAGTGTGTGATTGTAAAATAGTATAATTTGAACATGGTATTCTCCCTGTGCTGCTCCTAAGGTTATATCAGAGAGAAGTGACAATTCTGGAACATTTCCTGCTCATGCTACTCTGACTGCTCTTAGCATGTTCCAGCCCTGTTGGCCCTTTCAGAAGAGCTGCCCTCATGCAGGGATTTCAAAGAGGCAAAATTATATGCTGAAAACCTGGAGGAATGGGCTGTTCTTTGGAGAAAAAGGCTTCTGCATCATTATCTGTTATTATCCTAAAGCTGTTTTTCTGAGATTGTCAGCACTGGCCTCTCCTCTCTTGAGCACTTTCCAGAAAAACCCAAACACTTTACTGGGTAGACTGGAGACCAGAGTTCTGGGATGGCCAGGGCTCAGTTTGCTCTTTGGAATAAGTCTTATGAAACATCATTAAACTTGATGCTTATCCTTGCCCAGCAACTGAAGATTTAATGATTTCCTTAGTTTTTTACTCCATATTTGCTGTAGAGATTGGTAGGAAATACAGTTGATGGCAAATGCAGGGCTTATAAGCAGACTATATACATTTTCTTTTACATGTAAGTGTAAGAAGTCCAAATTAATTCTTCGTGTAAAGCCAGGCTTCCAACTGGGCTGTAAAAGAGGATTGTTGCATTTATTTTTGGGTACAGCCGAAGCACAGAAATGTTATTTGTTAATTTCTTTACTTAATTAAAATAAATTTGGGAAAACTGAGGACACTGTCAGCTTTGCACTGTAGGTCAAAGATGTTTAAAATTTCAGATCCCTCAGGAACTTGAAAATCAAGGCTATTAATATCATCCCCAGATTTTATAAAAAGGTCAGCTGAAGTTGGTGTAATTAAGAAATTGGTTCCAATTAATTTAATTTAATTTTAGAATCTGCTTCATGGTGCCTTCCAGACCAGCAGGCAGACAGAGCTGCAGCTTTATTTTCTAGAGTGATTAGAGAAAGTCTCTGGTTTTGCTGGGTTCTTTAGGCAGGAATTCCTCAAAGTGCTTGTGTTGAGTTGTCTGATATTCTTTGCAGGCAGTTTGGTTTGTAATCAGCATTTAACATCTGTGTGTCAGTGTTGGGAAAAAGGTGCCTTCTGTTGCTCAGGAGGGGGAAAGCTTCCAGAGTTGTGAGGTGCTGTTAAAATAGAAACTCCATTTCTTCCTTTGCTCCTGCTCTGTGCTGCAAAAAGGCTCATTTTAGCTTTTCAGTACGTGTAAATCAATATTTGATGGATTAGTAAATTAATTTATGAGTTAGAGGTGTTGTTTTCAGCATTTATTAAATGTGTAGAAGGGATATTGTCTGTCTGGAGTTTTTTATCCAAGTGTTTGACAGTAGATTTTTGTTAAAATCTGTTCTCATTTAAGGGGCAAAATCCAAAACCAGAGGCTTGCCTTCTTCCAGTGTGAAAAAAATCTCTGTATTCTACCCACTTTTCATTTGTTTGCTAGTTCTCCATCTGTTCTTTGAGCAGGATGGTCTAGACCCACTTTGTCTCAAGTAAAGAGAAGCTGTTTGGCGTTGTCACGTGGAATATTTCATAGATATATATGAAAATATATATATATATATGTCTCGAAACACAAGAAGTCTGCCTGTCTTTTGTCTTCCTCCATTATGTCTGTAATTACTGTACAATTCTGTTGTGTTTTTCACTGTTTGTGTGAGTCTGGGGTTGTTTTTGCAGCAAATAGCTTGGTTGTCAGCCGAGATAATAAAATCAACAAACCCTCTTTTCTCTGCATCCTTGACTAGCTGGGATTTCAAATGCTTCTGATGGCTGGCTCTGTAATAAAACTGTGTCAGAGCTGAGAGCCTGGCACTTCCCTCAACCTCATCCACATCCCTGGAGCTCTTGTTTCTCTGCCCCTGTCTCTAATGCAGATGTGAATTCACCCTCATTACACCCCCCGTGGTCATGGAGCACAAACTGAAGGCTTTTTGGGGTCAGACCATGTCTGTCAGACATAGACAACAGCAAAGCAGGAATTTGGGAAGAATTGGATTGGATAATTGATGGATTAACCCTGTGTCTCTGGAACTTTCTCTTAGGGTCACCCTGCTCCCTATAAAACTGTCTCAGCCCGAGCAGCCACTCCATCCACCATACTGAGACTTCCAGCCAGTGCCTTCCAGGATGTGTTCCAGAAATACCCTGAAACCCTTGTGAGAGTGGTGCAGGTAGGTGGAGCTGAGGGGGAAGGGGGATCCACTCTCATTTCCAGGTTGCAGGAGGGTATTTAGATGCTCAGCAAGCTCATCCTTTGGTAGCTACGGAGCTGCTCAGCACAGCCTGTCAAGATTTGGCCTTGTTCTGCTGCTCTCCTGGCTGTTGAGCCCTAGATTTAATATTCCACCATCATCACAAACAGAAAAAAAACCATTTATGTATCTATATATCTCCATTAATTGAGTTTTTGCCTGTGGTACCCTCATCAATCAGCCAGACCTGCAGTGTGAGTTTGTTGGTCCTTGGCAAGTGGAAGGTGCTGGGGTGGGCTCTGCAGCTTGGGCTGCACCAGGAGGGCTCCAGAATGGCTGAGAGTCGTGAACAGACTGTCACATGTTCTGAAACAGGACTGCTGGACCTTCAGAAGCTGCTTGGTGTGGGCTGATGCTTTGTAAGAGTCACAAAATTCAGACTGACATGTGAATTTCAACTTTAGAAGCCTTTGTCAGCACCTGAGGAAAGAGCTGTGCTTTGTGTCAGTTCTGTGTTTACCTTCTATTGCTTTGCAGGGACTCAGTTCTCAGGTGAGCACTGAAATCAGGCTTGTACCTCCTGCAGGTGGCAGGTGGTGCAGGGATCAGGATTAAGAATTTCCAGGATTTCCTTGTCCCACAGGTGTGGCAGCCAAAGGGTGACCCCACCAGTCACTCTGGGCTGTCCTGTTGCTTTACTATCACTTCTAAATCTGTTTGTCCTTGCAAACTGTTCTGGTCTCTGGGTGATTTATGAGCAATACATGAACCTCCTCACACTGATGGTTGAAGGAGAACAGATCATTAACACCAAATTAATTTGCTCTGTGAGAGCTGATACAACAGAGAGGATGGCTCAGGAGTGGGAATTAGCTGGCAGGGCAGAGGAAGGTGCCACTGATTCCAGTGTTGGGTTTGAGTGCTTGTGGAGCAGTGGGATAGGCTCTGTATGGGGAAAGCTGGAATAATTTTTTTAATGAGAGGGGAAATTTGGAAGCAAATACTTCTATTTCAAGGCACTTTTATTATTGATGTTTATAGAAAACAAAAAGCATTTGGTGTTTGGGAGTAAGACTTTGGATTCTCGTGCCATCAAATGATTATGAAGTCATTGGTGGATCATTTGAATTTATCTCTGTCTCAATTTATCAGTTGCTAAAAAGGAATTTCAGCTTAGGGTGCAGCCTGTATTTTATCAATACTTTCAGGTACTCTGGTGCATGATTGTATCTAAATGCCAGAACGAGTGTGGGAGAATGCTAAATCCATTGCTCTTGCTTCTTTATTCCCTGTTTGTAGATCATCATGGTGAGGCTGCAGAGGGTGACGTTCCTGGCCCTGCACAACTACCTGGGGCTGACCACGGAGCTCTTCAGCTGTGTGAGTTTGGCAGGCAGGCCCTCAGCTCTCCTGCCAGGACACAGAGAGGTTTTCCTTCTTGCAGAAGGCCATAAAGCAAATGCTACATATTAATTTCATAATGACAGTGCTTGAGGATTGAGGCACTTGTATAACCAGCCCATAAAGCCCAGCCTATGCTGATGCCTGGGGAATTGGTGGGGAGGCTTGAACTTCCCAAGTGCTTCATTCCAGAGTGATCTGTGTGCTTCTGATGTTTGCTAATTATGTCACCTCTGCCTGTGTGCTGCACCCGTGGTGCCAGAGGGTCAGGGAATGCTCAAAGTGTCAGGCTGTGAGTCCCCAGGCCGTGGTGGGATGCACTGAGGGAGCTGCACATCCCAGGACAAGCCACCCTTGGGGATCTGGGATTGATCAGCACAACCTGAGCGGTACTGGGGGTCTGTGCAGGCTGCAGGGTGTGGAACACGTGTGAGGGGGTGGTTCATGTTTGCTTGTCCCCCTGCTGCTCCCAGCAGAGCCAGGCCATCCCACTGATCTCCGTGAGCAGTGTCACCGCCGGAGGCAGCGCCGGCAAAGTGGGCAAGAGACAAGTGAGCAGTGCTTTGGAGGAAGATCGTGGAGAGAAGTTTGAAAAGTCTGGGGAAGCCCTGGAAACGGGTAATGCTTCTGGAAACGTGGAGAAACTGTCCTCTGTGACCTTCTTTAGCTGTTGTAGTATTCATTGAATCCCAAAATGTTTTGGGTTGGGAGGGACCTTAAAGCTCACCCAGTGCCGCCCCACCTCCCACTGTCCCAGGCTGCTCCAAGCCCCAATGTCCAGCCTGGCCTTGGACACTTCCAGGGATCCAGGGGCAGCCACAGCTGCTCTGGGCACCCTGTGCCAGGGCCTCACTGTCCTTAATAGTAAAGAATGTCCTCTCCAAATCCAATCTAACCCTGCTGTCCTTCAGCTTGAGGCCATTCCCCTGTGTCCTTTCACTACATTTGATCTACTTTTGGTATCACTGCTGTAGATCAGAGGATTTCTATTTTATCAGAGTGGTTAAGGATTGTCTTAGATCAGCTTCAGGTTTGAAGCCTTTGGATAGTCCTTAGCTTCAATGGGGAAATGTTACTGTGTTCTTAATGATAGTGAGGGATGAAGGAAAGAGGAAAAATAAGTGACTCCTAATTTTGAATGCAGAGGGGGAGTTGGGAAAATTCAGCTCTCTAGACACCAGCAGAAGAATTGCTGGATATGTGTCTTTTCAGGCTAAAGACTTAGTACTGAAGGTAAGGCCAGGAAAATAGATGGAGTTGAATTTTGCCCCTGCAGATGGAAAAAAATTAATTTAATCAAAACCAGGAAAAAGGTTTAAACAATATTTAATGTCAGTGTTTCAAAATCTTTAGATCAGCCTTTAATAAGTAGGTAGTTAAAGGGTCTTGTTGTTAGTGAAACTTATTTTATTAGGGGCTACCTTGTGTTTATATAATTTGTTTCTAAATTTCAGATATGCTGAGGATTTCTGGTGCAGAAAACTCTGAGCATGTTTTCAGAAGGAGCCTTTCATCACCTCCCTATGCAGGGTCTACAGAGGCTTCTAGTAAGTAGTGCTTGGCAAAATTGTGGGAAATATATAATTTATCCAATCGTGGGGGGAAACCACATGATCTCTGGAGTGCTGGGTTAGACAATTTTCCTATTTATGGTGGATAATCATCTTGCAGTCCTGTTCATGGTAGATAATCATCTTGCAGTGGTGCCTCTTCCTAACTCATTTGTCAAAAAATTATTTCATAAAAAATGGACTATTATCCAAGAGAGCATTCCCTTGCTGGCATTATCAGCAATGGGGAACATCATTTGGCTACCAAGACCTGCAAATGAAGAGCTTTATTAATTGATATTACTGAAACCAACTGAATTATGATGATAGGCCATCATCCTTCACATAAAAGATGACACACGTTTCTTGCTTGGCTGATTGTCCCAAAAAGCACATTACATGGCTTTGCTGCTTTTAGAGGAATGGTCTTTAGAGTGGATAATAAAGGTGATTGATCATGGGGTGCTCTGAGGAGACATTTATGAGGCTGAGCTGGTCTGATGCTGCAGTATCATTTTGGGGAGTTTTAGTTACTCCACTGTAGACATTTTCCTCTGGGCCTGGTGTTGAGGACAGCTTTGTGTTCCAAGGTGGAGCAACTGGAGTTCTTATGGGAATCACAGAACACAGGCATCTGTTGCTGTTAGATGAGTACTAAATTAACCACTGTGAGGAAATTCTAAGGTCATGCACAGGTACTTTTAATAGAGAAATCTTTAATCAGTGGAATAAAGGTGCCCTGGGTACTTTAGAAAATGCTTTTATTGCTCACCTTGGCTATTAAATGACTTGGGAGAAAGGAACATACTATGAGGGGTTGAAGAACTTGGAGACAAGGAGAAAGGAGGGAGCCAGGCTGAGGGAGCCCTCAGCACTGAGAGTTTTCCCCAAAGTAAGGGTTGTGTTTTTTGTTGCTGCCACGTGAAGTTGTTGGTATGCACACAGGAGAGCAGTGGGTAGCTCCTTCAATTTTAACACTGGAGGGCTGATTTGTTTCCTCTTCTGGTCCTGCTGGGCAAGTATAAAGGGTCCCACTTCGATTTTTTTTTTTTTTTCATGGTTTCCATGTTACTATCCAGAGGCATGGATGTGATGGAGAAGTAGGATTTTGGCTGGGATTATCTTTCTAAGCCAGGGAGACAAATTAGGAGAAAATATTGACTGACCCACACAAGACTTGGCTTGATTTTCATGTGGGTGAGGTTGTTTTACACTGGGATTTATAAAATGTACCAGCAGACTTAATTCAGTGGTAAATAAAATAATCCTTGCCCTGAACACAGCCCCTTCCCCCAGGTAAATGAGGCAGTTCAGTGAGCTGGGCCTGTGCAGCCCTGTGACATTCTAAGGGACAGTCCCTGTGTGTCCTTAGGAGCTGTTATGTAGAAGGATCCCTGCAGACTTCTCGGTGGATATGTCCATTTGTCCTTCCTTTCTCCTTTTATGTGTCATAAAAGTTATGTCAAGGTACACAGAGCTTAGCAGAGAGAGAAAATTAATTTTTACTGACGGAAGGAGTGTATCTAATTGGGTAATTATGATTTGCCTCAGTTAACAGAGCTGATTTCTTCTCACTGCTTAGCTTGCACAGAAAGTGTTTTGATATCTGTAATGAAAAGATCAAGATCTTGCTTCAGATTCTATTCCACTGCTTACTGTGTGTTCAGACTCCATGGAATATTGATTATGTTTATTATTAATTCAGAGAGGAGAAAACTGTCCTCGAGTCCTACAAGTGCTGTTATCTCAACATCTCCTTGATTTGCTTGTTGTTAGAATTAATAAACACTGCTAAAAACTGCTTTGGGAGAAAACACTTTTGCCTCAGTTGCTCCTGGGGCTGGGTGTAATTTGTTCTTCTGGTTTTTTTGTGTAGTTATCTAACTTGAAACATAGCAGTTGTGTAAGATAGGGAATAGGATCCTGCCAGCTCAGGCTACTCTGCTTTAGAAGTGTGCTAACTTTGTGTGGAGAAAGATGGAATTAATTCCTGTGAAGCATCTGGGCTGGGGGACAGAGGAATTAGAAAGCAGAAATAAAACAGTGGGGCCTTTTGGATATAACAACTTCGCCCCTTCGTTGTCCCTGGAAGTAAATCTTCCTAACTCTATTTTTAAGGTTAAATAGCAGTTGTCTTTTACTGTTTTGGTGTTTCTTTTCCCCAAGAGTTAGAGAAGCTGCTTTTCCCCCAAAGCCCTGACGTGCAGCGCACGTGGGACCGGCAGAGCTTGGCAGGGAAGAGCTGGGAATGCTGCCAGGGACTGTGGCAGTTGCCATTGTTTGTGCAGTGCCTTCCATCCCAGCAGTGTGTGGGACACCGTGTGTTCATCACACAGGATCCATCCCTCTCCTTCCCCACCGCCTCCTGTGCTCTTGACTCAGCGGCTCCGCGTGCAGCTCGTCCTGCCGGCTCCTTCCTCGCTCCCGTTTGAGCAGCAAGACGGTTTAATCAATCACTGTGTGGGCACCACGGCTGAGGGGAAGGCTTCTGCTTTGAATAGCAGTTGAGTAGACAGAAGCTTTCATTCTTAGAATGCCTCCTCGTTCTCTTCTCCCCGGGTTTTTGAGGTGCAGGGCTGGGGAGGAGATGCTTTCCCTGCCTGCAGGGCCAAAATCAGAGGGTTTGGGTTGCACCTGAGAAATGCGTGTTCAGACTGAGAGTGCACTTGGTGACCCTGGGGTTTGGGGGCAGGGAGATGGACAGGGAGTCAGATCAGCCCATATGGAGCTGCTCTTTCTCCAGCAAACCTTCAAATAGTGATTGTACTCTGTACAAGAGTGGCTGTGGGAATTCTGGGATGTGTTGTAGACCTGACTTCAGACAGGAAGATTTAAGGTTCCAGGTCAAAAGGAACTGGGAAATCAACAGGAATATGAAGATGCCACTTGCTGAAGTTGCTGCACTCAGTGTGTTACCTGCTGTTTCTGAGAAACTGCACTACAGGAGGTGCTCAAACCAAGATTTGTGCATTGCTTGCAGACAATTCCAGCGGTGCCAAGTCTGACATGGACATGGCCTACGAGAGGGCCAGGGTGCACCTCGTCCCCGAGGACGCCGCCGGCAGCCCCACCGTGGCCAAGGTGGGTCTGCTCATCCCCTGAGAGTCCAGCCTGCTTCCTGCCCTCTGCTTCCTTTCCATTCTGCTCAGAGGCATTTAAATTTCTTCCTTCCTTCGAAACGCTGCCCTTGCAGCTCTGTCCGAGTTGGGGTATTTGGATTTGCAGTATCCTCAAATGGTTTGGGTTGGAAGGGAGCTTTGAAGCCCAACTGGTCCAAGCCCCTGCCATGGCCATGAGCAGGGACACCTTCCTCTAGACCATCCAACCTGGCCTTGAATGTTTTTTTGTATTATTGTTTTTTAACTTAGTTGTTTTAGTAGATTTTAGTGGCTGTCAAGTTGTTTTACTGCACATCTTGAAATTCTGTGGAGGTTCCCTTGGTGAGCAATGGGAAACCACTGCTGCAGCTTTTTGTGTATTTTCTTCCCCTAACTCATGAAATGGATTATTTGGATTTGTCAGACCATGCTTTATTTGTGAGAGGTACTTTACAGCAAGGAATTAGAAACTTGTATCAGTTGTAGGCTTCCAGTCATTATTTATAAATCTGTTTTTATTTTTGTGGCCTGCTTTTTACAAATACTGACCTGGCAGTTGAGCCCAAAAACACTCTTGAATTATAAAACTGTAACCCAAAATCTGGAATGAAACTGTTGCTCACTGCAACCTTGACAGACATTTTATCTCTTCCTCCATCTTTGCGTACAGGGTTGATGAAGTTTTAGTTCCATCAAGCTGGCAGAAGCCCAGTTTATGGAAAGTCTCTTATTCTTCCCTTTCACAAGCTGTGATGAGTAACTTTGTTTGATTTGAGTGTCAGGCTGTGCAGAAAAGTACAGGGATAGTGAAGTTAGCAAGCTGTTGCTTTTTTGGAAACCTCGATTTCTTTTTTGCAGACCACCAGTTGTGGTGGGTAGAGAATGCAAATGGTAAAGGCAAATTTTGGCCAGGTAGGTGCCAATTTTGATGTTTAAAAACTGATCCTTGATGTGTTTGTTCTCTTTGCAGTCGATATTGAAGAAGACAGTGACAGTGACAGAAACTCCTTCAGCAGTTTTCCATTACAGTGCTGTGCAGGATTCCTGTAACAGCAAACACATTGATGCCATCGTGGAAGCAGCAAAGAAAGACCTCTCAACCTTGATGAAACTTGATGTGAGTTATTGCAAAGGGAACTGGCTTCGGTTCTGCTTTTCATCTCATTCTGCCAGGAACTGAAAAGTGGATTTGTCTCCTCAGTGCACTGGAGATGGGCTGGATGTTTTATTCAGTAGGCTGTTGGAGTCATTAGAAGGGCTGCAATAAATCTGAATTATTCTGTCATTTCCACAAACCACGCCGGGATGCAGCGCACGAATCTTCCCCGTCTGTGTGCGGAGTTAGCCCTGGGCGTGTGCAATTCCTGCCACCTCACTCTCTGCCCCTGCTGAGTGGGGGAAGCTACCTAAAGGCTCAGGTGATTGCTGAATCCATTAATCCTGGTGGCACTGCATCCCAGGGCGTTGTTTGGGTTTGGAATTGTGTCCCTGGACTTGCCCAGTGGTGCTGGGAGCAGCTCCCAGCTGGGTCCTGTGCCCGTGGCAGGGGCTGTGCCTGATCCTTCCTGAGCTCAACCCCTGCTGAGCCCCTTGGTGTTGTGAGAAAGATTGAAAATTTATGCTTTCATCATTGCCGTCATTCCAGCTGCATTTCATTACAGAGGTGTGTCTGCTCATGTGGATAATCAGACAGTTTGGGAAAGCTCTGCATCTGTCTCAGCCAGCCAGAGACATCCTTGGTTTGTTCCAGCCTGTACTGCAATAATTCCAGTCTGCTGGTGCTGCCAGAGGCTGGGCACAGCTGCTGCACCTCCTCCCCTGCCTTCAGAGCTGTCACCAGACAACACTTGCTAAAACTTGAAAGATTTTACTTTTGGATTTTAGCATTTCCTCCTGACTTCCAAAATTATTCCCCTTGCAGCTTCAAAATCCCTGTCAGGGTCTTTCAGCTCCCAGTTGTGAGGCTTGAGGTGCCTGTTCCACGTCAGCACTGATCAGAGGTCTCTTAGTCTGCAGGAGCCTTACCTGTCTCATTATGTTAATTTTCAGGTTTTTTCAGGCATTTATATCCTCATGAAAGGCTACAGACTATCTTAGAAGAAATTCTTGTTGCAGAAGGAGTAAAGTAGGACTAGGTACCTTCATCTGTTCTGTTCTTGATCCAACTTTCAGATCATAAGCAAAGATTCCAAGGTTGCTGAAGCTCCTGATTTACCTCACTTTTAGTCTAGAATAAGTTTCTCAGTAATTAACAAGTAGCAGTTTAGAGATAATTGCAACAGTATCCTTGAAAGGAAGTGCCTGAGGCACTGTTTGTAAGGTGAAGATCAAAATAATGGTGAAGTAAGGTAGGATTTTCAAGCACCTTAGTTTTTCACAAGCAAATCAGAATCTGGTGGGATGTAGCCAAATGCCAGAAATGTCATTGAAAGCTCAATTTTTTTTTTTCCATGTAGGAATAGCAAAAGTTGATTATTCTACAGACAATGCAAGAAGAATCTTACTGTGTACAAAATATTTGTGTTCAATGCTGCTTACATGAAAGAAAATTAATTCTTGTAAGCTCTTCTCTTGAAAAAAATGAGATCTTTCTTAGCTGGATGGAAGCATTTTAAGTTGTCATTTTTCAGAGCAGCCAATCAGAGTGAATAAAATCAAGATGTTTTAATGACAGGTGGTAGGTTTGGGGTTTGTTGGTTGGTTGGTTGTTGGTTTTTTTTCTCCTGTGGCCGAGAGAAAGGTGTAAATGTCTGTAGGAGAGAGTCATTATTTCAAATAGCCTTTAGGTATCTGACTTCAGAATTCAATTTTCTTTTTTTAAATTTTGTTTTAAGTAACGTGAATTCCTTGGATCTGTGTCATGAATGGTTTTCAAGCTCATACCATTTTTGTGTGTTTTCAGCTTTATCTGCAGTTATGATGGGAGGGTTAAGCAGTGTTGCAGGGCATCTCTTCTGTGAGTTATAAGGGAATTTCCTTTGACAAAAGAATTATTTGTCCCAGTTAATTATTGCTTTATTTAAATTGTTTATACTTGGTTTGTGTTTTCACTTCTGTACTGTAAACCCCTGCTAATTTGTTACCCAGAAATAACCTCTGTTGCTTCTTACATTTGTTATTGTAACCAAATTTGTTGGGTTTCGTGCTGCAATCATTTATTAGTCATGGACAGAAAGAAACTTGCTGGGAAATGGAGTTTCTTGGGGTAATGACTTTTTTCTAAAAGCTCGTGGCTGGCAGGGATCAGTGCAGGTTTTTAGCCTAAACCCTATAACTGTGCAATGCTGAATTTGGGTTTGCTGGTCTCACCCATTTGAGACAGAATGGATTTTATTTGTCAGCTCTCTTCTTGCTTGATGGGGCAGTAATAGCACAGCAAAGGAGGATACCAAGGTCTGCTTGGAGGTCACTCAGTCCCTTCTCACGCCTGAGGCAGAATCAGATATTGCTAAGTCATTTCTGGCAGGTTTTTGGCTAAGCTGTTCTTAAAGATCTCCAGTGATGAGGCTTTCACAGCTCTGAGTACAATCTATCCCAATACTTAAGTAGTCTTAGACACAAAGAAAATCTTTGCAGCAATTTTTCTTGGAGCTAACGCAGCCTGGAAATGCTCTTGATAAGTAGAGCTCGTGGGGGAGCTTGTATTCCCCTACTGAGAGGTGCTTTCAGAGTTACAACTTTGGCTTTAAGAATAGATAATGCTATACAACCATAAATGTCTAAATATAGAAAGAACATTATAAAAATTAGTTGAGTTGCTATTGCTGAGCTGAAATATTTTGACAGGTGCTTGTCAGGTTCTCTGCATTGGATATGTTCCCATGAAACAGATTGGCTTTAATAAAACTATTTTTGATGAAAATATGTTCTTTTTATCAGCAGTAGGTGTAAAGAATAATTGTGATTATTTCACTTGCACTATTTTTTTTCAACCCAAAATGGAAAAATTCCAGCCTGGCAGAACAATTACGCTGGTGGAGTGTTTACATCTCTGCTGTGCTGGTTTCCTGCTGGAATGGAGTTAATGACTGGGGTCACACTCTGCTCTGCTCTTGTGCTGAATTGGTTCTTCCTGTGAGTGCAGCTTTCAGTGCTTCTGCCTCTGGGGCAGAGCCTGGGCACAGCCAAGTACCCAGGGAAGGTGTGAGAGCTGGGACTGTGCTGCCTCTCTTCAGCCCAACAGATGAACTCATAACTGAGCTTTGTTTTCTGCCCCAGCCCATTGAGGGGTGGTGATAAAATGTTGAACTTCTGAAGATTTATAAGGAGAGGAGAGGAGCTGTGTGCATGGAGTGACAGGACAAGGGAGAATGGCCTTAAGCTGAAGGAGGGCAGGCTTACATTAGATATTAGGAAGAAATTCTTTATTTGAAGCATGGTGAGGCCCTGGCACAGGGTGCCCAGAGCAGCTGGGGCTGCCCCTGGATCCCTGGCAGTGCCCAAGGCCAGGCTGGACATTGGGGCTTGGAGCAGCCTGGGACAGTGGGAGGTGTCCCTGCCTGGAGTGGATGAGCTTTATGGTCCATTTGAAACCAAACCAGTCTGTGACTCTGTGGTTTGCTGGTTTGGGTGAAAGTTATACCAAAGCAAAGGTGGCCCGAAGCCTTAGGGTTTGATCCTGATTGCTCATGGGACCCCAAATTGTGGGGGCAGTTCTTTGGGATGGAAAGAAAAGTCTGTCCATGCCTGTTTGGTTGTCTGTTATGCCCTCAGGGTTATGGTGGTGAAAGCCATGTATGGATTAAAGGAATTTTTAGGCTCAGCCAGCTCAGCTCCTTGACGTTGCAGGGGATTGGGGTCCAAACTGAGGGTGGCTTTTGGGAAGACCCTTTCCTGCTATGTGCTTTTCAGTTTAGGGGGAAAATTCCCACTTTCCTCTGCCTGAGCACAGGAGTTCATGAGCTTGGGGAAGCTTTTGTTGTACAGTGTGTATAAAAATGCTCTGCAGGTACAGCACAGCTGAGCTCTGTGCCCAGGGCTGGGCTGGGACAAAACCAGTGCTGGATCATCTTGTTCAGTTACTCCATGATGTAGAGAGTCTCCTCTGGTTTCACCTTCCTTTCAGAATAACTTCATGTTTCATGATTTTCATATCAGCTGGTACAGGTCTCTTATCATAATAGACCCTTTAAAGAGTCTGGGTGAAAATTGGCAAATAAAAAGTCTTTAAGAATCCAAGTGTGATCAGTTAAAATGGATCAAACCTTTCTTTCTCTTCTGGCAGAAATGTCTGTTGGGCAGAGAAATATAAAAATAGATGCCATATTTTAGAGATTCAAGTAACATAGTCTTAAGTGTTATTCTTACTTGCTTTGTTTGGGTGTTTCCTCACATTCTGGACCTTTAGCTGTGCACAGAGCAGTAAATTGTACCTCACATTCCTTTCTCCTCCAGAATCCTGCGTTGCTGAATGGCAAAGTGACGCTGCATCAGGTCACTGCTGGCACTGTGCTGTCCAGGCAGGGAGATCAGGTGAGTCTGGCTCAGTCTGTGCCCCCCTCCAGGAGGGTTTGTACACATTGATGGGAAATCAAACATTCCCACCTGTCCCTTCCCAAGGCATCTCTTCTGGAGGGGAAACACCCCCAGCTCTGGGCCTTCCTGCACACAGGGCTGGTGCTGCAGCCAGACCCAGAGTGGGAATCTGGTGCCTGTGTGTCATCAGCTCTGATGAAGCTCATGGGGAGTGTCCCACCTGCATCCTTCCTCACGAGCTGTGGGGACTGGGAAGTCTCTTCTCACACCCTGCACTTTGGGTTTTTGTGATGTCACTCAGTTGCAGTAAAGCCCTCGCACAAAACCAATCCAGCATTATTTGTTTATAGCAAAGTGTGTTTAGGATATAACAAGCTTCATTTATAATAATCCTGTGTAAGTAGAGGAGCTTAAGCAAAGCAAGTGATGGGCAGGTCCAGTGCCAGTGCTGGGTTCTGCTCTGCTGACCTGCCATGCCCCTCATCCTGCTGCTGTGATTCCCCATGATCTCCTCCACTCCCAATTCTGTTATTCCTTGATACCTCAAAGATGCAGCCTTCATTTTTCATAACCACCCAAAGGAAACACATCTTTCAATATTGTGCCTGCTTAGTTTTAAATATTCATAACCTGCTTTTAATAATTCACTGTTGTGTCTTATTTTACCTCCTAATTGTTCAAAACCTATAGGGAGCTCTCTGGGAAGCAGATCGGTCATGATAGCGCTGTCACTGGGATAATTGCTTTTAAAGTCTTGGGGGATTTTTATTGAGCGCTTTTTTTTTTTTTTTTTTTTTTTTTTTTTTTCTCCCATTGCTCCAGGATGTCAATGTTTGCTTTGTGGTCTCGGGGATGCTTCACGTGTACCAGAGGAAGATTGACTCTGAGGAGGACACCTGCCTCTTCATCACCCACCCCGGGGAGCTCGTGGGGCAGCTCGCTGTCCTCACTGGGGAGCCGCTGATCTTCACCATCAAGGCCAACAGAGACTGCAGCTTCCTCTCCATCTCCAAGTCCCATTTCTATGAGTGAGTTCTGCCACAAAAACCCGAAATCAATGTATATTTTCTAAGTATTTTTTAGAATTTTTAAATTATTCTTTTGAGCAAAGGACCAGGGCAGTGACTGTCCCACTGTTGGGTGCTGGTGGGACCACTTGTCAAATCCTGGGTTTATTCTCACTGCCAGAAAGACATTGAGGGGCTGGAGCATGTCCAGGGAAGGAGCTGGGGAAGGGTCTGGAGCCCCAGGAGCGGCTGAGGGAGCTGGGAAAGGGGCTCAGCCTGGAGCAAAGGAGGCTCAGGGGGGACCTTGTGGCTCTGCACAAGTCCCTGACAGGAGGGGGCAGCCAGGGGGGGCGGGCTCTGTCTCCAGGGAACAGGGACAGGAGGAGAGGGAACAGCCAGGGGAGGTTCAGGTTGGATTTTAGGGAAAATTTCTTCCCTGAAGGGGTGGTCAGACATCTGAACAGGCTGCTCAGGCAGTGGTGGTGTCACCGTCCCTGGAGGCATTCAGAAAACATGTGAACACCTAAGATATGCCTGAGATGTGGCACTTCAGGATATGGTTTAGTGGCCCTGGCGTATTCAGTTAAAGCTTGGACTTGATGATCTTGGAGGTCTTTTCCAGCTGTAATGATTCCATGATTTTAAATCCAAGTGTTGGATGTCTGTGCTGCTGCAGGTGCATCCCACAGCAAGCCCCTCACTTTCTGGGGTGGGTTTAGGTGCCTGGATGAGCTGTGGCCCATTTATCAGGTGATTTAACTCCAGCAAGAAGCAGTTCAGGGAACGTGGGAATATTAAATGGTGACATCTTTGTTCAAGGCCTATAGAGCACTTAACCCAGTGTGGTGGGAATTATGGCCCAAGAATCATATACTTCATAATCCAGACAAGAAAGTCTGCCCAGAGCCTGCACTTTATGGGTTAATTGCTGCTTTGCCAGGCCCTTTTCTTGGATTCATTATTCCTTTTTGCTGGAAAAGCTCCCCAGTTCTGTTCCCAGGGTGCTGAGTGTGTTGTGAGTGATCAGTCTGGCTGTAACTGTGGGTTTTTAATGCTCATTAATAGAACAGGTTAAAGAATAATTCCCCTGTGGTTCTTTTCTGGACCTTGGATGAATGCTTAAAGGGGAATACAGGTAATTAAAAATCCAATGTGATGACTGTGGTTAGCCTTGTTGCCAATAATAATGATTAATGCCCTTGATTTATTCTGTGATCTTGTAATTTAGAGTTACAATTAGTTCACTCACATAATTTGTGTCTAATGCACAATTTCCTTTCATAAACTCTTCTTCCAGCTTCTGGAATGTGCCAGGAGTTACATGGAGGATGCTGGGCGGTTGTTGTGTTTTCTGGGCCGCTGTGATGATGTCCATCTCTGCACACTTCCTGCTTTCTAAATAACTGCAGCTGTTTGTATTCCCAATCAGCTCTACCCCAGAATCCTTTCTGTGGGGCTTTGGTTTTCCCACCTGGGGCAGGAGGCTGTGGAACTGAACGTGCTGTGCTCAGCAGGTGCTTGTTGATGAGCTGTGTTTTTCCCAGGTTTGTTAGGTGGTTGTCAGCTCTTTGGCCTGATTTCCCAGAGATGCTTCCCACTTGTGCCATTCCATGTGGTACCCAGCTAGTTCTTCTAAATGGCTGCTTTTTCTCTCTGTCTTTTCCTGCTGTTGTTTTCCTACTTGTTTCTGACTTCAAATTTCATTATGTTGTCTCAGCCAGCCAGGCAGATTTTACCTTTTCCTCCTTTTTTTTTTTTTTTTTCCCTTGTTTTTTTGATACTCGGGGCTGGATTCTCTCTCATTTACTGAAGCTCATTTTCCTGAGATTTCTCTTCTCTCTCAAGAACTGAATTACCTCTTGTTTATTCCAGCTTACCTTTCTGCTTCCATTAATCCCTTGCCAGTCAGGGATCAGGACCTATCAATGTATCACCTCATCATCATTTTTGGGTCCTTTCCAAATCTCTTTTTTTCTCCTTTCAAGTCTCTTACCTGTTCTCTCCATTTTACAAGCTCTGTCATATTCCAGCATTTCATCTTCACAATTTGTCCTAAACTACAGGCTTTATGGCACTTCTGACTCCTGTGCCCATATTTAAAAGTGACATTGGAGAAAGGCTTTGAAAAGCATCACATTTCTTCTAGTTGGTTCATTTTTGCTTTGAACTCTGTGAGAAAAAAAACTTGTTAATAAAATAAGATGCAGTTCTATTTTCCATTTTTATGGAAATTCTATGCTCATAGTCCCACAATGCTCGGCTTTCTCCTTTGCCTGGAATCTCAGAGGAATAGTTTTTGTCTTAATTTGTGTATTTTTCTGTTAGCTTACAGACTGGTGAAATTTGACAAGAACTCCTATTCTCTGTAATTTCGTTCTTGCTTTCTTGTCACATGTGTTTCCTCTTTTCCTCTGTGCTGCCCTGGAACACTGGCTGTGGTTTTTCTCAGTAATTAATGAGAGGGTGAAGCAGAAAGCACATGGTCAATGGTTGCCATGAGGCAAAGAGCCCGACGTGGAGAATTGAGTGTTGGATGTTGGATTAAATCCTTCCCACTGAAACTTCAGGGCAGGAGCCTTTTGTGTGGTGCTTCCATGAGTAAATGACTGTCTGTAGATGCAGTGTGCAAATCCAGGGGTGGCACCAGCTGAAGGTGAGGTGAATCCAGGGGTAATTCCATGGGATGTGCCTGCAGTGCTTTGGGAGCTGCCACTCTCGGCATGCAGCTCCTGGTAAACGGCAATCAAGTTGTCACCAGGATCTCCTGGGGGAATAAATTCAGGATCTGTGCTACCAGTGGCTCTCTCACATCTTCTGCTTCAGTAAATTTCACAGTTTGGAGGCTTAATCATGTGCACTTGCCAGAGAAGCAGGA
>NW_008239284.1:659749-675878 GCF_000691975.1 Corvus brachyrhynchos
TGCCAGCTAAGCTGAAAATCCTGTCGCAGCCACATCCCCAAGAATATCTACAGAAGTTCCAGGCATTCACAGAAACCACTTAGCCCTTTCATTGTTACAGCTGGTGAGCTTTCTAGTAAAGAATCCTCAAAGTCCCTTCAGAAATCTCTGTAGTACAGAGCTTTGGATTTTAATTTTCCCAGTGCCAGGCATGTGCCAAGCAGAAGGATGTAAATGCCCACGTGAGAGGAAGGAAACTGGGCTGATAATGGGGGAAAAAACCTCTTTTCTCTTCTCTTGCATAAGGGTGGGTCTTACCTGCTGTGTTAATTCTCTTGTAGAAGCTGCGTGGCACTGAGGGATGTGAGAGAGCTGCAAGTGGAAATAAAATAAGCCTGTTAGTAGTTTGCATTTTGAATGCATTAAGTATTAAGATCTATATTGTGAGGGAGGAAAAGAGTAAATGGCTTTTATTGACAACAGCAGACAGCCTGTGTGGGAGGAGATTGAGGGCTAAATAAGCCGGTGGAGTAAAACCAATGAGCTAAACCATTCAGGAATTTTTAGGGGCTTTATTTAATTTTTGAATCAGCTGAGAAGTGGGAATAGGGCTGGGTATTTTCCATGTGTCTGTAGGTATCTTGGTCAGAATGGTGGGATGGCAGGGAAAAATCCGGGCAAGAGAAGAGGTCAGGAGAGAAAAGCTGTGCTGCTTTTTGGTAATGGTGTTTGCTGGCTGGATTTTTGTGTTCTAAATGTGTGGGCACCAAGGCAGGGGGGTTGTGCCCCTGTGCCCCTGTGCTCAGGTGAGACCCCACCTGCAGAGCTGCCCCAGCCCCGGGGCCCAGCACAGGAAGGACCTGGAGATGCTGGAGAGAGGCCAGAGGAGGCTCCAGGGGGATCAGAGGGATGGAGCAGCTCTGCTGGGAGGAAAGGCTGGGAGAGCTGGGATTGTTCAGCCTGGAGAGGAGAAGCTTTGGAGTGACCTCACTGTGGCCTTGCAGGGCCTGAAGGAGCTGACAGGAAACCTGGAGAGAGACAAATTTACAGGGTCTAGAGTGCCAGGACACAGGGAATGGCCTCCCACTGCCAGAGGGCAGGGCTGGATGAGATATTGGGAAGGAATTGTTCCCTGGGAGGGTGGGCAGGCCCTGGCACAGGGTGCCCAGAGCAGCTGGGGCTGCCCCTGGATCCCTGGCAGTGCCCAAGGCCAGGCTGGACATTGGGGCTTGGAGCAGCCTTGCATGAGCAGGTTTCATGCAACTCTCTCATCTTTCTGTGTGCACTTCTCATGCTGGGACTGCAGACACGAATCTGCTTCTGTGTGAATTGTTATTTCTCTTGTGAAATAACCATTTTTTAGTAGTCTGCTCTTGATGCTGCACAGGAACAGGAAGGATCAGCTGCCTTTACAGGTAGAGCAACCTGACATGTGTGATTCATTCACTCCTGGGTGTGCTTCAGGAGGTATCTGAGTGCTCACTCCCTCAGTGACAGGGTGCAGTGATCTTCAGTCTAAAAAGAATGAGAAATCAGACATCCCTGAACAATTCCCAGGTGTCTCTGAGAGTGATTTGTGCTAGGCCTTGCAGTCAGCATGGAGTTTGAGGTTGTCCTGGCAGAACCTCCTCAAAGTTTTTCAGTTTGAGGAACATATTGAATTACATGATGTCTTTATTATTAGAGACTTTTAAGCACGGCTAAAAACATTCAGTGTGAAGATTGGGAGCTTTATTAGGAGATATTTCAGTTCTTTGTGGTCTTTGCGACAGGGAAAAGGGAATATTTGAAATGCAGAGCAGGTCTTTTATTTTTCAGAGCATCAGACTTTACATATAAAAAGATTCTGATGTGATATGTGGGGGAAAGTGAGCACGAGCTAGAGACTGAGATGTGCAGAACAGCAGGGAGGGAAGATCCTGGGGACAGGATGAACATTTCCTTGAGTCATGAGAGACCTGTGTGAGGGGGAAATGAGGAGGGTGGCTCATACACAAGAGCTCATGTGGCTCCTGTCCATCCTGCTGCACTGAGAGAAGGGCCAGACAGCAGGACTGGCATCCTGCTTCTAGGACAGTGCCAGCTCTGAGTGCCATTTAATTTGGGCTGGGTTGGAAGCTGGGCAGCCCCGTGTTTTGTCAGAGAGTCCCTGATGAGAGTGGTGGTGGCAGGAGTGGGGTGTGGCCTGGGAGTTTCTGCCCAGCTGCACTGGGATGTGGTGCCTGTGGGCACCTACTCCTGTTCTGGGGAGGGGGTTCAGTAACACTTGCCTTTTTCCTCAGGATTATGCGGGAGCAGCCCAGTGTGGTGCTGGGGGTGGCCCACACCGTTGTGAAGAGAATGTCCCCCTTTGTCAGGCAAATTGACTTCGCCCTGGACTGGATGGAGGTGGAGGCTGGACGAGCTGTGTACAGGTGAGATGTGGACAAAATTGTACGTCTGTTGACATTTTCCTGCTTCATGAGCTGTGCTCCCTTGGGGATGGGTGGAATGAGAACCTCAGACTGTATTTATCAGCCATTCCATCGGGTTTATCTGTTTGCCTGTTTTGAGATTATTTTCTTTCTGCAGTACCTTCAACACTGCCTCTTGTCTCCACGTGTTGCTAAATTATTTCATACTATTCCTCATCTTTTCTGTTGTCTTGGCAAGCTTTTAAAGTGACATAATTGATTAAGACACAGACAGTTCTCTGTTCTGGTGGTAGTTTCTGCATTGTTGAGGGCATGAACATCTATTGCTCAGAGGTTTTCAGCCTTTCTGAAATAAACAGCAAAACTCAAAGGTAATTCAGTTAGGCTTATTCAGTAGTAAATTAAAAATAGCCATTTTGTGTTTAAGGGGCAAAAGTTACCTTGGATATGGTATGGATATGGATATGGATACCTACATATGGATATGTACTAGGATTCTATTGAGCTGTTATGTGGTTGTTGCAGTGGTGGGAGAGTAACAGTCTGATTTAGGACATGATCTGTATGATTGTAGTTTTTATAACCATCCCTGCAGCACCAATGCTAATGGAAGTTTTGGGTTACTCTGTGCATCAAAGCATTCCCAGCTGTCAATATCTTGTTAAAATCATCTGGAATTCCTTGCATTTGGTTGAGCTCCACCACCAGAAGTGTGGCATTCCAAGCAGCACTCCTAATTGTGCCAGCTGGGTAGAGCAAAATGTTCTTAGTAGACAAAGGTGTGTGCACCAAATCTGGAGCCACTTGGAGCTTTTTCTCTTTGACCTGCAGAATTCCTCAGCACATCTACGTTGACCTTGCAATGGGAACAAGCTCCTGAGTAACCAGCAGTGAGCCTGTGATGTCCCCTGGGGCCCACTCACACCCTGGTCATCCCCTTCCAGTGCTAACATGGAACCCCACACTGACAAAGGCTCATCCAGTGCCACCCCTGCCATGGGCAGGGACACCTCCCACTGTCCCAGGCTGCTCCAAGCCCCAATGTCCAGCCTGGCCTTGGACACTGCCAGGGATCCAGGGGCAGCCCCAGCTGCTCTGGGCACCCTGTGCCAGGGCCTGCCCACCCTCCCAGGGAACAATTCCTTCCCAATATCCCATCTAAATCTACTCCCTTTGAGTTGGAAACCATTCCCCTTTTGTCCTATCACTCCTTATCTCAGTTAACTGTGCACAGCCTGTACATTTACACATTAAACATACTTCCAGTCACCTCTTAACAAGTGCCTGTTCCATTCCTCGTTTGCTCATTACCTGTCAATTAAACACTTTCCTGTGTCTTCCAAGCCAGGCAGGGAAAAATCACCAACTTATTCAAAGCCTCCAGAGTTGTTTGCTGAGCAGAGATGCTTCCTTAATGCTGGTTATGGATTCTTTTCCCTGCAGGCAGGGTGACAAGTCTGACTGCACGTACATCGTGCTGAACGGCCGCCTGCGCTCCGTGCTGCGCATGGACGACGGCAAGAAGCACCTGACCGGGGAGTACGGCCGGGGGGACCTCATTGGAGTGGTGAGAGGGGGTCAGAGTGACCTGTCCAGCTGGGAAACTGGGATTTATTCCATGCCAAACACACACAGTCGTGCTCCCATCCCTTGTTTATCCTAAGGGCTTCCGAAGTTGAAAATGTGGCAAACTCCCTTCTGCCTGGAAAGCTTTTGTAATGATTGGTGAGTGGGGTTGTTAGGCTTGGTTTGAAAAGAAGGATAAACCCAAAAAAGGTCGCTGCCAGATGAGCAGGTGCCTGGTGCTCCTCTGTGCTATGGGTTACTTTCGTAAACCCAAAAAAGGTCACTGCCAGATGAGCAGGTCCTGCCTGGTGCTCCTCTGTGCTATGGGTTACTTTCCTCCCAGTGAGAGCAGTGCAGCCTGTTAGATCAGGGCTGGAAGAATTGCAGGAATGTGCACTAAATGGGGATTTGAATAAATTTAGTGCCATAGGAAGATTCAGTTTGGCTGAGCCCCCCCTGGAAGTGTCTAGTCCAGCCTCCTCAGAGTTAGCAGAGCTGACTTCAAAGCTTTGTCAGGTTTTTGAGGGAGTGTGTAATTATTATAGTTATTAAAGCAACTGTTCATTTCAAAATTGTAGTATTTATCCATGTTTAATTTCTCTCTTATGTTCATTTTTTTTGTTTCTCAGACCTAGATAACAGCAGAAATAGGAGTCATAAATATGTGTGGCTTGTCTGATTTTTATATTTAAAATCAGAAGATTTCTGAAGTTCTGAGCTTGTTGTTCGGTCCCTGTTCTGCTTTCTGAGCTGAAAACTAAACACTGAACGTGCATCTGTTTATGGGCAGAATTAGCATAGCTCTGAAGCCAGAAAACATGTGAATTGGGATTAGTGCTGTGGGAAGAAATCCTTTTTTGTAGGAGTGAAGGGGAAAGAGGAGTCCAAAGCTCCCTTTAGAGAGCTGATCCAAAATTGTGCCTGTGGAGTACATGAGGCAGTTCTGGTGGTGCTCCCAGCATAGACAGAGCTGGGCTGGGCTGGTGCTTGTCCCATACTTGATAGCTCCATGTGCTCAGTATTTAAGGATCTCTTCCCACACTCCGTGCTGCTCTAGCTGAGGGGTTGTGTTGGCTTGGGATGGTGTTTGGAGAGGCAGGTCTGTGCTGGAATGTGCTAAAGCACACCCACAAGTTTTATTTGTTTTTTTCTTTCTTTGGGATACCTCATTAAAGGTAAAATGACATGGTTTGACAGGAACTAAAGCTGACATCTTTTGTGACTAATCACGATGGTGTGAGGCCTTTTGGTGTGTGAAGAAGGGTTTGTCAGTTTTGTCACATCCAGGCATTCTCCTGCTTTCCTCTGCCTGTGGTGATCTGCAGCTTTTCACTGTCAAGCTCCTGGAGTTTTGCAGCGCTCCCAGGTTAAAAACAGAGCTGTTCTACTTTCTGAAAGCAGTTTTGAGTGACAGGGCAGCATATGGTGCTCAGAGGGAGGTGAGGCCCTGGCACAGGGTGCCCAGGGAAGCTGTGGCTACCTCTGGATCCCTGGCAATGTCCAAGGCCAGGCTGGACATTGGGGCTTGGAGCAGCCTGGGACAGTGGGGGTGGGCTGGGATGATCTTTGAGGTCCCTTCCCACCCAATCTTTTTTACAATTCAGTGATTCTATGAAACAGTCCAAACTCCACCTCCCTGTGCAAGGACTGGTGCTGTTTGGGTGTAGCATTCCAGGCTGGCCCAGCTGTTTATCTGGGGAGGAAGGAGGAGGTGGGTTTGGTGGCTGCACTGGGCTGTGTGTGCTGTAACAGTGCCACATTTGCTGCTGAGTGCCCAGGCAGGGATATAGAAATACCCGTGCAGTTTGTGCCTCAACCACAAGTCCCTGTTTTGGATCCATGTTATGACATGAATCACGTTGGAGACTTTAGTGACTCCATGGACGTTGTCATCTCCTTCCTGCCCACAGCTCCCAGCCCCACTGACTCACTCTGCCATTTGTTTAAAGTGTCTCCATGCTCTGGCTGCCTTTTGCAAACATGGGGGAGGATCTGTGAAGAATGCCAGCATTAATGCAGAGGCCATTAGCGAAATGGTATTTTTGCTTTTCAAAAGTTTTGTTTATCCCCTTCTGCAGAATCTGTTATAAACCTTTAAAAACCTGCTGAAGGGTTGGGGTTTTTTTCCCTGACATTAACATAATTGGGGTTCTGGGTGCTTGAAGGGAATGAAAGCAGCAGTTGGTGTTGGTAATTGGTTTTTTTGGAGCTGGTGGCTTGTTCCTCCCTGAACGCCTCCGAGACCCTCCCGTGTCATCCGTAATTGTGGGCACTTAGAAAACACGAGAGTCTTTAGTTGATGTTTTTTTGTTTACTGCCTATGTCAGAACTTTTAAAATGCCACGTGTCATTTGCATAAGAGATTAGGCTCTGCCATTACTGCTTTCAGAAAAAAGCAGTGCAAGATGAAGGGTTTCAGACAAGATGTTCATTTCCAAGCGTGTGCGTGCGCTCCCCAGGCTCAACTTGTGGCTCGAACTGTTTTGTTCCCTGTACTGACTCAATGGCATCTGTTCCTGAGGTCTGTCGATGCAGGGGGGGGAAGAACAGATTAGAAACTGAAGTTTCTTCCCTGTGGAGTTCCTTGAAGAGCTGACAAGGACAGTTGTGTCAGGGGAAAAGGATCCTGACTCCTGGGGAGCCTTTATGGAGGGACACTGGCTGCTGTTGGCCCTGTTGATGGGCAACTCCAGGCAGTGTATCTGGTCAAATCAAGTCAAAACTCAATGAAAAAATTTCCAAATAATTTTTAAAGAACAATGATGAATCTGTTAAATAATTCCCTCCCTGTTGAAATACAGTTGATGTAAGCCTTGCTTTCCAGAGACTAAGATTTGACCTATTTAGGGGAATTCTTTTAATTTGGTGGTCCATTGCTATAGCTGCACTTATGGAAAAACGTTGAAATGTGAATTTTATCTGCCAGCTAAAGGGTCACTTTTCTAGTATCACCTCTGCCATGCCCAGGTGATCCCAGAGGAGATCAGAGAAGCCAACCCTGTGTTGATAGCATGAAAAGGCTTCTCTTTACCAAGCTACTTGTTTAAAATGCTTATCTTATCTCTCTCTTCTAAATCTTAGCTTATCTCTCACTTCTTTTCTCGATGTTGCTGCTTTGGTTTTGATCTTGATTAACCACTGGAAATTGTAGTTTTTCCTCTTGTTCTCTTGCTCTCATTAGCACTTTGTTGTGGGTGAGAGAGGATTCCTTTTAATTTGCTTTTTGTGCCTGTCAATAGCAGGTGCTGCCCAGGCTCTGACATTGTGTTTTCCCTGGCACTGCTGCTGGGACTGGGGCAATTATCCCGTGGTTTATTCCAAACTGCAGAGTAGGTTGTCAGAACACAGGGTCACAACTCCAAGCATGTGTTCAGGTGGGTGTTCTTTGCTTTTTGCACTGCTGGGAGGACAGCAGTGGGTGAGGAGAAGGCAACAAACCCATCAGAGGCATCCCTCAGAATAATCTGCTGCTGAATTAAAGTTGTTTGTGCACTGCCTGCGCCCTTCAAACACCTGCAGCTGGTGGAACCTTCAATGCAATGAGGCTTTTATGCAAGGCCACACTTTGTCTTCCTTTGGTTCTGAAGGATGGCTGCGGTGTTGGGGAGATGACTGAATGCCAGGCAGGTCTCAGGGCCCTCAGCAACAGCTGTTAACTCCAAATATTTTCCAGAGCTGGGCTTTTCGGTGGCTTAGAGCTGGGTTTACCAGCAGTGTCCCCTCCCAGGACACTGTTGTGTGCAGGGTCTGACCCAAAACCAGTCAGCTTTCAAAAATACCTGCTGAGAGGGGAAGTTGCAGCGGTGTTTTGATTAATTCAAGACCTTTTCTGTTTCTCTTTAATAACCAGAATGTTCCTGTTATCAGGAGGGCTACACACAGTCACTTCTGGGTAGAGAAACTGCTGAACAAGTGCAGAAAGGCATTGTGCACTGACTCTGGGAACACAGGGACAAATTGCAGAAAAAGAACCCTCAGCTGCCAGTGCTGCAGCACACTGGTCCTGCTGGGCAGGAAATCATGTTTTACATTCTAGAAATAAGACATTTTAAGTATTTTCAGATGTTAAGCTGTTCATCTAATTAAGACAGCTAAATGTCCATGGCTTTTTTCTCTCTAAAAAGTTGAAACCCAAGAAGAATCTGTAAATGGCTTATGATTTCCTCAGGGGATTGGAGCGTTGTCCTTTGGAAATGTAACACTGTTAGAAATCTTTAATTGCTGTGTAATCCTCAAAGGAATCACACAAAGGGAACTATCAGGATTACACTTGTCAGGCTTTTGTTCTTTATCAGTATTAATGTTATCAGGCAGCTCCAAAGCCAGCTGAATGTCACTGCACCCTCCACATTAAGGCTGCTTTGCTCTGCCTTTTTTAAACATGTGATTTCTTTTTTGCCAATTCCTTGCATTTTTGTGATTTTTGTCAAACCATGGCTACTTCATTTGCTGAAGCTGTAAGATACTACAAAGCTATTTCAGGTGAATTCAGGTTATTGTCACCTCAGGCACACTGTGCACAGCCTGTAGCTGTGGGAAGTGGTGGATGAGGTTCAGGAACAGGCTGGAAGACATGGCCCTGGAAGGGATTGTTCTCTTTTCATCTTTTCCTCTCTCTCTTGGTAATACATTACTGAAAATGATTCTTTTCCTAGCAGCATCTTAGGTGTGAACTCGTGTTTAAAACAACCAACAAAAGCAAAGCCAAAAAAATCCAAACCATCCAGTGAAACCCCCAAGCAACCAATCCCCACACCAAACTCCAGACCACAAACAGCAAACCCCCAGTATTTGCCAGCCCCAAAGGGAGGCAGAGGAAGCCCTGAGGAATGAGTTCACATTTGCACAGCTGAATTAGCATCAGAATGAAATGAGCTGTGTCCTGATTTCCAAGCCCATCTTGAGGGTGTTTTTGTTAAAACTCAAATCACTGATCTGAACCATCTGTGTGAACCTTGGTTTCCTATGAGGATCTTCCCTGAATGAAGCTGCTGAGTGCTGTCTATTTTTCAGATTCTTTACAGCTACTTCTTCTTTTTATCCACCGCAATTTCCTTTTATCTTTGTTTGCCTCAAGTTCTAAACAGCTGCTGAGGGTAGGAGATCACCCAGAACTGCAAATTGTTGTGGTGCAGTTCAGTGTTCTCCTGGCTGGCTGGGAAAACCACAGCACGGCTTTGACAGGATCTGGCATTAAATTGTGTGGATTTGTGTTGTGTGGGAAAGTCATTTGGCTGTGGAGCTGCCTCAGATATCACTGCAGAGTGCTTGATGTGCTTTGTGTCCTAGGCCACATTCTTTTTAGAGTATGAGGAGCTTTGATAACAGATAGTGATGGAAATTGTGACCTGCTGGGCTCCAGACAGATGATTTCATGCATTAGGCTGATGTTCCTTAAGATATTTTGTGTCTCCCTCCTGCTTCCACCTGAAATTTTGTGATAATGTTTGCTAAGTCCAGCTATCAACCGTTGATACACCTCCTGATCCCCTGCAGGACAGCTTTTTACTTCCCTTGCCTCCTTCTCCTTTCTCCCTTCCATTTTGAGGGATTCTATGTGGAACTAGGCTGGCTGGGGAACAGCAGAGGTTAATATTGCATCCCCTTTAACCCTGGCAAATGCACAATAGAAATTTTTGTTTTCCTTGATAGAACCTGTTTGGTTTTGGTTTTTTTTTTTTCCTCTTGGGCAAGCATCGTTAAATAAAAGCCACTGAGAGAGAGAGAGGGACAAGTGTGATCCTTGTCATCACCACCAGAATGCTTGGAGGGCAGTGAGTGGTGGGAGGAGAGCCCAGTGGAGGTGACAGGAAGGAGTTTTGGTGGAAGAGTTGGCAGTGGAGGATGGGGAAGGGTCCCTGATAAAGTTCCAGCCAGGTTTGGGGCTCTTGTGTGAAGCTGAGTCCAAACCAACTGGATCTCTCCCTTCTAGGAAAGTACTTGTGTAGCTCATCATTGTTCTCTCTATCTCTGTTCAGGAAATTCAGGTATAATTCACCCAAAGAGGAGCAGCCTGCCCAGGGCACTGCACTTGCAGATCCTCTTCCAACAGCCTGCATAAATGTGATGGTTTTGGTGGGTGTTTGGTGTGGGTGTCTCAGGTGGCTTCTGACATGGTTTTTGGTGGTGTTTTGACCTCAATGTTGGATTTAGGGCAGCAAAACATGCATGAAACTTCACATATGTTCTACAGCCACATGTAAATAAGGAGTAAAACTTAAATACAGGAGGTTGGGCTGTTACCAATTCCCTTCCCAGCTTTGATCTTGCTCTTTTCTGTCCCTTAATGACATTCACTGCTGCAACAGGACTGTCATTGCACTGCTACAAAGTCCTGGCTCAGTCCTTTGGGGAGAACCTGTGGCGTGACTCCATCTGCCCTAATTACAAAAGGTACCAAGCTCAGCCTTACTGGATTTTTACCTCTGTTTTAGATCTACACTTGCATATAGCCACATATAGATACACAAGACTTACATGCACGAGTGTGTGTAAGTCTTTCATGTTTTTTTAAAACGTTTATCTATTAAAAAAATGAGAGAGGGAGGTTTGGATTCTTCTTTGCACACAGCAGAAGGGCTGGATGTCCTCAGTCACGGGGTTAACTTGGCACACAGGAGATTGCAGAAGGTGGTTGTTAGAACAACTTTGAAGAGTACATGGTGTTCTGAGTTCATCCACTGGCACTGCTCCCACAAATAGCATTGATTTGCAGCTTGTCTGTTTGCTCTTCCCACTCATTTACTGTTTCCAGCAGTGTCTCCTCCTTTGTCCTTTTCTGATACAAGCAAGTTAATGTTTCAGGTCCTTCTGAGCTGGGGCTGGAGCAAACAGTGTTGAGATGAGCATCCTCTGCTGCTCCAGGTGCAAGTGAGCTGGAGAAGGGTCTGAGGGCAGCTTGTTTAAGCCAGAGAAAGCCAGGGTTCCATTTAGTGTTTGGTTGCCCTTCATGGAGCATTGATGGTGTTGCCTCACTGGCTTCAGTTGCAGCTGCAGCAGCTCCTGTCCTTGTCTGGACAAAGGCACTGCTGTGACAATCCACAGGTGGCTCTTCTGTGCTCTTCCAGTGCTGGTGGTGGCCTTGAGATACAGGTGTGCTACCTGTCAGCTGCCTCACTGCCTGTTCCTTCTCCAGAGCCTCCTGAACTAGCAGCAGGTGTCAGTGTTGATATTTCTTCTCCTTATCCCTCCTCGGGTGCATGTCCTTTCATCCCTGTCCTTTGTGTCCTTCCCCAGCACACTGGGGTGAGCTGGTGGCTTTGTGTGGTGCTTGGCCTGCTTTGGGGTGGGTGTTTCAGGATGGAGTGATGGAGTTTTGGCAGATGGTCTTTCCAGAGGAGAGGTGGGTGTCTGTGCACCCCCAGTGTCACCCTGTTGTGTCTGGAGCTGCACCCTGTGAGGACAGGTCCTGCCTGCTCTGTTGATGCTCCTGGTGGGAGCCTAGCCTGTGCTGAAGAGAAGACAATACAAGTATCAGGCTAACTACCAGACAGAGATTGTGGCTGTTAGGGAGGAGGATTTGGAAAATGAAGAGCTTAAGCTACATAATTTAATAATCCTTGGGGTCCTGCCCTGCTTCCCAGGGTCTCCTTGTGATCTTTCACTTGTGTCCTCTGACTGCATCGTGTCAGCACAGGGGCCACAGGGGGGGTTCCCTTGGTGAGGAAAGATCTCTGCTTTTTGTGAGCTGGCAGCAAGGAAAAATCGATGGGAGAGAAAGAAATATGATGTGTGAGAGGATGAAAGATTCTTGGTTGGAATAGTGGCCATGGTGAAGAGGGGCTGAAGGCAGTGTGCCACAGAATGGATGGGATGGGAATGCATGGGAAGAGCCACTGGTGTAAATGTGCTCCTGGCTGGAGGCTGGGGAGAACAGGCCTGTGGCTGGGAACATTTGCACTGGATGTGTCTCCTTATACCTAGATCTGCTTGAAATCTCACTTGGAAAGAAACAATCTCCACAAGAAACTACTTGGAAATAATTTGTATTTTTAGTGGCTTCCGACTGTGAGAAAAGTCACCCAACAGTTTGTCAGACTGAGGCTGAATTTGTCTAGGGAAGCAACATTTTCTTGCCAGCAAATCAACTGCCCTACACCAGCCCCAGTTTCCTCCAGGAAGTCTCAGAGATGCTGAAGGCTGAGCAGGAGAATAACTGTGCTCAGGACACTGGGGCTGTGCACACACCGAAACTTAAGCAAATAAAGTGATTTCTTGAATGCAGCTCAGAAAGGAATTTGTACTTAGACCAACTCACAGAATATGTCACTTGCTGGTTTTTACCTCCCAACTGTGTCATTTGGAAAGCTGTAAAGAACTGTCAGGAATGACTGTTGGAAATGAAGTCAAAAGAGGTCGTGAGAGTATAAATTGCTTTTCCCCTCCCTGTAAAAGATTTACAGCAACACTTTTTCTTCAGATAGAACTTGTAAGGCAGGGTTGTGAATCATGTGCATCGTATGGGATGGAGGCAGCAAAACCTGGTTTTGTCACTATTTAATACTGAACTAAGAGAAGGTGTGGGAATCATGGAGTTCCAGGCTGGTTTGGGTTTAAAAGGACCTTAAAGCTCATCCAGTTCCATCCCTCTGTCCCTTCCACTCGATTTCTCAAACCCCCTCCCTGTCAGAATTAACTGGAACAGTACAAAGAGCACAGGTCTATTTTTAGGTTTGGGGTTTTTTTAGGGGGGGTTTGGGGTGTTTTTATTTGTTTTGTAAGTATTAGGAACAACAGAACCACAGCAGTGCAAGAGGGCCCTCAGCCATGGTCATACCATGATTAGTAACAAGAACCACAGAGTGTATAACACTGGAAATGGTTCTGTGCTCTCTGATTCAAATTATTCCAGCATTTGAGACGCTGTTCCTGTGCAATTCCCTCGATTTAGAGGGAGTGGAAGTAAAGGCAGTGATGGATGACAGATTTCTGAGGGTGGGCTGGAGATAGAGAGGGATTTTGAGGATGAGGAGCCAAGGGGTCAGCCCCGGCGAAGGGAACATTCAGCATTTTTGTAGGGCTGCTAAAAAAAGGCACAGCAGGATTTTGGAGAGCTGGAGTTCCAAGTGAAATTAGCACTGCAGTGTGGGCTTGCTGAGTTTATTGCATGAGGGGAAACCAAACATCACCAGGTAATGAGGTGGTGAAGAGAAGAGCAGCCAGTCCAGGTGGAGCAGAGAACGTGGTGGGCTCAGCATTCAGTGAACTCCAGGAAAACTGGAGGATTCCTGGAGGGAGAGAGGAGCAACAACGATGGCAAATGCAGGAACCTGAAAGAGAAGCCCAAAAATGGGCAGTGAGGTGGAACTTACTTACAGGCTTGTTAGGGAGGAGGAGGAGGAATGGATGTGACATGAGAAGAACAGAGATGTACAATTGCCTCGAGCAGGAAAAGGGCTGTGTTGGCTTGAGGCTGAGGAGAAGTGGCAAAGACTCCACTGGTTCTTTTTTGCACTGGAGCAAATGCTGTGGCTGTGTTTGTGCTGGTGTGGAGGAGTGATGCTAATGGTAGTCTGGGAAGCAGCTCAAGAGAGAGCCTTGGGTGATTATGAAATCAAATATATAAATGAACACTCTCCCCAGTCAGGGTCAGTAAGATCTGAAAGATAATGCTATTTCTTGAAACATTTGGTTATTAATGTTATTGTGGAGGTGGTTTTGTGTTGTTTGCTGCAGCTGTGGTGGGTGATCAGAATGTTAAATTTCCCTTTTTATGGCCAAGGAAATAATCCTGTGGTCTTCTGATCACAAGTGGATTTTGTTCATTTTGAAGTTCAAGCTGGATCTCTGAGTCTTGTACTTTTACAAACCTGGAAAAATAAGAAAACCTGTTCAAAAGGCTCACTGGGCAGAGGAGTCCAAGGATTTGAATGTGGCTTAAGGTTGAAATTATTTTAAATACTCATGTTGCATGAGGTTTCTGCTTTTTCCTAAACAAGAGGAAAAATATCTGAATCTCTGAACAGTTGATATCTCAAATGGTTTATTTAAAAAATACAGAGTAAAAAAGTGTTATTTTCAGGGGAGAACTGGTACTCAATGTTAGAATGTGTTTGATCTCCAAAGGAGATGGGGATAGCCAAAACCAAATGGGTTTGGCAGATTTCCATGTGCAGGAAATGTAGAACCAGTGCAAAAAAGGCTCTAAAACCACAGGGTGTGAAGAGGGGAGATTGTAGTGAAGGTTGAGAATAATCCTGCAGATGATCCAAATGAGAGCCCTCACACTTCAGTGGAGAGGAACTATTTCATTAATTATTGAATCCCAGAATTATTTGGGTGGGAAGGGACCTTAAATCCCATCCAGTCCCACCCCCTGCCATGGGCAGGGACACCATCCACTATCCCAGGGTGCTCCAAACCCCATCCAGCCTGGCCTTGGACACTTCCAGGGATCCAGGGGCAGCCACAGCTTCTCGGAGACAATTAATAAGTGAATAATTGGGATTATTAATAAATATAGAGATGGGTAACTCAGATGATTATACCCAAGGGGAAAGCACAGTTTGAATTTCCCTGTGTGCAGCGCCTGGAACCCAGATATTTTCCACACTGGAATCATGGGGTGTATTTAAATGAAGGTACCAAAGACTTCTACAGCACCTGTATGTAAGAACAGTCCAAGATCCAATTTCTGTAATCACTTGGGAATTGCAGTCACCGCTTGCAGGGGTCTCTGGGACTGGTGGTGTTGCAAATCTGGAGATTCGAATGGCTCCTTGGGAAGGAGGTTTGGAAAAGGTCTCCCTGTGCCCTCTGCTCTGTCAAAAAGACAAAGTTACAGTTTGGAGCTAAAAAACCCTCCCCGAGGCTGTGTTTAAAGTTAAAATTTAATTCTCCTTTCTACGAATTTACAAATTTCATCTTTTCTGAAAGGCTCTGGAGCCCCTTGGAGCACAGTTAATTTTATGCACTCATATATCACCGAAATTGTGGAGAAGGATCTCGGACAGTTTGAGTGTTTCTCTTCTTGATACAAATTAAACTCAGTCAGGAGGTGCCTGGCTGAGAGGAAAGGTTTAATTTTAACAGCTGAAACTCTTAACCTGCTTTCAGGAGGAGGAAGGTAAATTGCAGAGCCAAGAACCTGTGATAAAAAGCTGGTAATAGAGGAGAGAGATAAAACAGAACATCTTATACAGCCCTTTGGGGAGCCTTAAGGGGATTTGTTTCTCCATAAATGTATGTACAAAGATGAGGGTTTTTTTTTTTTTCCCCTTCTATACAATTAGTTTAAAATTTGATGACAGAACAAAACATCCCTGGTACCTGAGCAAAAAACAAAGGATTATAAAATGATGGTGCTTTAAATTTCCCTGTGCAGTTTTCCATGCAGAGCAGTTGGTGCTGGCAAAATTCAAGTTAATATTGGCAAGTGGGTCTCACTTTTCTGGACTAATGGCAAGTTTCTGAGCTCAAGATGTTCTGGCTGGCTGGATTGTCCATTTTGTGCACGTGGAGCCTTCCAGGGAGGGATCTTGGTGGAAGTGGGGTCACTGAGCTGGGTGTTTTGCACAAGGCATTGTATTATTATTATAATATCTGGTGCTCATTCAGATGCCCAGATGGGCAGGGCTCTGCTCTGGCTGTGTGGGAGCAGCACCAGTTCTTGGGAACAGTTCAGCCTCTCCATGCTGCTGTTTGATGTTTGTGGCAGGCTGTGGATTTTCTCTGATGCTTTGTCCCTGTTGCAGGTGGAGGCCCTGACCCACCAGCCCAGAGCCACCACGGTGCACGCGGTGCGGGACTCGGAGCTCGCCAAGCTCCCGGAGGGGGCTCTCATCTCCATCAAACGCAAATTCCCCCAGGTAAGGGAATTAAAAGCCTTTTCCTGTCTCTCCCAAAGGATGCCTGAGAGGCTCAGACTCCCCGTTAGCACCAAACCCTCTGGGTTTTCTGTGCTGTCTTGGTTTGAAAGACAGGTGTCTGCTAAGGAAGGCAGGAGCCTCCCTTGGAATGGCAGATGGAAACCCCTTCCCTCCGAGTTATTATAATTTTGAAATCAAGGGGGCTTTTAGGCAAAGATGTGGGAAATAGGAATAACAGTTCTTTACTATTATATATCTATATGTGTATAACCAGTCAAACAAACAGCAATAACTCTGGCAGTAACAGCAAACAATCACAAACCCAGTCCCAGCCTTCTCGGCTGTCAGGCCCTTTCCCCTCGG
>NW_008239284.1:675927-729691 GCF_000691975.1 Corvus brachyrhynchos
TGTCTGGTTGGGCCCTCAGGAACAGCAGGCTGGAATGGCAGGCTGGAACAGCAGGCTGGAATGGCAGGGACAAGCACAAATCCCGGATGGCAGATGAGATGTATCCAAACGGAGAACCCCCCGGAGGTCTGTGCAGGCAGGGCGAGCACGGCTACAAACACAGCGAAGGCTCGAAGCAATGGCGGGGCAGGGCGGCCACAGCCCAGCTCTGAGCGAGGCAGGGAAGGCGGCCTTGGGATCCCGGGGCTGCTCCAGCAGAAAGGAAAAGCACCCAAAGAAAGCAGCCTCCCTCTCTGTCCAGGGCAGGGGAAGTGGGCTTTGGGATCCCGGAGCTTCTCCAGTAGAAAGGAAAAGCAGCTGAAGAAGCAGAGAAGCAGACTCCCTCTCTGTCCAAACGCCAAGACCGACTGCCCACACACCCAGGTGAAACAAAAAGAGCAGCCAGGTCTTTTGTTTTTCTTAAGTACCTAGCCATTTGTTCCCCTAGCAACATGTATGGGGGGAAAATTCCTTTAATAGGAAAAAAAAACCAAAAAAAAAAACCAACAACAAAAACCCAGGAGAGCTCCTAAAACCCCAACATGTTCGAGGGATGCATTCTGAGAAAACATCACCTGCTCCTTGTCCGCCTGAGCGGATCCATCCCAGGCTCCCACCAGCTTTCCTTGCTCTGTCCTCTGATCAATTGTAGCAGGTTTTTATTGCAGGGCTGCTTTGTGTATCTGGGAAGGGTCCTACGTAAATGCAGGATGTTAGCAAAGTGGAACTCACTCAGTGCTACTGATGGGAAATGGGAGTTTGGCTTCTAAAATCACTTTAGAATTGTTCTTCGTTCCTCCTCCTCACTGGGGCTCAGAGTCCGCCCTTGGTTCTCTGTGCCTTTATTCCCAGAGCTTTGATATTTGGGGGTTGGTTTCCCTCTTCCTGCCATTTTAGGTTGTGGATCCTCATTCTGCACCTGCCAGATCTGTGTGTGTCCTGAACACTCTGATTGCTCCCCTTGAATCCATCAGCTCATCCATCCTCTTTAATTCACTTGACATTATATCTCTCTCCTGAAAATTTGGAGACTGACAGACTTGAAATTTAATTCTTTTGTCCCTAAGTGCATCAGGGACATTATACTAAGCACTAAATCATTGCACTGGCCTTAAAGGAAATTCTTTAATGCTGTTACTTCAAATTATTTCTGATTTGTCATTTTACTGTCTTTAAGACCTAGACTTTTTTTTTTTTACCAGATTTCTTAAAAAAAAAAAACCTGCAAAAATAATAAATGTGATTTAAGTACTTGTATTCTCTTGCTTTCCTAACACCTGTAGCAACTTTTTTTTCATAGTACCAAAGCTATAGGGTTTTATCTGTATTATTGCCAGGAGAATTTAATTATGGCAATAAGTGTTTGGAAGTTATGTCAGTGAAAAATTATCTTCCTGGTTTCCCTGTAAGCATTATTTTTGCTGAAGTGTTTCTGAACTTCTGTTGGGGATTATTAAGGAACTTCTGGTCCCTGGAGCTCACTTGAACAGACCTGTGAGTTTATTCCTCTCTATTTAATTTGATTCCCTGCCCAGGTTCATGAAATGGGAGCTCAGTACAGAGCTCCCCACAAACTGGGGACATCCCAAACATGTCACATCCACTCTGGAGCTGCTGTCAACCATCACTGTCCTTGTGACTGATCCAGGAGGGAGGAAATGACCCAAGGAGGATTCAAACCCACCTTTCTGCTTGTGTAGTGGACGATTTTAAATGTAACTGCTAAACATACAGACTGTAAATTACCAGTATCCCAGACTGGTTTGAGTTGGAAGGGACCTTAAAATTTATCCTGTTCCACCCCCTGCCATGGGCAGGGAGCCTTCCCCTGACCTGGTTGCTCCAAGCTCATCCAGCCTGGCCTAAACATTGAGCAATGCTTTGAACACTGCTCTGCACTAAGGCTGGGTTCTAATTCTGCCTCTTTATCTGGGGCAGGAATTTATTTCAGTGTCTCTTTTCTCTCTCTTCCCTTTCTGCCAGCTGGCAGAGTTGTTTTCCCCTGAACAGTGATCTCTGTGGAGCTGTGAATCTCTGCTTTGCAGTTAAAATTGAGCTCGAATGTTACATTTATAGCACAATTCAAAACATTTATTTGTAATAGAATTCAATTGTCTTCCCATGTCTGCAGAGTACAGCCCATCAGCCTCAAATTCCTGACCTTTTTCAGTATGGAATTGGTTTTATCTAGACTTGCCTATAGTCTTGCTAATTAGTTGCAATGAAACAAAATGCTAACATAGATATTTTAAGGAAATGTGTTGCAACACAGGTTGTTAGAAAGACACATTCGTGCTGCTGTTTGAGGTCTCCAAATTCTAAGTCGATGTAAAACTGGGATAAAAAATGTGAGAACTTACTTTTTTTTCTATGGGATTATTTTAGAACCCCACTAGAAATAGAAAGAGGAACATTAGATAGACTTTATGTAGGTGATTTATGCAGTTAATGCCTTCAGACTCTCAAGAATTTAAGGTAAAATATTTTAATGATTTCAGAGGCCTTGTGTGTTCTCTTTTTGGCTGCTAGGTCCATCATAGAATGGTTTGGGTAGGAAGAAACCTTGAAAGCCCATCCAGTGCCACCCCTGTCATGGGCAGGGACACCTCCCACTGTCCCAGGCTGCTCCAAGCCCCAATGTCCAGCCTGGCCTTGGGCACTGCCAGGGATCCAAGGCCAGCCCCAGCTGCTCTGGGCACCCTGTGCCAGGGCCTGCCCACCCTCCCAGGGAACAATTCCTTCCCAATCTCCCATCCAGCCCTGTCCTCTGGCAGTGGGAAGCCATTCCCTGTGTCCTGGCACTGCAGACCCTTGGACAGAGTCTTCATCTTTCCTGTACCTTCATGTGTAAGGGCACACTGAGGTCACCCCAAAGCTTCTCCTCTCCAGGCTGAACAATCCCAGCTCTCCCAGCCTTTCCTCCCAGCAGAGCTGCTCCATCCCCCTGATCCCCCTGGAGCCTCCTCTGGCCTCTCTCCAGCAGCTCCAGGTCCTTCCTGTGCTGGGCCCCGGGGCTGGGGCAGCACTGCAGGTGGGGGTCTCACCTTAGGACAGGGGCACAGGGGCACAATCCCCCTGCCCTGCTGCCCACGCTGCTTTGGATGCAGGTGAGAGAGGAAGGACAGAAGTGAGAGAGAATTGAAGTGATGGAGCAAAACTCTAGGGTAGAAAGTTGGGAGACAACTAGAACATCCAAATTAAAAGGATCTTACTGGAGAGAAGAGCTGGAAACTGATAAATGGTGTGCAGAGGACAGGGGCTGGTTCACTTTATTAGAAAAAGAATCCAGGCATTAGAGGATCAAAAGCTGCCCATGCCTGGGCAGTGTCATGCAGTTGCAAAAAAGCCCTAAACTATGCTAACAGAATGTTTCTGGACTGAAGAAGCCCTGACATTTTCCTTGATGGTGGAAAAGCTTCAGCACCAGCCTGTGGCAGCACATCTGAAGGCAGAGGCAGACCAAAGGAAGGGAGTCTGGAGGACAAGGAGGTGGCTGAGTGCTGCTTAGAAATACTGAGCTATAAAGACAAAAAGCCTGTGAAAGGTTAAGGGAAGACATGGTGGCTATTTTCAGATGTATAAAGTTGTCTTGTGCTAGAAAGGGCAGAAGCTGCTCACCATACTGGAACAGAGCAACTGGGACTGAACTGAAATGGCAGCAGTTGGGTAGTGAGAAAATGCTCATTCTGCTCCCCAGAAAGACTAAAAGATTGTTACTTGTTTTTATAACCCCTTCCAAAATGATCAGTGGTGTAATGCTTAGTGCTGAGCAGAGGGATGGACCAAATGAATTCTCTCTGTCCGATTTTCTTGGCTGTTAGTCTAGGAGAGTGATTTATACCCAGGGTTTATGATGTTGTTTTCTCCATTCAAGCAGAAGTAATAAAGTAATGAAGGGATAGCAGGTGCAGTAGTTCTGAAATAATTGACTGGGTAGTAAGAGCTGGCTGGTGATTCAGCAGAGTGGTGTGGAGGATTTCCCCCTGCCAAGCAGAAAAACACAGGACAAAAAGCAACTCTGCCTCTGTCAGCTCCATGCTCCTGCACTGCCTGGTGAGGGTAAGTTGGCATGAGTCTCACTTGGTGAATAATGACCAACAGTGGTGCTGGTGCCCTGAGTCAGGTGAAATCCTCTCTTAGTTCAAGAGAGAACTGGATTTTTTTGGTGTTCCTCTTGGCAACTTCTGTAGAGCCTAAATGGCGTGTGTGTGTGTGTGTGTTAACAGCCAAAAACTAGGCAGTTCCTGAGCTTGGGTTTCCCTCTCTTTGTCACCCTTGAGCTTTACAGAATCATGGAACCACAGAGCATCCTGAGCTGGAAGGGACCCACCAGGACCATCCAGTCCAACCCCTGGTCCTGCACAGCCCCCCCAACAGCCCCACCCTGGGCATCCCTGGCAGCGCTGTCCAAACGCTCCTGGAGCTCTGGCAGCCTCGGGGCCGTGCCCATTCCCTGGGGAGCCTGGGCAGTGCCCAGCACCCTCTGGGGGAAGAACCTTTCCCTGCTCTCAGCCTGAGCCTCCCTGGCCCAGCTCCAGCTGCTCCCTGGCTCCTGTCACTGTCAGAGAGCAGAAATTGGAGCTGCCCCCTCATGAGGAGGCTCCAGACTGTTCCTATGAAGGGTGAAAAACCCTTTCATTTTAGGAGTTAGTGGGAGGACTGCATCCTGCAGACTTTTCCCCAGCCATGCCGTGTTTGTAGGTGATCCAGGAAGGGTTCCAACTCTGGAATGCATTGTAAGAAAACATCACCTGGTGTGTAAAAAAAATTGTAGGACGTGGGTGGTGCTTGCCAGTGAGAACTGTGTGAAATGAGGGAAATTGTGCTCTGTTAGTCCAGGCAGTAATTCCAGTTCCTTGAGCTGCAGTGTACAATCCAGAGAAGTGGAATGGCTGATTCTTGGGGAAGATCTATATGATCTGTTTTGTCTCCTGGACAGCTGCTTTGGTCCTGGGAGAGACAGGAGCTGATCTGCTGGGATCTTCCATGTGCCCAACTGTAGCTCAGGTTATTCTGAGGGCTGAAACAGATGGGTGAGCGTGGGGAGCCTGACCTCAGTTATAAATAAGGGCCAAAACTTCTGATTTTGTGCCCAGAAATGACAGATGTTGATTTCTAGATCCTGCTCAGTCTGCAGAAGTCAAGCCTACATTGTCTGGCTTCTCAGGAAAGCACCTCAACCTTGATTCACTCTGGATATGGCATCCTAAACATTCCTGATGGAAAGTGGTCCGTGGTGCCAGACTTTAATGGTTTTGTCCACCCTGATGCCCCCAGCTCTCTAGCACAGCCCTCAGGGCTCTCTGCCAGCCAGAGCGTTTGCTCCCTGACAGCCTCTGTGCTCATTTCTGGTGCTGTTCGAAGCTTTCCAGCCTTGCAGGAGTGGAAAGGAATTGATTCTTTCTATTTTCATCCCTGCCTTCAGTTCTGGAAAGTAGGACAGGGAACCAGCTCACGATTCCTGGCACCACAAAGCAGCGTTGAGGCAGCAGCGAGAGCACAAAAATCTGTGAGCAGATCACAGAGATGTTCTAACATCGCTGCAGAGCTGGGATCACATTTCCTAGATTAGCTTTGCCTCTTCTGAGCTGAGTTAGTTTTTAGAATTCTAACTTGAAATTTAGACCTGCTGGTTGCTGATGGAAATGCTGCTGAGAAACTGCTTGGGAGCTGTGGGGGCTGAACTGTGAGACAACCTTTGGCGTGCTGGAAACGCGTGCTGAGAAATAGAAAGAGATTTTCTGCATCTTTCTTTTAATTCTCTGAGTCTGCCCTTGGGGTTTAAATATATTCAGAACCTGTCATCCATCTCCAACTGGAGTTGTGCTATCTTTATATGAGTATTTGAACAGGGCCTCTCTGAAGTGGCTGGAGCCTTCCCCAGGGTTATCTGCCTTACAAAGTGAGCTCTGTAATGTGCCCTCTTTCCAAAATGCTGCACACAGGAACTGGGCAGATTGTGCGTCATGGCTTCAGCTTGATGTGGCACTGGGGAATAGGTCAGGAGAGGCTGTGCTTCTGGATTTTTCTGTCTTTGTTCTCTTGGTCCATTCCAATAAGTGTTCCTCGACTGTAGGAGGAGTGGACATGAAATGGAGAGAAGGAATTCAGTGGGAATGCCGTGGTCACTGAGCGAGGCTGGCAGGAGCAGGGGTTTAATCAGCACCGGTGCCAGAATGACATTTTTCTTCAAGACAAGATTGATCCCAAGCGTTAGAAGCTCAAACAGCCCCAGGATAAAGCTTCAGTTCCTCCGTGTGCCTCAGCAGCATTTGAAAAGGTGCCAGGAATTGTTTGAGGGAGCACTGAGGATTTGCTTTGTCACAGCACTGATCAAACGTTGGAAGTTTCAATCGGAGCCCCCTTGCTAAGCTCCCTGATTCCAGGCCAAGCCGGTGCTTATCTGATCCGGGGCTGTGTGAAGCTTCAATAACATCCTCGCTTTATTCAAGCTGAGGATCTAATTTACCTCTCCTCCTCCCTTGTCCCTTAGAAGAAGCCCTTAAGAAAGCTGGTAGAGGATAATCTCAGCTCCTGGAAAGAGCTCCCAGAAGCTGTTCTGTGGATTTGTGTGGCTGTTTGCTCTATTTTACTCCAGTTGTTTTTGTTTTGTAGAACAGAAAACCCTTGGCAGGCCTGTTTTTCATGGCAGCTCATTCACAAGGTCTCTGTGTGGCACAGAACCCTTTTACAGGTCCTTTAACTAAATCACATCTGGATGTGAAGCTCTGCAATTCCCTGCTGTGGAGGCACCGGTAGATTGTTATCGAACATATTTGATGTCTCTCTGGTGACCAGTGACCTGTGTCAGGGGAGGTTTAGGTTGGCATCAGGGAAAGGCTCTTTCCCCAGAGGGAGCTGGGGCACTGCCCAGGCTCGCAAGGGAATGGGCATGGCCCATCCAACTTGGCCTTGGGCACTGCCAGGGATGCAGGGGCAGCACAGCTTCTCTGTGCCAGGGCCTGCCCACCCTCCCAGGGAGCAATTCCTTCCCAGTATCCCATCCATCCCTGCCCTCTGGCAGTGGGAAGCCATTCCCTGTGTCCTGTCCCTCCAGGCCCTGTCTCCAGGTTTCTTGTAGGCTCCCTTCAGGTATAATTTTCTCTAAATCAAAAGTTACCTAAAATGGAGCAAGCTTTGTTTGGATTAGTTGTTGTCTATCAGATAATTCAATTTGCAAGGCAATCCATAGCATTCACAGAATGAAATAAATGTCCACAGGAAAATATTTTCCAACTGAATTCTCATGAAAATCACTTCCAAAAGAGCTTTTTGTAAATCAGCTCTTGAGTTTCACAGTTGAATAGGAGCAAAAGCTTTAACCAGAAGCCAGCCTTGGAAGATTAGCAGGGGTAGGTAATAGTTTGAAATATTTAAAGGGATTATCGGAAATACAGCACTGCAGAGTGACTGTAACCTCTTAGTGTGGGAATTACAGTGGCTATGGAGCAAGTGGTGCTCTGATAACACCTCAGCCCCAGGATGGATGGAGCACTCAGCCCTGTGCTGGCACCGTCAACAGCAGAGCTGAAATCCTGCCTGGCCACATCCTGCTTTTGAAACAGGAATTAATCTTCCTAAAGTAAGGAAATACAGTCCCTTGGGATGTGGTGTTCAGGCCTTGCCCTGCCACGATTGCAGAGGCTGCAGGTCTGTGGACTAACTGAACATTAGTTAAGCAGAGGGAAAATTAATGGTTTCCCAGAATCTTCTCTGCAGCCGATGCAGAAACAGACTGTCCCATTAGACAGGAGAAATCGGGGGGTCTGGGGTGCTGAGGGAGCCTCAGCAGGTCTCACTGGGATGGAGTTGATCCTGAAACAACCATGAAGACGAGATGTTTGCAGGTAGAGGAGGTGGTGAGTGGTGAGCTGGGTCAGAGAGGTGGAACTGTGCTGAGGGAAGTGCTCTCCACCACCATGTGAGAAACAGAAATTCTTTGTCCTGTTTTACGCTGCACAAAAGTGTTCTGGAGAGTTCATCTGAAAAGGGGGGTGGATGGCAGGAGGAGGAGGAATAATGGTTATTTCCCTTGTAAAATGTCTCACCTGAACATCCTGCCCTGGGCCAGGGCTATGAGCTGACATTTGCAGTGGTGTCTGTGGGAGCTGGAGGGCTTTGGGGCTCTTGGAGAACAGCACTGATGCACCTGGAGCCCCAAGTAGCTTTTGAAATGGAGATTTACTCCATTTTTTAGACCTGCTAGGTCAGATTTCATCCTTGTGGCCTGAAAACTCTTGCTTAAGCTCAGGAGAGTGGGGTTTTGTGTGCTTTGGGGATATTTTCGATGGTGAACTCGGTCACCTCCCCAGCCCAGGCAGACCCCACAGCTCCAGGCTCGCTCCATGAGCCCCTGTAGTGCCTCTTTGGGTGTTCTGTGACCTTCCTGAGTCACCTCCCAGCCTGGGCAGGCAGCAGTGGGTGGGAAGCTGTGTTCCCTGGCACAGTTTGGGGAGCTCTGAGCAGGCCTGTCCTGACAGCCAAGTGTCCAATCCACGGCTCTGCTGCTCGTTACTGTGATTAACTGTGATTAATTGAGCTGGGTGCACTCACTGCCACTGCTGTTCCTAACCATAAGGAAGGATTAATTCAACTGCTTCACCAACCAAAGCAAGCTCAGCTGCATCCCCAGCACGAGGGGTCCCAAAGTTGCGTTTGCTTTACAGGCAATTAACGATCCTCACCTAAATTAGGAACCTCCTGGTGTTGTTTGATCTGTCTGGGCTCTGACTCGCTGCCTTCTTGTAGATTTTTCTTCAAGCCTTAAATTGAAACTGCCTGATCCTGTGCCAGCAGGAGGGGTGTTTGCAGGGCTGGGTGCTAGAAGAGACTGTAAAATCCAGGATGTGCCGTAGGGATGAGCACAGCAGACACTTCCGACTGGGAGGGCTGTCTAGCCCCGGGTGACGGTGACACCCTGGGAATGAGAGAATTTTGCTTGTGCAGATGTCTGGGAAGCGTTCTGGGCTATTCTGGCGCTGTGATTGGGAAAGACTGGTGTTCCCTTGGGAAGGGGTGCAGAAGGCTCTGGGAAAAGCAGTGCCCAGGCTGTGCCTGGCTCAGGAGTGCGGGGCAGTGCTGGGGGCTGCACCCCCAGAGGATGGACACTCGCTGTGTTGTCCAGGTCCTGCCCTACCCCTCTGCCTAAACCCTCACTGCCAATTCCCAGAGCTTTCTGTGAATTGTTAAGGTTGGAAAAGTCCCCCAAGATCGTAAAGTCCAACCATTCCCCCAGTACCACCATGATCACCACTAACCCGTGTCCCCAAGTGCCACATCCACACATTTTGTGAACACTTCCAGGGATAGTGACTCCACCGCTGCCCTGGGCGACCTGTGCCAGTGCTTGACCTCCCTTTCAGTGAAGAAGGTTTTCCTAATATCCAGCTGAACTTCCCCTGGCACAGCTCAAGTCTGTTTCCTCATGTCCTGTCACTTCTCACCTGGGAGAAGAGACTGAGTCCCACCTTAAATTTCTTACAAAATGAGCAGGAGGGTTAAGGGACTGCTGAGTCACAGGCCAGAGTCTGAACCGAGGTACCCACCCTATACCTGCCTTTCTGCCTCCATCTCCTCCAGACACACTTGGGATAACTGTTTCCCTTCAATCTCTGTCATTTTGCTCCTAGCCCAAGGGCTTATTCCTGCTTGTTCCTCCTCCTCCTCCCTGTCCAAGCCATCCCTGTCTTCTCCCAGATCCCTTGGCTTCCTTGTTGTCTCTTGGGCTGCCCTGAGCTGTGCTGTTCCTTCCCGTGCCCTCCTGCTGTGTGGGAGTGAGAATAAAGGGGCTTGGAAAGCTGAAGGATGAATTTTTCCTCTCGTTTTTCAGTTCTCCCCAGCTGCCCTGACTTTGGGGAGAGCTGCTCCTGCTGCCCTGCACAGCGAGGGCTGTGGGTCGATCAGGTCAGGTCTGTTCTCGATGGAGAGATGGGATTTGTATTGATTTCTCCCTCAAAAGGATGGACAAGTCCCTTTTAAAGGAAAACATTGCCTTTTTGTGGAAGGATATCTAGCGTATGTAATATAAAACTGTGGAAATTTCAGTTCTGAGCTCGGATCCCAAATTGATGTTCCTTGGACGTTGCCATGACTGCGACAGAGTGACTCATCCCGTTCTGGGGAGCAGCTTTGCTTGTTGTACAAAGTCACCAGGGAAATAATTTTCCCTATCTATACATACCAAGGATGTAAGGTTTGCTCCAGCAAACAGGACAAATAATATTTCCTGGTAATAGGAGCAGCCAACTGGAAAATGAGACCAATAGGTTCTATTCTTAGTTCCATCATTAACCTTGGACATATTTTGTAACTTAGCTGGAGCTCTCCTTAGCTGCCTGTAAAGCAGAAAAAGTTATAAATACAGGAGATGGTTTTAGTAAGTAATTAAAATTCTGATGCTTAAGTGCTTTAGAAGTGTAAAATGTTCACAGCCCCTCCCGAAACTGCTGAAGGAAAGTCCTGCTCTGCTGCTGCGGGTTTAGGTGAAGCCTGTGAGCTGGGTATTGAGCAAATACGCTCTGGGGGCAGATTAGCTCCTTTAGCAAGGGCAGTCAGGCTCTATTTTTGTTAAGAATTCCCTGTTCCCCTGAATTCTCCCCGTAGTTGGGGCAGTTTTCTGTAGCTGCATGCAGTGCCTTTGGGAAAGCCCAGAGCCACAGAGCCTGGTGGTGTTGAAGTGGCAACAAGTTGTGTGGTTGGGTGATGGTCAGATTCTGGTGTATTTTGGACAAAGGGAAGCATTTTAGATCCTGTCTGAGATTCCAGGATAAGGCTGGGAGCTTTCCTGCTGTCATTCCCACATCGGTGGCAGCAGGCATGGATGCTGTGTGCCTGCTCTTGGGGCAAGTAAGAGGCACTTCCAAGGGATTTATCGTGGTCACTGAGGAGATGTTGATGTGACATCTTCAGGATCTTGCAGTCATGGCTATGGGGCAGAACTGGCCCAGGCTCAGAGAGGTGGGGGATGCCTCTGGATGCCTGGAAGTGTCCCAGGCCAGGTTGGACAGGGCTCTGAGCAACCTGGGCTAGTGGAAGGTGTCCCTACTCACTGCAGGGGTTGGACTGGATAGGCTTTAAAGGTCTCTTCCACTCCAAACCATGCTATGAAATCCCTGAAATAACCTTGGTTAGCTTTTATCTGTGCTCCACTACAAGTCACCATGTGCTGGAAGCCTCCTGTTTGCTCTTCCCCCTTTTCCCCTAGAGAACTTAAAATATTTTAATGCTTCATACACAGCGTTCCATAGTGCAGGGCAATCTGCAGCATCAGCTTTCGTTGTTAAAGCAAGATGTATAAATGATTCAGGTGGGCATCCTGACCTGTCTTGGTGCCCACATGGCCCTTTATTGGGAAGATGCATCCTGAAGTGCCTGTTCCTGTAGGAGCAGTGTTTGTCCAGGTAACCTGGCTGCTGCTTGTTTTGCCTGTTAACTTTGGAGAACTTTGGTTGGTTTTGGTTGTTTTGGGGGTTTTTTAATGTCCTATTTTGATCTTGAATTATTTGTCTGGGGGAGAATATGTAATGATTGCTCTGCTAATCCTTAAGGCATTTAAATGACTCTTCTTCTTATTTGGTAAAACATCTGTGTAGAGCTTTCTGAATAAACGCTGCGTTTTCCATGTCTGTCGCTTTTTGATATTGCAATGATTTGTCTTCTGCTGCCCCACTTGTCAGGAGTTATTGATGGTTCATGATGGAGAGAGGCTTGTCAGTTTGGAGATACGTTTGGCTATTGGAATATTAGTTTATATTGACGTGAGTCCTGCTGGAAAAACAGCTGGGAGAACATCTGTGCCTTCAAACATGAATTACCAGGCAAACATGATTGGAGGGGGACAGCAATTTCTTAGGTAGTTTGCTGTGATTCTGCAGGTGTTGAGGGGGTGTATTTATCCCTTTTTTTCTTTTTTCCCCAAGTGTTTTAAATTGCCTACTGTAAACCATTCACCAGGACTGGGGAAGGGTCTGTTTGAACACAGACTTGAACCTTTTTGAGCCTTTAGCACCTACAAAAGGTGTAACTGTGCAGCGCCCACTGAGCAGTGAGAGTGACTTAGAGGTGCAGGTGCACTGCAGAGAGAAATGAGGAGAGCTGAGAATGCAGTTTGACATATTTCCCCAAATAATCAGGTTTTTTTCTTTTTTGTCTTTTTCTTTCCCCAAAGCAAGTTAAATCCTGCTTGTTCTGGGGTTGTTTTCTTTTCTTCTTTTTCCAAATTAAAGTAAAACAAGGTAGGAGAAATCAAGACAAATGATCAGTCACTGTATATTACAGCCAGCAAAGAAGCTACATCTGCAAACCCTTGACTCTGTGTGGCTCAACTTGAGGGAACATCTTTAAAAAGTTTGGAAGCCTCCATGTGGATACTCTCCTTCTAGTACATTCTGCCTGAACGTTTCTTTTTTTTCCTTTCTCTCCCAGGTTGTGACCAGACTTATTCACTTGCTGGGCGAGAAGATTCTTGGCAGTCTGCAGCAGGGAGGTAAGACTCATTCCTGGACTATTCCCATTGATGCTGGGGCTTCCTTGGAGCCAGACTTGCATCCTTAAATTTGGAAGTAGGCAGTGCATACTTGGAAAGGAAATTCATTGCTAAATTTCAGTCTAGAGAGGAGAAGGCTCCAGGGAGAGCTCAGAGCTCCTTCCAGGGCCTAAAGGGGCTCCAGGAGAGCTGCAGAGGGACTGGGGACAAGGGATGGAGGGACAGGACACAGGGAATGGCTTCCCACTGCCAGAGGGCAGGGCTGGATGGGAGATTGGGAAGGAATTGTTCCCTGGGAGGGTGGGCAGGCCCTGGCACAGGGTGCCCAGAGCAGCTGTGGCTGCCCCTGGATCCCTGGCAGTGCCCAAGGCCAGGCTGGACATTGGGGCTTGGAGCAGCCTGGGACAGTGGGAGGTGTCCCTGCCCATGGCAGGAGTGGAACTGGATGAGCTTTGAGGTCTCTTCCCTCCCAGACCAGAGAGTCTGTGGTCTGTAACAGCTGTAGGTACACATGGATGGTGATTTTTATTCTGTGTACACATGTTGTTTTTGGCAGAGCATGGTTAACGGGGTGGGGGGATGGAGTGATTTGCAATTGAGATAGAGAAGTGTTGCTGCCTGTGTGCAGTGAAATTTCCCTGGAATTTCTTGCAAGAGCAAAGTAAAGGGAGCATTGGAAACAGCAGCTGTAATGGGCTGGGGTCAGAGCACTGTGCTGAGCAGCAGCATAAAGACTGACTTAAAATGCCTGTATTTGCAGTATTTTAATGGATTGTCTGGGAGGAAAAGGCCTGCCATGGGTTGGTTCTGAAGCTTTGTGTTTGTGGCAGTACCAACACAAAGTCTCTTTGCAGACTGAAGGGAGTAGGAGGGAATTATCCCAATTTTCTTGAGCAGCATTTAAAAGCAAGCAGATGCCTGTTAACTGCTGAAGATGTTGTGGGGCTCTTTGGTGCTGAGGAATGTTTGGATTTGGGTTGGTTGAGGGGTTTTAATTATTTCAGTTGCTGGTTTTGCCAAATTCCAAGGAGACTGAAAATGAAGGTCACCAATTTTCCCATTTGAGAGCAGTCTGGGGAAGGGAACCTGCTGTTTCTTCATCTGCTCAGCTTTCTGGGTGCAATCACTTGAGCACAAATACCTGGTGATAATTGTACTTTAACTTCTGTGCCTGCTGAAGTGCCTCTGTGGCTCAGGGCAGAGTCTGGGAAACAGGGCAAAATGGAGGAAACAGAGAAGGTGGGAGGAAAATTAGTGAGAGTAACAGGAGTTCCATGAGAGAATCACCACTGAAGTTCTGAGGAGGGAAGGGCCTGTGGAGATGAAGGGATTGAGCTCTGATGTGTAACCTGTTTGAACCTACAGATATCTTGTTGAAGATCACCAAAGGGAGGGGGAAAACTATTTAATGTTCTGTGCAGAGCTGTTTTAGAAGATTTGAAATGAATAACTCAATTGCTGAATATATTTTTAAAAAGAAGTTTATCTGATATTTCTTTGTGTCTTCCAGTGGTCTGTCACTCTGGCACTGAGCCTTTGAATGGGTTTGCACAGGGGATATCAAATATTTCCATATGCCCAGCTCAAGAATTCATCTTGATGGTACATCTTAGGCCTTTGCTGGGTGAAATGAGATAAGCAGGATGTGAAATCCTGACTTAAATCCAAAATTTTTTGTGTACTTGGAGCTGAGTCGACAGGCATTAGCAGCAGAGTGAGATTTTCTGAGAAGGCTCAGCGAAAGAGAAAAAAGAATAAGAACAGTTTGTAGAACATTGGCTTTTACCTGCTCTCAGCTGTCTGGGAAGATCTTGATCTTCCTCACATGCATTGCAGATTTCTCTCAAAACTGCTTTTCCTCTGCCCGGACTCTCTGTCCTTACTCACCAAATTATATAAGAGATAGTTCCCTGGTACTTTGCTGCTACTTCAGAGGTTCTGTATTTTATTTTAATACTCCTAAGTCCATATCTGTAAAGCTCTGCATCTTGGAGAGAAGGGCAAACAGGTGGAGATGCACATTTTCTGTAGGAGCTTTGCTGAAAACAGGTATTTCCTTCCTTGCTTAGGAACACCGAAAGGAAAGGATTGATAATTTTTGGAATATTTTAATACTGACAACAGGTTTGGGGGTTTTGTTAGTTAAGCTAATTCCTCTTGTGGGCTAAATCAGTTCCAAAGTTGTGGTAAAGGGATTTTAAGTGCCTTTTAACTTTGTCTTCCACAGTCAGGTAAATCCACGTTTCATTGAACATATTCCTGGCATGTTTTTAACATTGCCTGACTTCAACCCACATATGCTGTACCAGCAACCAAAAATGATGGAAACTGATCTTTATCCTGTTAAAATGAAATATGTGGGGACTCTGCTCTCCCGTGCTGTGCAGGTCTGTGTTACATTTCTCCGACATGGAGCAGTTCGGTGACACAGTGACACTTTCCCTCCTGCCTGAAGGTGACAATCCACTGTTTGCAGCCTGGCTGACTGATGGCAGGTGTTTTCTCTGTGGGCAGGTCATCCTCTTGGACTGCACAGCTCCAGCAGCAAGTGGGATGCAGGGAATCCTGCCAGCAACCTGTCCACGGTGGCGATCATGCCGGTGTCCGAGGAGGTGCCGCTGACAGCCTTCACCCTGGAGCTCAAGCACGCCCTCAGTGCTGTGGGTGAGTGTTCCCATGTTGGCATCACAGCAAACAAACTCTGCTCGTCATTTTAGAGTGTCATGGCCGGGTACTGTCGCCTGTCAGAGGGGGGTTCACGCTGTGTTAGGGGGTAGCAATACCTGGGGGTGGTTGCAGAGCTGGGGAGGAGGTTTGGGAGAGAATCCTGTGGCCTTCCAGTGCCTTATAAGAAAAGGAGGGGGAGGGACTCTTTATATGGCCAGGTCCCCACAAGACAGTTGGGGAATGGTTTTAAACTGGGGGCAGGATTAGATCAGAGATTAGGGAGAAATTCTTGTGAGGGTGGGGAGCCCCTGGCACAGGGTGCCCAGAGAAGCTGTGGTTGCCCCTGGATCCCTGGCAGTGTCCAAGGCCAGGTTGGAACTACCTGGGATAGTGGAAGGTGTCCCTGCCCATGGACAGATAATCTTTAAAGTAATTTCCAGCCCAAACCATTCTGTGATTCTACAGCAGTGGTCAGGATGAGCCTTTTTCATTCTTCCTGCTTCTCTATTCCCATCCTTAATGTGCATTTCATTATAGTTGAAAACTTTGTTGTCTTAATGACCTGGAAATACTCACCAGCCTCCTCTCTGGCCCTTGGTTTGCTGCCCTCAGTTCCCCTAAGTCACTCCAGGAGACACATCCCATACCAGGGCACTGTTCCCACGGCACCTGAGAGTCTGATTCTCTCCAGCTCATGGGTGAGAGTCTTTCAGACCTCCTCAGCTGAAAAGCTTCATCCAGCAAAGGGTTTCTTAGGCAGTTTTCTTGTGTTGTGGTTGCACATGAGTGGTAAGCGTAAGACTCGGTGGAAGATGCTTGTGGAGGGGATCCAGATTGGCACTGGAAATCCAAAGTTTAGTCTGAAATCATTGTCCCATTTGTTGCCAGCTTGTTTGTCTGTCTCATGCCCACAAAACCATGTGTTCAGCTCACAACTGAGTCATTAATTGCTTTATCCATGGGTGAAGTTGCTTGTGCAAGTTCCAGTTCCTCACAAACCCATGTATTTAATTCAGAATTCATTTTTTGTTCATTACTGGTGTTTGACATTTCCTGAACATCCTCTTCTCATCCTCAAATGCTGTTACAGATCTCTTGAGTGAATCTCCTTTGAGGAATTATTAGTCTGCTCTCTCATGGCTTATAATTTTTTTAAGTACAGGTTACCTGCTGCTTGAGGTGTAGCCACTTACATTTCTTGGTAATTTCCTTTTTGACTTTTGGTGTCTGGAGCTGATGCTCCTGTTTGTGCTTAAAAATCTTCTGGGTGAACAGGCACAGGAAAAAGCTGATGGTGCTTGAGCTCTTGAACCTTCTGAAGCCTGAATTTCTGTGCAACTTATGGTGGAAACTCGTTGCAGTGAGAACTAATTTGTGGGTGTTTGAAGATTCCTCTTATTTTGGAGATGGCAGAGAAATGTTACATCCATAATGGAGCTGTGTTGCTAATGGGGACTCCTTAGGGATCACTGCCAGCTTGTTTTGATGTGTGACAACACTAAGAGCCTGTAAATAAAACAAACAGAAACTTAAGTAGGTAGATGGACTGTTCAGGATAAAAATACCCATTTGGGCTGAAAGCAGCAGGCACGTGCCAAGGGGGGAGTTTGGTGGGGTCACTCGGCCTTTCCTCCTTCACCCTTCTCCTTTTCTTTCCCTGGGCTGACGCCTGTGCAGTGCTTGGCAGCTTGAGATGGTTCTGTACACCCTTGGCACCTGAAGTTGTTGCCAAAAGGGAGCAGACGGCTGCAGTGGGAAGAGGAAAGTGTTGTGGGAAAACACAGGGAGCCATCTGGTCCCAACCACCGCTGGCACAGGAGCTCTCTGGCCCTGCAGCCACTGCTCCACGCCCAGCCCGAGCTCCCTCAGCCCCCCAGAGCTCCCAGGCAGTGCAAAACCTCTGCAGAGCTGTGCTGGGGGTGTTGGCAGCCTGCAGTTCTTCTTTCTTTATTTAGCAGAAGCAGCATTCTCTTTTTTCCTCCTTTTTATTTTTTTTAACTTGTAGCTTTTGTATTTTCTCCTTCACCCTCTCCCTGAGGGTCGTTTGTTTGTGTGTTCCCTCTCAGTGCCTCACAAAGTGCTGGGAGCCACGTGCAGGTGGTGCTTTGCTTTCAGGGAAGGGGCTGAGGTTTCGGAATGATGGTTTTTTTTCTGACTTCCTGCAACAAAAAAATGAACTGAGCAGTGGAGTGAAATTTTGATTTGTTTTCAGGTGGTTTTGCTATTCACCTGCACATTTGACATGAGGGGAGCTGTTGCCCAAAGAAGCTGCCCCATCCCTGGCAGTGCCCAAGGCCAGGCTGGACATTGGGGCTTGGAGCAGCCTGGGATAGTGGGAGGTGTCCCTGCCTGTGGCAAGGAGTGGAATGAGATGAGCTTTAAGGTCCTTTCCAGACCAAACCATTCCATGATTCCACGTGGAAAGGTTTGCACTGGGGCCTTGCTGCCACCTGAGCCCTTCCCTGAGCTCCCAGCTCTCAGATGGCTCATCAGCACTTGGGGCTTGGGGGTGAACTGGGGTCAGACCTGCCCCGGCTTTGTGGGAATGAGAGCTGCTCAAAACGTGCTTGAGAAGGCTTAATTGAAAACATTCTCTGAAAGGAACTCTCCCTTTGGAAAATAAGGGGTTTGGCTGTGTAGATTTGCTGCACTTCACATTTTTTTGGTGTTTGTTTTTTGGTTTTTTTTTTCCTTGAGCCAGCCTTTTTTCTAGTTGTCAGTTAAATGGCAGCATCTGATTACAGTACTTGACTTAACATTTAATCCATATTTAACATTTCATCCGTATAATTTCATCGCTCTGAGCTTCAGATATGTTCCAGAGCAGTGGAGAGCAGCCTTGATATGTGGGGAGGTAAAAGCAGCTGGTTTTAGCTTTCTTTTGCAACTTAATATATTTATTATAGAAAATTCCTTCCCCTTCCTGTTAATATGAACTTAGCTGGATATTGCAGTGATGCCTTGAATTTCCCTGCTGCAGGTTGGAGATGAGGATAGAAGGAATTAGGAGGATGCAGACAGGAACACTGAGACCATTGCAGGAATCACCAGCTGCTGCTGCTCTGGGAAAGGAGCCTGGCCTCAGGATGCAGGCTGACCCCAATCCTGGTGTGGGAATTCAGGCTGGGTTGTAACACAATGTAACACTTAAAAGGTGGTTTTCCTTTTCCATGAGAAGGCTGTGGGCAGTGCTTGGAGTTGGAGCTGGTTGCAGGTGAATCTATTTAACAAGATTTTGGGGCTGGTTTTGGTAATTCTTAGCTAATTCTGTATTATTAAAGGGATATAAAAATAATGGCAACTAGAAAATCTCAGTCTGAGAGTGAGTATGTAGTCTCCACAAAAACTGGATAAGTATTCAGAATCTTCCTTTCCCCAGGAAAAAAAAACCAAAACACTTTTGCCTGTAATGAGACAGGACTTCATGCTTTCATTGCTTGATTCCTTTTAGTGGTTGAATTAATTTTTTTTTCCAAATTTCTTTTTTTTTTTAATGTTCTGGTTTGTAATGGGAACAGCTCAGGTGAACAGCCTGCTCTCCATCAGGGATGCATTCTGCACACAGGGAGCACCAACGTGTGGGACCACCCACAGCTTTCCCCAACCCATTCGTGCCGGTTTCTTTGACATTTGGTGTTTCTGTGGTTTATGATAATTCACATATTGTTTCCAGACAGTGGGATTGTGTCCCAATTAAATGCTAAGGGATGCTTGTGCTTCCACAGAGCTTCCAATCACAGAATGGCCTGGGTTGGAAGGGATCCTAAAGATCACCCAGTGCCACCCCTGCCATGGGCAGGGACACCTCCCACTGTCCCAGGCTGCTCCAAGCCCCAATGTCCAGCCTGGCCTTGGACACTGCCAGGGATCCAGGGGCAGCCCCAGCTGCTCTGGGCACCCTGTGCCAGGGCCTGCCCACCCTCACAGGGAGGGATTTCTTTCTAAATTAAACCTCCTCTCTTTGAGTTTGAAGCCGTTCCCTGTGTCCTGGCACTCCAAACTTGTAACCAGTCTCGCTCCATCTTTCCTGTACCTTCAGGTCCTGCAAGGTCACAGTGAGGTCACCCCAAAGCTTCTCCTCTCCAGGCTGAACAATCCCAGCTCTCCCAGCAGAGCTGCTCCATCCCCCTGATCCCCCTGGAGCCTCCTCTGGACTCTCTCCAGCAGCTCCAGGTCCTTCCTGTGCTGGGCCCCGGGGCTGGGGCAGCTCTGCTGCTGTCACAAGCTGTGTGATGAAGGATTTATTTGGGACCTGGAAGCAGCAGCTTTCCATGGACCTGCCCTCACCTTGAGGCAGATACAGACTGAAAAATGCCCTGAGCCCTGTGGGCAGAGCAGGAAGGGCCTGCAGGGCGCAGTGACCCAGAGGCTGCAGCCCTGCTGTCCCCTGGCTGTGCTGCAGGCTCCAGTGCGACAGCCCTGCCTCTGAGTCTGGGGCTTTGGCTCTCTGAGGAAGGATTCTGTGGAATATCCAACTTCAGAAAGCAGGAACAGAAATTTCCAGCTCCAAACTAGAGTGCCAGGAAGGGGGACAGGTTTTTCTGCCATGCAATTCATCATGCTGATGAATTCTGGTCAGTGCTCATGATGTCTATTTTTATTATTAATTCTTTTCCTCTTAATCCTGGTAGAGCTGAGAGCATCTTTTGATAAGAAGTTCTTCTGCAGTATTCAGATTTTTCAAAAGTATTTGCCTGACTATTTTTTTGTTCCTTTACTGAGACCAGCTAAAAGACACCACATGGCTCTGCAAATTCTGGTTCTATGTGGGAGCCCTCTGATCTCATAGAATTTCAAACTGAAGTAGAGAGGGATTCAGATCCAACATATGTGTCTCTCTCATTCCTTTCTGCCCTTTAAATTTTCCTTCTTTTCAGTTCTAAAAATGTATAATGTAGAGAGCTCGCTGAAAAATCTTTGCTAATAATTTATTGGGGTTTTTAATTACAGTTCTGCCTGTCTTTACACACAAATTAGATTTAAATGTGAAATGTTCACTGTGGTGCCTGAACCCTGGCACAGTTTGGTATCTTTTTGCTGGGCAAGATCTTCTGACTTGCAAACGCATTTATCAGTTACGTGACTTTGCCACATAATTTTGTAGATTTTTATTAGGCCAAAAGTAAAATTTCTTTTGATGGGGTCCAAGCAAGTACATTTGCTCTGCTAAAATTTTTCTGTGGTGCGTTTTGTACTGGCCTTGTCTTTTGATGTGGGTGTGCTTTTCAGGTGAGGTGGATTTGAAACCATTTCTGAGCCTCAGAAATTACTCTCTGCCCTCTGGGCTGCTCATTTCTCCAGGCAGCTTTTGGACCGTGTTTTATTAGACTTAGAACTAGGACACCTGTACTCCTGCCCCTGCATATCTTAGAAAGTGATGTTTTGTTAGGAAACAAATGACCTAAGTGAGTACCTTGCTCATCCCTGGAAAGAAAGGGAGGGTTTTTGTCTCGTGTGATGCTTTTTCCCCTCACTGAGGCAGGAGGTTGGAAGCTTTGCTGCAGCCCTTCTCTTCAGTGCCCTTGTTTCTTAGCAGAGAAAATGAAGCAGATCTCTGGTATTTGCCAGTTTTTCCTTCCCTTCTCTTCTTTTTCATGGATTCTTAGTTCTGTACTGAAAAACAGATGGCTCTCGAGTACAGCTTTAGATGCTCTGTGAGGTTTTCCCAGAAACCACGATCCCTGTGCCTGAGGTGATGCCACTGCCTGCAGTTCTCTCACCTGAAGCACAGAAAACCTGGGATTCAGGATCCCTGGTCGTTCTTGGCTGACAGAAAAATCCCCAGGCTATTGAAAGTCACCACCTCAGGCTTGAGAAATCCAAAAGGTTGTGAAAGCTGCGGATTGCTGGAAGCTCAGGGAATGGCTCTCAGTTTTCCTTGCTCTGATACTCCTCCCCAGCAATCTGCTGCTGGCTGCTGCCAGAGACACCACAGGGCTTGGAGAAATATTCCACGTTACCTCACATCACCTCTCCTCTGCTCTTCACTTTGAGCTGTTCACCCCGTGTCTGATCCTGCTGCCAGAGCACCCAGGGGTGCAGGGATGTGTCCCTGATGCCAACTCCAGCTGGAACTGCCCATGAGGCTGATGCCAGGTATGGAGAGAGGCTGGTTGGAGGTGTGTGACTGTGATAATGCACTCGAAGGACGCACTGACACATTGACCTCATCACTCCTGCCTGCAGGTGTGGCTGTTTGAGGGCTGTGGAGTTGAATCATCACAGAATCGTGGAATGGTTTAGGTTGGAAGGGACCTTAAAGCCCATCCCATCCTCCCCCCTGCCATAGGCAGGGACACCTTCCACTATCCCAGCTTGCTCCAAGCCCTGTCCAACCTGGCCTTGAACTTCCAGGATGGGAATGATGTTTTTTCACTGCTTGCTTGCTCTCAGCAGTTTAGTGGAAATAACACTTTTGTTGGTTCTGTTTGCTGAGCTCACATATGTTGGTGTTCTTGGTTGCATTAATGGTGGGGTTTTAATGGCTGATTAATTGGGAGCCTGCTAGAAATTGGGAGTGCAGAGCAGATGGTTGGTATTTCTGAGACAAAACAAGTTGGTTCTGTTGGAAGCATCACCGTGTTCTGTGCTGGGGATGAGTGAAGGTCTGGGAATCTTTGTCCCGTGTCCCTGGCATGTGGAGGGATGGGATGCTGGGCAGGCTCCTCCCGAGCTGGCACAGCCAGGGTCTGTCTGGGCACCCTTGTTTGTGTCCTGTTCTGTGAACTGCTGCTTTCCCAAATCAGAATTGAGGTCTGGATAGGATTTCTAAGTCTCTCCAAGGCTCTTCTGATGCTTGCTGGACACGTGTTGTCCACAGTCAAGGTGTGTCTGCCTGAAGGAGCACAAAGATCCACCCCAGCCCTACAAACTCTGCCTCTCCCCTGGGGTGAAAGCTGTTCTGGCTGCAGGTCACTGGCTTTGATGGTGTCCCCTGGGTTTAGTGGTGTCCACCTAGGGCTGGACCCCATTGCATCACCAGGGGCTGATGCTCCTGGGTCAGTGCCCAGGTAGGGGGTGACAGGCAGAGGTGCCCACGCTGCTCCCTTGGTGTTGTTTCTCTTGTTTGACATTTTTATTGCATCCTCAGCTCATTTGGCATTTCAGGCAGTTTGTCTTTGCTTGCTGAACTTCCAGCACTGTCAGAAAGCTTTATAAGCCACATATCCTGGAAGGATATTTAATCCACATATCTTTTCTATTTAGCTGAGAACTCTGACACGTTAATGAACACTGATGATCACTCTGCTGCTGAATGCTTGCAGAACTGCCCTGCCCTCTGCCCCTGCTGTTCTGTCCTGTGCAATGCCATCAGGATTCCCTCTGGGAGACCTCCCGTATCCCATTATGCCATTCAAAGCTGTACCAGACCAACATTCACATCAGGTGAACAGTGAATCAGATAAAAGAATCTGCCAGTGTTAAAAATAAGGTGATAACCCCCTGTCCCAAGACTGGGGCTGTTGCCTGCAGTTGTGTGGTTCAAGGAGCAGCAGAGGGAGGAGGGAAGGGCAGGCAAAGCTCAGGTCTGTTCTGGGAATGATGCTCATTCCCTCTGCTTGGGACTTGTTGCTTTCATAGGAACCAATTCCCAGAACTCTTGTTGGAGGATGAGGAAGTCAAATTCTGTTCTTGAGATGTCCTCCTCTCTGTGCTTTCTCACCAGCTTTATCTTTTGGTCTCTGCTTATGGGATATTTTTGTCCATTTCTGTTTGCTCTTCCTTGATAATCAGCGTAGCAAAGAGCAAATGTTATTTGGGTGTTGGAAAGTACAAGATGAAAAATGACACTTGGGAACTTTTTCAAGTCTGAGAGTAAAGTCAGCTAAAGGAGAGTGAAACCTTTGCAGCGGGACTTGAGCACTGAGGGGGAGATGAGTTGGCCCTGAAGGTCAGGACAGCCCGTTCCAGATCTGTACCTGTGGGCTTTGCTTTTTGAACACATAGGTGGGAATTTGTGACCTTCTCCCATGTTGGTTGTTCACGGTTCCTTGATTTTTACTGAACTCGTTATAACCTTGCCTTGAGACTCCTCACATAATGAAGTGTTTTGTTATTTAGTACATAAATTTCAGTTCTGTTGTTAATGAAACAATGAGGGATTGCACAATGAAGACATGAATACAAAGCAACTGCTCTGTCATGTTCTGTAAACGTGAATTTCTCTCTCAGTAAGAGACAGGTAATATTTTCTCTAGGTGTGCAGTTATTCCCTTAAGTTTTCTTTTCTTTGCATTTTTTTGTATTTAACTGCAGTCACTCTGCAACCTCCACCACATATGGCACAAACTGCTGCAGCAATAGAATTGCTAATAAGAAAATTAAACTAAAGTGCCTGCAAGAAGCTTTATGTGCACCAAAATTCAGCTCAGATCTGAGGTTGTTGCCAGATGTCTGTGTCTGTCTGTGCCCTACAGATTTGGGAACGTCTTTGGGGTTGGTAGTGCTGTGGGTTCCTGGTGGCACGTTGAATAAGTGGTAATGCTGCAGAGAGCTTGAGGATTCACCTGGAGGGTTGGTTCAGTGCAGGATGAACAAGTTCTGGATTTTGGGAGGTCAGTGGAGAGGCTTTTTTCTTTGAAACCAGGATCCTGAGCTTTGTGTGGCTGTAAAGGTCTGTGATATTTTGAATGCTGAGTTTATGAAAATGCAGCTGCAATAGGAGCTGTCACCAGAGCCAGGCTGGACAGGGCTTGGAGCAGCCTGGGATAGTGGAAGGTGTGCCCATGGAATGGAATGAGCTTTAAGGTCCCTTCCAACTGAAACCATTCCGTGATTCTGTGATCCTGCATGACACCAAGGAATGGGATAACAGAGCTTGCAGGTTGTGACTGCTGGGAACAGGGAGAATTGGAAGATGTATTCCTAGAAAAGTGTGAAAATTTTTGTGAAGACTTTTTGCCAGCTCTGGTCAATGCAGTGATCCATCACTGCCTTCAAAGCCAATTCATGGAATTGAATTATTGGAATCACAGAATGGTTTGGGTTGGAAGGGACTTCAAAACTCATTTCACCCCACCCCTGCCATGGGCAGGGGACACCTTCTACTATCCCAGGTTGCTCCAAGCCCCATCCAACCTGGCCTTGGACACTGCCAGGGATCCAGGGGCAGCCACAGCTTCTCTGGGCAGTTTTCTCCAGGAGCTCAGGAGCTCAAGTTCAGGTGTTCACAGATGAAATTCCTTGTTCCCCCAGGTCCTGCCCTGCTGCTCACCAGTGACAACATCAAACAGCGCCTGGGCTCTGCTGCTCTCGACAGGTACCTGCCCTCGTCACTGCTCAGGGAGATGCAGAGAGACACTGGACTGCTCTTAGAAATACAGAGTTTGGGAGTAAAATCCTGTCTTCTGACATACATTGAGCCTTCTGCTCCAGGTGTTGGAGACAATAATGTTTCAAGAGTATTTGGTGCAGATGTGGGTGGGTTTTTTCCACCATTACTTTCTCACTTGTGAAATTGGAAAAGCTGAATTGCTTCAAGTGTGCTCATTCCTAGGGATGCTGGGGGAGCATTACTGAAGTGAGGCATCACTGCATCCTCTTGCCTTGGTGTATCTGTCTAATGGTGTAAATCCTGGAGAAACAGAGCCAGCAGGAGCTTGGAGCTGGGAGCAGATCCTGGCTGAGCAGGAAATGCAGGACTCTCCCTGTGTCAGATTCTGCTCTATTCTCTTGGGAGCTGCGATGTAAAACCAGTTGAATTCCCTGTTTTCCTTGTCTGTCCCCAGCATCCACGAGTACAGACTGACCAGCTGGCTGGGCCAGCAGGAGGACATCCACAGGATTGTGCTGTACCAGGCTGACAGCACCCTGACCCCCTGGACCCAGCGCTGCATCCGCCAGGCCGACTGCATCCTCATCGTGGGGCTGGGGGACCAGGAGCCCACTGTGGGAGAGGTGTGGGAACTGCTCCTTCCCCTCTTGGCACTGGGAACAGTCCAGGTCAAAGCAGGTTGCTTCACACTCATGCATTTTTCCCGGGTTTAACACCCAGTGAGGCATAAATAATGAAATATTTCTGAGAAATGCCTGTTAGGAATAGCAAAAGAATTGCATGAGAATCCTCTGAAATGGCAAGTTTTATGTGGGAGTACTTCCAGCAAAGTTCTTTTCCTCTAAAGAGTCATTTTTGGCCCATGGTAAATCAAAAATTGCTTTGAAGCTTTGCATGTCTGCTCAGAATTTCTTTGGGTCTCCACATAAAGGGAGAAATTCTTTTCTGCCTGGATGAAATTCATGGTGTGTGCTTAGGAAAAAGTAGATCTAAATTGCAGTGTATGAATTATTTATTATATTTTATTACAGATTTTAAGCTGTACTTTTTTTCCCCCCCCTTACTATCTATTTTTACAGTTTCATATTTTATTACCAAAGTCTTCTGACCAGACAAAAATTCTGCAATAAATTAAAAAAGAGATCACAGGTGGGGTTTTTTAGGATGCTGAAGTGCTGAGTCTGACCTGCAAAGAGCCTGGGCTGGTCCCACGTGCAGCTTTCGTGTGTGTCCTGTTGTGTGGGCTCTTCCTGCCTGCACGTGGGAGGCAGGAAGCACAGGCAGAACAAGCTGCCAGCAGTTGCCTAAAACAACAACAAAAAATTCAGAATCAGAAATGCAAGGAGGAAAAAAAAAAATGGACTGATGGGAAGGGAAAGAAGAAAACACTGAATATTTGTGGGCTCGAGTCGGGCTCGAGTCTGACTCGGGCAGCATCTCACGTTGCAGGAGCAGTGCCTGCCTGTGCTGTGCATTTAATGGCCTGGTTTAAGTCAAAAACGTTCAGGTTTGAATCCTTGGCTGATTTTAGGCTTCTGTGTGCTGTGTAAGCCCAGAGTTAACAGTGTTGTTGCCTAAATAAATCATGTTTGGGGGTTCTGCGTGTGCAGACTTGGATTCAGGTGGGAATAGGGGTGTGGGGTGTGTGTGGATGAATTTCACTGAGGCTGGAGCAGCCAGCACTGATTGCCCTTTCCTTTGGTGTCCATAACTGCTGTAGCTGGAGAGGATGCTGGAGAACACTGCAGTGAGAGCCCAGAAGCAGCTGGTCCTGCTCCACAAGGAGGATGGGCCTCTCCCTTCCCGGACCGTGGAGTGGCTCAACATGCGGAGCTGGTGTTCTGCTCACCTCCACATCCACTGCCCACGCAGAGTCTTCTCCAAGAGGAGTCTGCCCAAGCTGGTAAGAGATTCCTGATTTGGTGGCTGGTCCCTTGCTGTCCCTTACTTTTGTCTGTAATCTGTGTATCAAGGGGGATCTGGGATAATGACACTCCGTGATATTCTGGTATGCCGTGGGTTCTCTTTACATCTGCCTGGCCTCCACTGGATTCAGGAAGCAGGGATAAGGGAGGCAGGTTTTCTCTATGGATGCACACTTGGCTTTTTGATCTCCTGAAAAGGGTAATTTCAGCATCCTGAAATGAGTAACACTGTCTCAGAGTCCCAGTCAAAGGTGTGTACAGGCCGTAGAGTCCTTTTTGTTGGAAGGATCCCTGTGCTTCCCAAAGCCATGCTAACTATAAGGCAGAGGCAGCCTGGGGTTGTTCCTGGATCCCAGGAACATTGTCAAGGAAGAGAAAGAGCTCCAGAGGAAATGCTGTACTGCCCCCAGCAGCTCTAAAAGACTGAGAGAGGCCACTGGTCACTAGAACTGTTTGGGTGGTTCACAACCCTCTGTTCCTTTGGAGAAGCACTGTAACAGAGTCACCGACAGCTTCAGGCTGGAAGGGACCACTGGAGCTCCTTCAGTCCCTCCTCCCTGCTCAGCAGGGTCCCCTGGAGCAGTCACTAGGATTGTGTCCAGATGGGTTTGGGCTATCTCCACTGAGGGAGAATCCACACCCTCTGTGATCTCTGTTCAGGGCTTGATCACTGCACAGGAAAGAAATTCTTCCTCCTGTCCAGTGGAACTCCTGGGCATCAGTTCCTGCCCGTTCCTCTTGTCCCATTGCTGGGCCCCATGGAGCAGAGCCTGGTCCATCCCTGCAGACAGGGACAGACATGGATAAGATCCCTCTCAGTCTTTCCTTCTCCAGGCTGAGCAGCCCCAGCTCCCCCAGCATTCCCTCACAAGAGAGAAGCTCCAGTCTCCTCATCTTTGCAGCATCTTTTAGCAGGCTGCTGTTGGCTGACTCTGCCCTGCTGTGCAGTGACCATGCCTGGCTCTCCTCTGCAGGTGGAGATGTATGAACGTGTGTTCCAGAAGGCCCCGGACCGTCACTCCGACTTCTCGCGCCTGGCCCGGGTCCTGACGGGCAACGCCATCGCGCTGGTGCTGGGCGGCGGCGGGGCCAGGTAGGGCATTGTCCCGGCTATCCTGGGCTGGATGGGGCTCTGAGCAACCTGGCCTGTGCAAGGTGTCCCTGCCCATGGCAGGGCGTGGAACAGGATGGGCTTTAAGGTCCCTCCCAACCCCAACCACTCTGGGATTCTGTGCTGGTGCATCTACCAGATCCGAGAGCCCCACTGTCCCTGGGCTGCGACAGATCCCTCAGGGTGACAGACATCCTGGGACACCAGCACTGCTCTGCAGGCAGCGTTTGGGGGAGGAGACACTGAGGAATTACACAAACTTAGCCTGCTGGGGGGATTTGTGCAGGATTTCTGCAGAAGGAACATGAGCGTTTGTGACCTCTTGAGGCCCCTCATAATGGTTTAATACCAGGAGGTGACCAGGGCACGAAAGATGACGTTTCTTTCTGTTGGCCTACACTATGGACTCTTTTTCCCTTATGGATTCTTATATTAGAAAATGGCTCACAGTATTTCAAAGCTCTTCAAACTTTGAGCAGTAAGGGGAATTATGTCCTCTAATGGAGAATGTTCTCATCCTTATAATCCTCCAAACCCCCAGGTACCCATACACTCTGACAGCCTTACCTTACAGCAAGAGTGTGTTTTTGCAGACGCAAGGACAAGGTGTGTGCTGAGCACTCTGTTAGAATTCCATCTGAAACCCCCAGTGAGCTTTAGAAATAAATTATTAGTGGCATTTTTCTTTGGAATCCCTTTTTACTTGGAGAGTTTTCTGTTGAGACGGAATTGAGTTGCCCTTTGTCTCAAGTGAGTGCTGCCTTTGTTGTCTCCATCACTGTGTTCTTGAAGCCCTGCTTTAAAAGAGTGCTTTGAAATACAGCTCTCAGAAAACTAAAATCCCTAATTTGCACGCAGTCTGTCTGTTTAAGTGCACAGAAATATCACATTTTTGTCGTTGGGCCAGCGCGCGCTTCGGGGGAGCCTTCGCTGCAGGAAGGGTTGGAGCTCCTTTGTGCCAGCTCCTCCTGTGCAGTCACCGGTGCTGAGACAGCCAGAGCTGATTCCTTGAGTGTCTCACAGGTGCCTTGATCCTGCTCCCTTTCACAACCCCTCACCTGAGCTGGTTTCAGGATTTCGTTTCCAACGCAAGCTCTGTCCTGTGGAGACACAAAGCAGAGCAGCAGAGGGGAGCTTCTGTTTTATCTCAGTATCTCAGGAGGCTTCTCCTCCACTGATACAAAGCGTCTGTGGTTTGTTCTTTGTTCCCAGCTGATATCTCTGCCTCTACCAAAGCCTGTGTCATGCTAAATATGTGCACTCCTGTACTGCTGGCAGCACATTTTGCTCGTTCCCTTCCTTCCTTCTGTAACACTGCTGTAATTTTTGCCAAACTGTTTATTATTTTTTTGTTCTACTACTTAATTTGCAAGCTCCCACCTGCGGGTGTGCAGGATCCGAGGTAAGGAGGAGCAGGGTCACTGAGCCTGTGTTGGTCCTGTGTTGTCCCTCTCTGCAAAGCTGCTCTGCTGCTGTGTTGGCTTTGGGGTCTCTGGATGCTCATCACCCATTCAGCAATGAGCCATGGGCCATTAGCCATCAATCTGCTCATTTCTGCATCCCTGAATGGGGAGGACTTGAAGAGGATTAAGGGCAGAGCGGATAAATGGGATATTTCTTCCTTCTCTGGAATGCTTTCTATGCCATGGACTGAAATGTTTGTTCAGGGGTTCCAGGCTGGCACAGGGATGGTGTGAGCATTGTGTTTTCCCTGGAAAGGTACAGAATGCTGTTTTAGTCATTAAATAGTCATCTAAATTGTGGTTAGATAAAGATTTTTCAAAGTGAGAATGTAATTAAGACTGGGGAAAGGACAGAATTACTCTGAACCTCTGCCTTTGGAAGGGCAAAGTAAATTCTTAGATTGCCCATTTCTACTAACAAGAGAATTTCAAGAGATTAGATTAGGTACTTAGAATCATCCTGTGATTAAAGCACAGTCAGACTAAGAATGTCTTCATGGGTCTCTGCACAGACTATTAATGGCCTTTGGATAATAATTGCATGAGGAACTTCCCAGTTTGCTCTCAGAGCAGGAATCATGCTGGTCACACAGCCAGGGAGAGGTAACAGTGACAGGGGCTGCCTAGTGGGTATTTGTTCAAGGTATTGTGTTCTGTGACTCCAGTAATATCAATTATTTAGTTGTTATTTTGGGAATGTTTGTCTGGCTTCCCAGTGACAGCTGGATTGGGAGGTTTTACCAAGAGCAGCTTCCTAGTAATTATCATTGTGGTTTGTCATGACAAAAGGCTCATAGGAACTAAAGGTTTTCTTTCTCCTGTGACCATAAAAATAAAAGAACTTGAAGTGATACGGTTCTAAAATTACAGTGTTTTGCTTCTGTTAAATGCTAACCTAATTTTACTTAGAAACATAGTAGAGTTTGAGGGAAGGGAAAGGGGGTTTGTGTTTAGGAAAACAAAACCTTTGAGGTGTAGTTGCAAGAGTAGTGACACATCAAGCCCTGCACCAAAGGCATAAACCTTCCATAAATAGTTGTCCTGACCTTTAGCCCTCCCACGTACAGCCCTTCTTTGGTTTGCTGTGGTTGTCTTAGCAAAGCTGTTTGAAAACTAGAATTTCTAGGGAGTAAATAATTATTACAGAACTATCTGGGAATCCCTAAGGCTTTGGGAAAAATGGGCTGTGAGCTGTTCCAGAACACAGAGTATCCCGAGCTGGAATGGCCCCACAAAGATTTTCAGTCCTGGCCCTGCACAGACACCCCAACAATCCCACCCTGAGCATTTCAGCCTCCCCTGAGGAGCTGCTGTCGAAGGATATTTATAGATATTTCATCAGGGCGTCTTTTCATTTCTCCTTTTTCTGTTCAGTTTTCTCCTCAAACTTATTATCACACCTCAGCATTTGATGTCTTGAGTAGCTGGGATTTTTGGCACACAGTTTTCTTGCTGACTCTACAGATGTGGCTCAGACCTTTTCATTTTGGGCAGTTGGCTTGTTTCACTTGTCCTTTCTGCCTTTTCTTTGTTTCCAGCTCTGGCACTCTGCAAAGGGAGGATAAAAGCAGCAGTGTAGGAGAAGCAAGTGCTGCCCTTCTGTTGTGGGATCTCTGTGTCTGATGAGCACTCCTGTTGTCTCCTCTGTCTGTCTGTGCTCCTGCAGCCTGTGCCATGTGCAGGGTGCTCACGCTTCAAGCTCTCAGAGAAGGACAAGCAGGCAGGTCCATCTGCAGCTGGTCACTCATGGGCTGCTCCTGAGCTCCTTAAAGCCTGGCTTTATCTTCCCATTCAGTGGCTTTACCCAGGGATGAAGAGGCTGGAAGAGTCCCTGAGAGGCAAATCTCAGTTGTTCTGCTCTCAGGAGATCAAATTTGTACTCTGCACTCTGTGTTTGACTCCTGGATTGCAGGGAGAAGAAACCATGGAGGATTTTCTGTGTCTGTGATGTTTGGCTGCAGCTCCAGCTCACTCAGGCAACTTTGAGTAAAAACCTTCTTGTCAATCCTGCCTCCTTTCTCTGCCACCGGACGCTGATCTGTTCTTCCAGAAGGCACAAGGAATTTGTTTGTCCTGTGTCTGCACTGGGACAAAGCCCTGCAGTTTCTGAGCCATCCCTGGCACAGGCAGGACAGGCAGAGCTGCACTCAGTGCCTGGAAGGGTTGCAGAGGTCACACTGTCCTGTGCAGTGGGTCAAGCAAGGAGCAGGTGGGACATGCCCACAGCCACCATAAGGAAAACCTGAAACGGATTTTGAGAACTTGAGAACTGTAGAAGATCATGTTCCTTTTCTGACTGCTGATGCTTTTAGCCTGCAAGTGTGGCTGGGAGGTGAGGAGCTCTTGCTTGGGAACAAACCCTCTGGTGCTTCCCCCGCTCCATCCTGCTAAAAAAGGAATTGAGTTTGGGGATTGATGACCTGATGTACCCATGTAAAACACTTTAAAGCAAGTGAGTGCTGTGCTGTGAGATCTGATATTCCTCCTCAGGTTGTCTGGGGAGCTCCTGGCTGCCTTCAGCAGGCGCAGGGACGTGGTGTTGCTGCTCCATGGCTGGTGACGCAGCATTTTAATTACACCCCCAGCAATTAAGTGCTGTCAGAGCTGGCAGGATGCAGAAGCTGAATCTGCAATATGCTCGTGTGAGGAGTCAGAAATGATTAATAAGGACACCAGTAAGTTTTGGAGGTTGATTTGTTTTTCTGTTTGGTTTGTTATTCTAACATGGAAAGGAGTCTTAAAGCAAAACCCTTGTGGTCCCATCCTGGCTGAGGGCAGCTGCTTCTTAATTCTGTCCCTTTCTCGTGGTAATTGGGAACAGACAGGGTTTGGTGCTTACCCTGTTACTCAGATGCTCAGTGCTTCCTCCTTAACTGGATTTTGCCATCTTAACTCTGAGAAACTTTCACTTCTGCACTGCATGGTGCAGGTCTGGTGTTTGGCAAGAGGGTCACTGCAGGCAAATGAAATTCCTTCCTTGCCTCCTGTGAAATTCTCATCAGCTTTTTTTCCTGAGAGAAGCCATGAAGTCACTGTGTTCCTTCCCTTGCTTGAATTCATTAAGGTAAAATTGACAAGCTGCCAGAATTAATGAACACTGAACTTGTCGTCAGCGTAACGTGGGAATGACTGAAGAATGTGCTGCAAGGAAGGGAGGGTGGAAATAGCACCTCTGCTTTTGGGGGCTGTTTTTAGTTCTCCCAAGTGGCAACATAAGAAGGTCTGGTTTCCAGCACTGCTGCTGTGGAGAAGAGCTGAGATCCCTTGTGCAGTGTCATCTTTTGCTCCATGGTCCACAAAAGCAGAGAGAAGCACAGGGACAGAGAACAGGGGAGGCTGCACAGAAAGTACCTAAGCTTTGTGAGTGTTTTAGGGCCTGATAAAGGTGATGTCCCCTGGGTGAGGAGCAGGGTTTGGCTCCCAGAGGTGGAATGGGCTGGCTGGTGGTGCAGTGACGGAGTTGACACCTCATAGCTCAACTTCCAGCGTGTGATGCAACATCTGAGGAATAAAAAGCTGAAATTTGAGGTGGAAATGCTGCTCCAATGCCAAAGTGCTGTCCTTGGGATGGGCAGTTTGCTCCCATGGTGCTGACAGCTCCCTTCCCAGGCTGCAGCTCCTTTTCCTGCATCGTGGTTGTAAAACCCTGGGGTTCAGTCTTGGGCAGTAACAGAACCTCCTGGGGAGACTCTGTGAAGTTTTATGGTGCAGCTGCTTTGGATTCAGTTAAGGAAGATTAGTTCTTACTCCTCAGCTAATACAGGTAACTAATGATAGGAGGTTTTTTGCCCCTATCAGGAGCAGTGTGTGCATGGATGTTATTTAAAACTGCCCCTGCGGAGCTGCAGAACTTGAGATGGAGCTGGTGGGCTCCTAAGATTGATTCCTGAACCTCAAATACAGGGAGGGAACTGGAAATATGGGGGGGAGTTGCTTTTTTAAACTATCAAACCTGACTACAGGCACCCAGACAAGGTGCTCTTAGGGTGTGTGGGAGGAAAGGGGAGGAATTTGCTGCCTGAATGAGGCAGCTCCAGAGGAAAACACTGCTGGAAAGAACAGAGCAGTGTTTTCCCCTCTGGGATCCTAAACACACTCAATATAGAGATTACGGAAGGGATGAAAGAAAATCCCATGGGAGTTTCCTGGGCTCTTGATGTTCCTCAGATAAGGTGGAACACAGTAAATGTTTCTCAGCTCCTTTGCTGGGTTCAAGACTTAACATGGAGTGAATCTGATGAGGGGCACCCCAGAGTAGGAGGGATAAGGGGTCTCTGGAGCCCAAGTGCTGTCATGACCAGTTCCTTGTGCTGGAGGATAAGAGTAATATCTTGAGAACTTGCTTAACAATGTTTCTCCACGCTTCCACTCCTATCTAGGTCATACACAACCTATTTCCCCTTTTTCTTTTCCCACCTGGCTGTGTCTGCCAGTCTGAAAGTGTATTTTCCCTTTCTAACACATCCAAGCCTTGAGATTTCCCAGTTTCTTTGCACCGTTTTTAATCCCCACTCATTCCTTCTTGTCTCTTTACATCTGCCCTTCAGTTCCTTTCTCAGTCTTTGCTTTCAAGTCCTCTCACAAATTGTGAAATTTTCACATATTGTGAAAAAAATGCAGTTTGCCAGCTTTTTTTGCCATCCTGATGTGTCCCTGTGTGTCAACAGAAATGCACTTGGCTTTGAAATCATTCCAGATCATGCAGTGAGCTTCAGGACTGTGCCAAGTTTGCAAATAAGTTCTTGATTGCAGTGTTTAATGTTGTTTGCAGTGGTTTGTAATGGGGTACAGGTCTCCCCTTCATTTGGTGTCTCTGCCTCACAGTGCTTAAAATTCACAGGGCACAGAGCTGACAGCTTGAAATGTCTAAAAATTGGATTCAGGGTTGTGTTTTTTCCTGAACTGCTCAGAAAACATAGCCTGGAGAAGAGGCTTTTTCTGAAGTAAATTATGGAAGAAAATTGTTGCTAAAACCATTGCTCTTCATTGTGACCTTGGCTAGGAGGGGTTTGGAAGGGCAACAACAGCCTCTTCAAGGTGCTCTTGGTGGTGCCAGGAGCCACTGGCAGCCCTGGAGGGTTCGGTTGCTGGAGAGAGGAAGGGACAGGCAGGATTTCATGGGGCTGGGATTCAGCTCCTGATGGGACTGAGGAAATGGCTTAAAGGTCACCCTCTGGAAATGGCTCTGGAGCACTTAGAGGGAAGAGAAACACAAACCATTACCGGGAGGAGTTGTTTGGGGTTTCAGGAGGATGTTGTTACCTCCGAATGTAAATGGATTTGTGCTGCTGCCTTGTGGCTTGGAGGTGTCTGGGGAATTTGCTTGAAACCTGCCATGCAATTGTTCTGATGGAGGTGACTCTTCAGCGTGCAGAGCAGTGACCAGGTGACACTTTGTGCTGTCTGGGTACAGTGCCAAAACATGATCAGTGTTTCTGCGGGGGCTGCTGAGGTTTGGGGGTATCTTTGCCTCCTCTGGCAGGAGGGATCTGGGTGCTGGGCTTGTTGGGGGCTGGCCAAGATCCCTGTCTTCAGCCTGGCGCCTGGCAGCCCTGGATGGAGCCAGTCTGGCACAGACTGGGCCCTTCTGCACTGGGTTCACACCATTTCCTGATTTCCACTTACGTGAGACGAGAGCAAGGATTTTCTTTTTGCAATTCCTGTCTTTTCTTTCTCTCCCCCTGATGCAGTCAGGCAGCATCCCTGAAATTCCTGTTCCAAGTGCTTGCTGGAGGTACTGAGCTGGCATGTAAGGGTTTTCCTCCTCTCTGGCAAGACAGGTCTTGAAGAATATGTGCTGCTAAAAGGATCCCGTTCCTCATCCTGATCGTGCTCTGAAGGTCCAGCAAATTAAGCTGAGATATGACAGGAACTTGAAAAATGCTTCTTCCCTTTGTTTAAATGGAAGAATCAGGCTTGCTGTGCAGCATCTGCAGTGCCCAGGAACAGCTGAGGAAGCAGGATTTCTGCAGCAGAGAAGTATCAAAATGATACAAAAGGGGCTCAATCTGCTTTGTGTCATGGAAAAAACCCACCCCAACCTCTGAATACTTGAAATATCTTTCCTCCAGTTCCTGTTCTTCAAAGTAATCCCTTTGTACGCCAAGCCAGTCTGTCTCTTGACTCTGGAAAGGCAGAAAGTTGGCAGCTCTGAGGTTAATCCTTTTGGCCTTTGCAGCCTTCCCCCATCACGGACAGCCTGCACTGGGCTGGCAGCATTTTGGAGGAGAGGAAGCTGTTTGGTGACCTGTGTTATGGCTTTTGTGTGTGTGGATAAATGTCTGGATCTCAGTGCACACTGGAATGGAATTTTTGTCTGTGGTATCCTTTTTTGAAGCTCACACTGATGCATGGGTGGCTTCAGAGCTTGTAATTGCTGCTGTAGGTGCTCAGAGAAGTGGTGTGTGCTCTTGTCACAAGTGGAGCATCCATTGCCACATGCAGATAAACCAGAGGGAAAGCTGAATTCCAGAGCCAGGCTTCCCGATTCCCAGCATCTTTCAAAACCAGATTTCATGCCAGGGCAATATTCAGGATGTAAAATGACAGAGAAGCAGCAAAACTCTTTATCCTTGAAGATAAAGCTGCACCTTTGACTCGGTGTTTTACTTGTGCTGCTCTTTTGGGGAGGCTGAAGGAGTAAGGGTGAGGAAGGTGGGCTCCTCCTTGGAAAAGATAATGATAATGTGTGTTCGGTTACCTAATTTGAGTCTTATCCAGGTCAGCCCTAGAGTTATGTTTGAACAAACAAAAAACAACTCCTAAAAATAAATCAGTAAGTTGTATTTGCTGTTGTTGAGCAAAGCTCCTGAGACACAGCTGGGAGCTCCTCTGGGGGCCTGGGGCTCTGTGTTTGCAGATGGTTGGGAAGAGGCTGCAGCCTAATTGCTCCTGAGAGGCTCTGCTTTGATTTCTTCAGGGAGGGACCATCCCGAGCAATGCCCGGCGCGTTCATCGTGCTTTTAATTGTGTTTGTGCAGCAATTCAGAGCTCTGCCTCCAGTGAGCTGGGGGAAAGGCAGAGCCTGTGGCTGCTCCCAGATTCCCAGACCTGAATGCCAGTTGCTCAGAGCTGTATAACAGTTGGGTCGTCACGTGCCCACAAAAGCCATGTTCACATGGCCTGGCACCCACAGAATGCTTAATGAGCTGATTTTTCCTTTTCCCATCTGCAGCACCTCTGTAATTGCTCATTTGCTCCCATCTGCCACGGAGGTTGAAGGTTATAGCAGCTTCTATTAAACCCTCCAAGCAGCAGGAGCTTGGGAGTCATCTACTTCAAAGTTATGGCTTCAAAAAAAACCCCTAAAATTAATTGCGGGTGGTTTAGTTGGACTCTCCTGTCCTGATCTCCAGTCTTCAACCCACCAAACTCATTTATTCACAGCAATGCCTTGATGAACAGATGAACTTAAACAAGGAGGTGGTGGAGTTGTGGGTCAGCTCTTCTTGCTGGTTTTGCACCTTTTTCTATCAGATGTAGAAGCATGTGCTGTGTTCACTTCCCATGGAGCAGCTGTCAAGCTCTCTTGGCAAGTCCCTGTGCCTTCAAGAGTGTGGTTCTTGCATTGCTGTGGTTTTGGGGAATCTCTGTCCAGCCCTACCTGGGCAGTGAGCTTTCCTGATAAGAAAAAAGGAGATTGGAGAGGAGTTCTAAGTAAATTCACACTTAGATTCTCTAAAGCGCTTTGGTCTTATTTCTGCAGCTTCCAGATGTTGTGCTCAAAATGGGTTCTTCCAAGCTTTAATAAATAAGTCTCAAAGGTGTGGGGAAGGACAATATCTTTGTTTTCCAAAGAAATAATCTCCCTTTGCAGACGATGACTGAATTGTTCCTTGGCTCAGAGTAAGAGATGGGATTTTGTGACATCCCCAAGTGGGTGCAGTTTGCCATTCAGCCTCTTCCCTGCTCCTGTGCCCCTCTCCGAAAATGCTGCTGCCAGCTGGGATCAGAAAACAAAAACCCTGGTGCATTTTATAATTTACCTCCGCTATTTTGTGCATTTTCTCCCCTCCAGTGCTTTCTTCCTGTATCCCTTCACACCCCAAGGCTGGGCAGCCCTGACAGCCCTCCTGGAAGGGCTGAACACATTTTGCTCATTTATTTTCTGTGTCAGGCACAAATCTCTTTGTTTAAAGCTTGTTCTAAAGTTAGTGTATAAAGCAGAAACAAGATCAGGGCTATAAAAGGACATTGTATTTGGGTTTTCTTGCAGGAAGGGGGTTTCACTGGGCTTGTGAGGAATAGGAGATGCTTTTTCTGCAAGATGTGCCTGCCTGGCACGGGGTTGATGTGTGATCTCTGCAGCATGGCAAGGCCAAAGGGAAATGGCTCCTGAGCTTTGGCTTAAGGAGTTGCTGGAAATCTGAGGGCAAAGCTAAGTGGGAGGATGGAATGAGATTGTTGTTAATGGAGGGGAAGACAAGAAAAATTCAGGTCTCTGGATCAATACGTGCGGGCTGTGGAAGGGAAAAAGCTTCCTCCAGGGCAGCTGCTGGGAGAGATCCTGCTGGATGTTAGGAGAGAACCCAGTAATGTGGGGTTATTCCCTCTGTTTAGCTTAGAAATGGTGCTTAGTTGATTAATCAATTAATCAATGTTGTCAAGATTGGAAAGTTCCTTGTGAGTGCTCACGCAGGACCACAGCAGCAGAAATGCAGGGGTCTGGTTTCTGTGTTCCTTTGGAGCTGGCAGAAAAGCATAGCAATAATTCTGGCAGATTTATGATGCTGGGAAGTTTTATGGTCAGGAAAGCTGGGAAATAATGTTATTGGAAAGATATAACTGGGATTAGATTTCAAAGCAGTGTTTGGGTATATTGCTGCTGCTGCAAAAGCTCGAAGGTGCCAGTTGGAGATAATCCAGTTGCAACTTGTAGTAGGCTTGCTCCACTTCTGAGCCAGTGACTGAGCCTCTCAATGCCAGGATCAGCCACGGAACACACCAAAAAATGCTGCTGTTTGTGTAAAGAGGCTTTTCCTTATGTCACCTTTCCTGATGCCATTCCATGTAGCTCTTCACATAAACAACATCCGACTTCCCCTCAACCCAATACGAAGAGCAGCTCCCCAATGACTCCAGGATCAATCTACAACCACCACCACCCCTCAGACAGTGGTTCTGTAGTGGTTGTAGCTGCATCTGTTACTCTGAGAGCTGCAGGCTCAGTCATCAGCCCCAGTTTTGGGATCATGGTCCCTGAAGTGCCAGTGGTTCCCTGTGTGCTGGCCGTGGTGGATTTCAGGATGTGCTGTCCACTCCCATGGGCTTGGAAGCTCAGGCACCTTCAGTCTGTTTCTGTTGTGCTCAGAGCAGGGCTGGGGGAGTGGTTGCCCAATGTGCTTTTTGCACATCTCCAAAACAGACATGGTAAAGACAAGTTTGTAGAATTTGTAGTTCATAGAATTACAGAATGCTTAAGCTTGGAAAAGACCTTTGAGATCATTGAGTCCAACCATTCCCCCAGCACTGCCCAGGCTAGCACTGACCCGTGTCCCCATGTGCCACATCCACATGGGTTTTAAACCCCTCCAGGGCTGGGGACTCCAGCACTGCCCTGGGCAGTCTGTAAAGGGCTGGACAGTCCTTCCAGGGAAAAACTGTTTTTATGGCTTTGCTTCTTCAGGAGTTTTAAGGTTCTGAGGGTGTCTTAATTCTGGTTTGTTGGGCTCTAATGGAGCTTAATAAAGTCCCCTCAACAATTTCTCTATTTTTCTGCCTCCTTTGCCAGGTAACTCCATCAGGAAGGAGGTGCAGGAAGCCTGGGGAGGCTTTGGTGGGAGACACAGCAGAGCTCTGCAGCAGCCATGGCCTTAATCCTTTTTTTATCCAAAGGAACCAGCATCTCTTCAGAGCATTCAGGGAGAGCTCCTTCATCCTGCTGAGTCAGTTAGGAGGAGAGATGGGGGCTGGTGAGGCTGAATGCCTGAGCTGCATTCCTCTTTGAATCCAGCTTCTTCTTTGAAGCTGAAGTGGATTTTAGTTGAGCTGCAGCCTTGCCTGGCTGCCCCCTCAGCCATGGCCTGAAAAGCGAGTGTCCCTTCTGGCTGCTCCCAGGCTCGGATTGTTCTTTCAAACACAGGCAACATCCTGCTGATGTGTTAAACGTGGCTCGTGGGGAGAATATTGGTGCAGGGCTCTAGTTTTGTACTGCTTGTGTTTCCTTCAGCCCATGCCCTGAGCAGGGAGGACAGCCTGCCTTCCTGCTGGCACTTTAATCTGGGATGTCCCGCTGCATCCTTGCTCCTGAGCCGGATCTGATCCCAGCTCTGGCAGCACGTGCAGGGCTGGCACATGCACGGCTCACAGGGGAATTTTCCTTTTATCCCTTCTGCTCTGTCCTTCGTGCATCACAGTCACATGCCAGCAGCACTTCCCCAGGGCATGAAAGCAAGGGCTCATTTCAGCAGCGGGAATTTTCCTGCAAGACCCTCTGGCAGAAAGGCTCTCTGTGTGTGCTGGGCTGTGGTATTTAGGGAAGCAGGGCTCCAACCCTGTAACTCCTCTCTCTGCTTTGTGGTCATTTCTTTCCCGGAATCATTGAATACCCTGAGCTGCAAGGGACCCACCAGGACCATCAAATCCAGCTCCTGGCCCTGCACAGACCCCGCAACAGCCCCACCCTGGGCATCCCTGGCAGCGCTGTCCAAATGCTCCTGGAGCTCTGGCAGCCTCGGGGCCGTGCCCATTCCCTGGGGAGCCTGGGCAGTGCCCAGCACCCTCTGGGGGAAGAACCTTTCCCTGCTCTCAGCCTGAGCCTGCCCTGGCCCAGCTCCAGCTGCTCCCTGGGTGCTGTCCTTGTTCACCACAGAGCAGAGATCAGAGCTGGCCCTGTTCTTTCCCTCACAAGGAAAGTGTAACTGCAGTGAGGTCTCCCCTCAGTGTCCCCTTGTCCAGCTGACCAGACCGAGTGACCTCTTTGTGACCAGGAGCAGTAAAGAAGGAATGGTGCTTGGAGTTTATCCAGCACAGCTTCTGGAGGCTTGTTCCGCACAGGGATCACGGTTCAGGGAGTGCAGAAAGCAGCACCTGGGGCAGCTGATGCTCAGAGCAGCCCCTGCTTTGCCTCGCTCAGGCCAGGCTGAGGCAGTGGCAGAGCTGAGAACAGAGCCTGGCTCTGGCTGCCAGCTCCTCCTTGAGCTGGGTGATGCTGGTTCAGCTCTCCCTGCAAAGGGCATTAATGAATCAGGCCTGTCCTAGGCAGTGAATGTGATGGGAAGGAGTTTCTGTTCAGATACTGACTGCACTTCCTGGGCAAAGCTTTGGGTTCTGATAGGAATTATTTGAAAGTCCTGTTGTAGGTCATTGTTCCTGGGTCACTTGTCACTGTCCTGGGACAGTGTTAGTCCTGGCAGGGGAGGTGCTCCATCCAGCTGCTCCTTCAGGCAGCTTTAGGGTGAAGGAAGCTGCATGTGCAGCTCCAGGGACATGCTGTGTGTGCATCCCCTCTCTGGGGTGCTGCTTCCTCCCGTGTAACAGCCCTGCCCTGTCCCTCTCCTCTGCAGTGAGAGACATTCAGCTCTGTGTCATCCAGGAGGTTTTCCCTGTCCCTGTTGTCGCTGCTGTGCAGGTACAGCACTGGCACAAGCCACCTCCCTTTGTTCTCCTCTTGCCCTACACTTGCATTTCCACGTTTCCCTAAGCCAGGACATGTCCCTGTGAAATCAGGTCTGGTATTACAAGAAATGCACAATCCCTGGGGCTTTTTTTTTTTTTTCTGCACTAGTCCTCTGGCTGTTAACATGGATCTTGCTCCTGGCTTCAATTTCTTTTCCTGCTCAGTTTGCAGCTGCCCAGTGCAGCTCTGTGGGAGCCCTGGGATGCTGTCAGAGGGGGATGTGAGTGCCTGGCAGGGTGCTGGCACACGCTTCCCTTGGCAGCCTGTCTGTGTTTGTGGAGCTGGGAAGAAGTGCCCAGGAGAGAACCAACTGCAAGGAGTTGTTGAGAAGTCTCATGTAGGGGCAGTGATGGCCTAAAGCTGTAGGGAGAGGGGGGGAAAATCCCCATTTCTTTCTTTTGGGAGGTCAGGTGGTACCTGGAGAAAAGGGGGGGCTCAGGCACGATTGCCTTTCTCAGGATTTAGTTTGCACATTCCAGGAATGCTCCTGCTCAGGGTGTTGGAGCTGGAAGAATCAGCTTTGTGGTTGTGTCTAAATGAAACATAATTTAGTCAGGCAGCTTGTGGGAGGTCCCTTTACAAGCAAGAAAAGGACTTTGATTCCCATCTTGCTTTGGGATCAGTGAATCTGTTGGAGATCTGTGGCTGTCACATGTTAGTGGGATATCGGCAGGGACTCTGTGGATGCAGGAGGAGGGGATGACTTGCCAATAAAAGTAATAATGATCTTTTGTTATTCATTCAAAGGCATCATGCAGCAAAGTAGGAACAAATCCAGAGTGCTCACATCAAATCCCTCCTATTTACGGATGTGTGAATCAGGAGAAACAGTTAAAGGGAGAGAATCCAGTCTGGAGCTACTCTTGGCCTGTTTAAAATTGTCCTCCAAGTAGGAAATGATTTAAGGTACTTCACATGTCCTAAGAAAGGCACCTGATGTGGGCTGTCTGCAGGGAGCAGGAGGTGTCGGGTGGGGTCTGTTCCTTGGTGGAATATCAGGGCTGAGGCAGTGGGAAGTGCCAGGCACGAGCAGCAGAGTGCAAAAATAGCTGCACTCTAAAAGCCTAAAAACAATGGGCAGGATAAAAGTATAATTCCTTTCACTCAGGGCATCTTATGGGAAGAAGCAGTAGGAGATGGGGAGAAGGGGAATTTGGAGAGGAAAGCAAAATGAGCCATTTTCTGCTCTTGGATTGCAGCAGCACAGATCTGTCACTGAAGTCATTTACACCCAGGATAACCACAAACCTGTCCCAAAGCATTTCAGCAGCTGGAGGGGATTTATTTGGATGGAAAGAATGTGTTCAGCATAGCTTGGCCAAATGACACCTACGGTGGACTTGGCAGCTGTTAGCAAGTATTTATAGGATGTAAACAGCAAGGGGAAGGAGGATGGAAATGGAGCAAACTGGGGGGGAGAGAAAATGGGATGAAAATGGGAAAAGGAAGATTTTTTTTTTTACTGCTTTATGGCTTAGAGTGTAAAGCATCCATCCAGGTGGGATGAGCTAGTCAAAAATGCTTCTCGCTAATTGGAAAAAGCATTTGAAAGCAGAGGCTGTAGTTTTGGACTGCTTGGAAAGGCAGTTGGTGTCCACTGCAGTGTTCTGTGGTACTGTAATGGTTCTGTGGGATGGGCAGGGATCCCTCTCCCACTAGGGGATAAAAGATCAGATTTGATCAGATGGTCATAGGATCAGATCAAATGTTCCACCTCTGCTTTCTCTTTTCTGATGGTGGGGAGCAGCGACTGCTTCAGAAACGAGTGTTTGCAGCAATCAGCAGCTTCTGAGCCTCCTGAGCACCAGCTTGCACCTCCCATCTGTCATGTTTAGTAGCCACTGACAGCCTGGTACCTTTGATTCATCCTTTCCACATTTAAATCCATTTGTGATTTGACCTCTCCAGCATGTGGTAACAGTGGCTTCCCCACTTTGTGCTCTACGTACACCTGTCTGCAAATTCTTTCCTTTCCATTAAAATCTCTGCATGGTGATATCATTGCTGGCCCTGCATGTTTCCCAACAGTCAGGATCTTCCCCAGTGAGTGATTTGAGTTTAGTTTCTCCTCATGTGAAGTCCATCCCATATTCTGGTCACCTTTTGTGCTTCTCTCTGTCATTTTTTAGTTCTGCTCTTTTTTTTTGGGTGAGAAGTCTGAGCTTGCTCGTGGTTTTCCAAACGCTGGCTCATCCTGGATGTGTGTTCTTTTGTTTTCTGTTTTTTTCTGGTTTCTTTGATTTACCACTTGAACTTGCAATGAACAGCAGGTTAATATTTTTCAGGGAATATCCCCAGGGGTTCCCAAATCCATGTGAGCAGAGCTGGATAAGAACTGGTTGCTGTAGGGGCGTTGCTGCTTCTGTTTTCCTCTTGTCCCATCAGCACTGAGGTTCATCTATTGTTCATCACCTGACTCCATTGTTGCTCAAAATTCCTTCTGCACTTGAAATCAAGGAATATGTTTACTTTTCTGAAGGCATTTGTGTCATCCTCAAAAGTTGCCTCCTCACCTGCCCCTCTCCCGGGTCTGTGTGCAGACTCAACCTCTGCCCTCTCATCACTGTTTGTCTCTGCTTGCTTCTGTTTCCACCTTCAAATTCACTATTAATCCATGTGGTGCCCCTTCCCAATAACCCAGGCTGGCTCAGTTTCTGTGGACAATCACTGGAAAAGAAACTTGTGGGAAGGGCTGTGAACTCCAGCCTTTCCTGGCTGCTCTGGAAGGACCCCAGTAGCTTCTGCTCCCTCAAATCCATGCTGACGTTCCCCTCGCCCGTCCACCGGCTCAGCTCTTGGCTGCTTTCATCTCCCTGCCTTTCCCACTGATCCAGGCTGCGTGGTCGTGTTCCCTCAGATCCTCTGGGAGTCTCTTGGAAGATTCCTGCATTCATAATGTTTGTTCCTGGCACCGGGGCTTGTTTAGCAAGAGATTGGCAGCTCGGCTGGCGCGGGCCTGGCTTCCTTAGAAGGCACCATTCATCACCAGTCCTTGCACTCCTTCAATGACTGCTTGGCTGACAGTGGCTTTTCTTTCCCTTTCCCTCCCTTGGCACAGGGGCTGCTCCCAGGTGGGCGTTATCCGGGCGCTGATCGAGGCTGGAATTCCCGTGGATATGATCGGGGGCACGTCCATCGGCGCCTTCATGAGCGCCCTGTATGCCGAGGAGCGCAGCTACAACCAGATGAGGATCAAAGCTCGTCAGTGGGCCATGGTAAGCACTGGGCATGCTGGATTCCCTCCTCTGGGAATGCTGCACTTCCCTCCTCGGCTGGAGCAAGGTCCAGGCACATCAGGGCAAGAGCAGCTGCCCAGGAAGGTGCAGCCTCCTGAAATTCAGTGTCTGTGCCACAGAACAAGCCCTGCCTGGCAGTGATGGATCACCTGGAAAAGCTGCTCCGTGTCCAAGGTGTCAGGAGGCAGCTGCCTGGCTTATCGCTGCACAAACCCTTGTCACGCTGTCAAGGCACAGTGGTGTTGTTTCAGTGTGCTCACCTGTGGTTATCTTTGTTTTATTTTCTCTTTTTATGTACTGGGACCTGTTTCCTTTCCAGCTCTCAACAAATGTGTTTCTCTTTTGTGTAATTCTCTCTCTTTCTCACATGCTGTCATGTGTCAGTGGAACTGAGTGACAGAGGTAATCCTTCACTAAATAACTCCCAAATGTGTCGTTCCTGGGCCTGCCTGTGCACTCCACAGCAGTGGGACTGTGGGTCAAGAGAAATTCCTAACTTTCAGTATTTAGTACAAACAAAACCTTATTTTCAAAGTTAACCCAAGTTTTGGGAAGGTTGTTTTCAACAGTGACTTCAGTGGGTGAGTTTATTTATCATGGAGTTAAAGACTGGTTGGGGTTGGAAGGGACGTTAGAGATCATCTTCCACCCCCTGCCATGGGCAGGGACACCTTCCACTACCCCAGATTGTTCCAAGCCCCATCCAACCTGGCATTGGTTTTATTTATTGATCAGATGTTGGGTAAAAACTGTCCCAAATGCCATTGGTTCAGACTGACTGAAGGTGAGGGTTATTTCTGAAATTTACAGTTTTATTTCTGGTAACAACTTTGTATTCTTCATATCAAACCCACATTTTGCTGTAGATTTTCTTATTGAAAATGAAGCAACAGAGGGAATTTTCTAAATGAGATTAAGACTCTTCAGTCTTGGGTTTCAGGGGGAAATAGGAGCCTGTTATTGGCACATGGGCACTGTTTATGTCTCCCAAGGATCTTCTAATCTGCAGTGGCTTTGCAACAAAAACTGTCTCTTGGAAGCTGGATTGTCTGAGGCACTAAAATCCAGACTGAGGCCCTGGGATGTTTGTGCTGTCCTGGTGGGCAGAGCACTGTGGGACTGATTCATCTCCCCATCGCTGCTTGCCAGAAGAATATGGATTTTATGCTTTTTATTTAAGAACTGCCTGTGCCTGGCTGGCTTGGGAAGCACCCAAAAACATAAACTGTTTATGATCCAGAGCAGTTTGCTGGAATCAGAAACCTGGGGGAGGCTCGAGATTAAGGGCATAAAACCAACTGCACTGAGTTGTGTCAGACATCCCTTTAACCTTGCTCTCTTTTTTCCACCTTGGTCACTACCAGATGCCTCCAAGGCAGCATCTGGGTGGGTGCTGACACCTCCCTGCAGTGCTTTCCCAGCACTTTGTGGCTCTCTGCCCTCTCTCCCAGCTCTTGGTTAAGCTACAGCCATGGAATTTTCCTCTGTGCATTTGTCCAGAGGATTCTCTCCTTGTTTGTCAGGTCTCCCCTGTGCAGGACATGGAGATGTTGTTTCCTGGGCTTCTCAGGGCTGTGTTCCCACTCTGGAGCTTGCCAGCCTAAGGTGGAATCACAGTCACTTTTAGCAGGAACAGTTAGAGATGAAATGAAGGCATTTAATCTGTTGATTAACTTTTGAACACAAATTGCAAAGCTCAGAGAACGTTTCACAAGGTAAAAGGCAATTTTTGGCCCAGCCTGGGGCTCTTTCAGGTGTTGGTGCTTTGAAACCTGCTAAGAAGTAGTGGGAGAGGTGACTGACCTCTGTTAGAGCAAACATTTCATCTTAGTAATGAAGAATGGATTTTCATGAGGGCTTCCATGAGTGTTCTTGCAGGCCCGTGTCCAACCCAGAGATCATCCAAGGGTTTGAGGAGGACAAAAGCAAAGCCTGCTCTGTTGGAGGCCCTTCCCACTGGTACCAGCAGTGTCCAGCAGAATGGCCACAAACTGAAGGGAGCCATGAAATCCCCTCTCCCAGATGGCACTAAATATACAGAGCATTTGGGGGGATGATAGATCTTTATTCAGGGGTTGTTCTGGGGTGTTGACTCTTGGATGGTGTTTATAGTGAGCAGGGAGAGGGGAAAGGAGCCCCAGTGTGCTGGAAACAGCCAGGAGGTTTGTAGGGGATTCTTGGAAGATCCACTCCAAGGAGCTGAGTGTGAGAGAGCTGAAACATCCCTCAGATAACCCCAAATTCCTGTGTCCCAAGTGGGACCCTTCCTGCTGTCCCCAGAGCAGCACCAGTGGTGGCTGTGCTGGAGATGCCCCAGGAGCTCCTTCCTGAGCCAGGGCAGTGATGCCTTTTCCTGGTCTTAAAATCAAGAGTCAGACACAGTTAGAAGGGGAAAAGGGATTTTACCTTGGTATTTATTGTAAGGATCCTTAGGTGCACACGCCCAGGTCATATGCATCGAGATGCACCCCGCTGAATATGCCCAAAAGAATGGGTATGACATTATAGGTTTTACTAATTAGCAGATCTATCAAAGATTCCCCAATGAGAGGCTCAAGTGAGCCCCTCTCCCCAAGGAGCCTTCCCCTGGATGATTCTATCTCAGTTTACAGAATGTGTTCTGGAGAGGACCTTGGGGTCTGGGGCACACTGATCCCCAGCTATGAAGCTTCTAAAATGTTGAGTCTCTTAGCTTGACAAACAAGTCCAAGAATGTAGGCAAAAAGCATTAGGAATACAGAAGTTGTAGAAAGGTATAGCAGGGGTATAAAAGAAAAGGCAAAAATCTTCATGGCATCAGCAGAAAGGCTGGAGCATTCCCTGCTCCAGGAATTCCTGCTCCTCTGGAGCTGTGAGCTTTGCTGCTGAAGGTTATTGCTGAGTGCAGCCTGGCTTCTCCAGCCTGGGGGCAGTTGGGAAATGTCTTCATTGGGATGGATTAGTTAACTCTGAGCTTTCCTTAAGTATCCTTTTAATCCATCAGAGTGTATGCTGTTTATCCTGCAGTTATTTCTCTTCCTGGTATTTTTAGAAACTGGCATATCTCTAGTTGTACAATTGGTGCTGGGAGAAGGGATATTTTTAATGGGATGTGTTTTCTGCACCTAATGAAGCAGCAAAGAAATAAATGACTCTTGTCAAAATACAGGGGGAAATATGAAAATTCCCAGTCAGATTAGTTACTATTTATTGTCTCTGTGCATCTTCTGTACCTCTATTTAACCAGCTGAGTGAGCAAGCCAAAGCTTTGGTGTTTGCAGATTGTTGGGTTTTTTAATTGGAGGATTAGTATCTCAAAGTAGAAATATTTCACAAAGAATGGAATATTCTCTGAGAGGAATATGGTTATAGGTGTGTGGGGCTGAAAAGCTGCCTCTAATGGGAATGAGGGCAGGCTGGGTGGGACACTGCCATCATTTGCTGCCTGTCACTTTCTGGTGGCACTGACAGCTCAAATAAATGTGGGGATTCTGACCATGGAGTCATGAGGTTCTGCCTCTGACCCTGCTCTCTTTGTCCATTGGGAGATTCTGTGGTTTAATGAGCTGATCAGGCCACAGATTAGTCCTGTTTGGTTTTTCCCTGTTATGCCAATGCTCATCCAGCCCTGAGTTATATTTTTATTTTATTTATTTAACATTTTTTGTGTGAATTCCTTTCCTTGCTTCATTGAAACTTTATAGGGGAATGCTGAGCAGGTACTAGATGATCTTTTGAGTAGTTTAAAAAATACTGGATCTGTTTGAAATTTTTGTTGTTGCTTAAGTTTTCCCATAACTTTGGGTTTTTTTTTGTAGTCAGGAACATTGAAAAATCCTGGGATTATACTGGCAGTATAAACACCAGTTTGCCACAATTCTGCATCAGAGAACAAATGAGCCGGAGATGAAAAGTCCTCCTCTCCACCATCACGTGTCTTTGCTCTTGTCCCTCTGCTCTGTGAGCAGAACCTTCTCTCTTCCTTGCTGAAGTTTTTTATACCCCAGGGTCACTTTAAAAAATTATTTTAGGATTGAATGTCTTTTTAAAAAGAAAGCTCATCCTGCAGCAGAGCTGTAGAAGTGAAAGTTCATGGAAGTTAATGAAGAGTTGGGAAGGAATTGTTCCCTGGGAGGGTGGGCAGGCCCTGGCACAGGGTGCCCAGAGCAGCTGGGGCTGCCCCTGGATCCCTGGCAGTGCCCAAGGCCAGGCTGGACATGGGGGCTTGGAGCAGCCTGGGACAGTGGGAGGTGTCCCTGCCCATGGCAGGGGATGGAATAGGATGAGCTTGAAGGTCCCTTCCAACCCAAACCATTCCAGGATTCCATGACCTGCAAACCCTGAGAGCACTGGCAGAGCTGGCTCAGGGCTGGGCTTCCTGTCCTGGTGGTGTCAGGGGATGAAGCTCTTGGAGCTGCTGGAGCTGATCCCAGAGCTCCTGGTAGGAAGTGGAGCAAGAGCCAGAAGGCTCTGTCTGCCTTTCCAGAGGGTGATCTTTAACTGAATTTATCTGGGGAACAGGAGGTGGTAGCAGCTATTCTTGGAAGGCTGAGGGAGGCTGTTGGCCATCAGCATCAGCTAAAGGGCATCTTCCAGCTCCAAGAAATGAGAATATTAAGAAATAACTGTTAATTAGAAGTATTTTGTCCATGGGTAAGACCACTGCCAGGATCAGGAGAAATGTAGAGGCTCAGCATTATAAATATCACTTGCAACAAGGGAAGCCCGGTGGCTGGTGTGCTGAGTGGGAGAGATTTTTCTTTGGTATTAAATAAAGGGCTCTTTGTAAATGCCTCTTCCCCTGCTTTAATCACTCTGACTACTGTCAGAGACCTAATCCCTATTTTAGGTGCAGCACTAATTCCATCTCCTCTGAAGCTGTGGGTAGCAGTCTATAGTTAGTTAGGTTGGCACACTGTCCTCAGCACATCAAACCCAGAGTGAAGATGTGAATGAAGCTGACGCTTCATCATTGGGTTTGTGCTCAGCCTTTTACATTCCCCCACATTTCCTGTTCCCATCCTTGTTCTTGATGATCTTTTTTTATCCTTGCACTTGTGTTCTCTGGGCAGATCCCTGACAGAAATTGGAAAGCAGCTGGACATGACAATGGAGGCTGATCCTGCTGCTCTTTAAATCACTGTGAGAGTAAAGCCAAGGCCAGATGTTGCTCACAGCTGCTTTAACAGCTGGCAGCTCTGAGGCTGTTCCATGTGTGTGCCTGGGAATGATGCCCTGTTCTCTGAGAAGATGTTTGTTAAATCACAGAGAACATGCAGAGAGAGAAAATATTTCATCTCATAGAAATATTTCATCCAGTGAAACCCCATTTAATTTAAGAGGGATTCATTGGGGTTTGTAGGCTTCTTTTACATTTTAACTATGATGTAATATATTAAGCATTGAATTTTGTTGAGATTTATTAGGATTTCACAGCAACAGCCTGGTTATGGACAAATATTATGGCCTTAATGCCATAAAGTTTAGGGATTTTCATCATTTTCTATGTAGGTTACTACATAGGTGAAATAATGCTGTTGAAATGGGGGGGAAAAAAGGAATCCATGAAAGCTTAATTGCAGGATCTATGTGTTAGAAGAGCTGAGTTGAAGGGTTGGTGTGCAGGGACTTGTAGTGCTTTAAGAAACCTGATGTAGTTTGGTTTTGCTGGCTGGTGCAGAGTCTGTACCAGTTAAATGCTGGTCCATAACACATCCCCATAACTGACTCTGGGAGTGACAAACAGTGGTCCCCAATCCATAGAAAGTGTTGATAGCTCTTGAACATGTGCCTGACTGAACCTTGCTGCAGTCCCAGAGAATCCCAGGCACGATTTTCTGCTTCCACTGAGGCAGAGAAAAGCTTTTAAGTCTGGGAGAAAAATTAGGTGTGATCCCCAAATGAGAAGAGATGGATGAAGGAATTCCTCTACCATGGATTTATGGTTTCCTTCCCGCACCACTGAACCACAGAGGTGCTGTGGGAAGGATGGTGAAGAGGAAGATAACTCATAACATCTTTTTTTAGTTAAAAAAATAAATAGAATAGAGCTGCACCATCCATGTCCTTGTGCAGAGGCTGAGGCCTGTGCTGGGCGCGCTGCTGTGGGGCTGGTTTTGGGGCACAGGGGAAGCAATGCACGTTCTTGCAGGGCCTGATTGCAGGGGTTGCTGCTGCTTTGGGGTTTACTCAGTGTAAATTTACCACACAAGGAGCTCCTGGTTGTAGATTTTGCAGTTGTTTCTCTCAACACTTCATGCACCTGTGATGCTTGCAGCATGTCAGCTCTAAACTCTGGAGTATGATGTCTCTGGAGTATGATGTCTCTGGAATTGCAGCCTTAATGCTCACATTCCCATGGATTCTGCCCTATATTTACCTTTGAAATGCCTTTTTTTTTTTTTTTCCTCTTTTTAGGTTATGAACTCGGTGTTTAAGACCATTCTAGACTTGACATACCCAATAACCTCTATGTTTTCTGGAGCAGCTTTTAACAACAGCATCAACAACATCTTCAAAGATAAGCAGATAGAGGTAGGTTGTTTATTCACCTTATGGATAGGAAATTATGTCCTTGTGTTCTGTTGGAGCAGAAATAGCTTTTTTTCCATGTTAATATGGAAATCTGGAGCTGTTGGGTGGCTGAAAACGTGGTGAAACTGTGAATGTGGTGTTACATGACTGCAGGAAGGAGCCTGTTCTTTTTGGTGGATTTAGAAAACACAAACTGTAGATGATTTGTAGCTATTTCAGTTTGACAAAGGGATCCCATTGTCTGAGAGAAGAAGTGAAAATTGTGACTCTGAAGAAGAACAGCTGAGACTGCTTCATCATTATTTTTCTGCAAATCAGGTCTCAGAGACCTTCAGGGCACACCAGAGAAGGGCTCCAATTGGGTTGCAATGGGTTTGGCTTTTTTGAATTTTACTTTCGAAGCTGGAGTGAATTTTCTGAGCAGCCCACTGAAAGCTGCAATAATGGCAGAGTCCTTTGTGTCCTGGTTTGCACTTGGGGACCTTTTGTAGTTGCTGGGTGTTGTGTGGTCCACCTGGGCCAAGAGCCACCTTTGGAATCCACCTCTCCTCCATCCCTCAGCAGCAGCAGATTGTAAAGCACGTTGTCAGTGTTTGTCTTCCTACATTACCCAGCTCAGGGAGTGTTTGGGTAGCCTTGGAATTTCACCTGATTTGCAATTTTAACCAAATTATTCCTGCGTTCGCATCCTTGTGATGAAAGATCATGTAGCAAATTAACACTGTATATACTTTAAATATATTTGGTAAAAATAATCCACAACGTTCCCTACCTAAATGCAAGGATGAAAGTAAGTGATTAATCATCGTGTGGATTAAAATAGCAGTTTGCTGTGCAGAGGGGAGGGTGCTGGAGACAAACAGGTTTTAGAGAATCATGGAACCATCAAGGTTGGAAAAGGCCTCTAAGATCCCTGAGTCCAACAATTCCCCCAGCACTGACGAGGCCACCACTGACCCCTGTCCCCAGGTGCCACATCCCCAGGCTTTTGAGCACTTCCAGTGACTTCACCACTTCCCTGGACAGCTGTTCCAATGCCTGACCATCCTTTCCATGAAGAAATTTTTCCTGCTATCCAACCTAAACCTCCCCTGGTGCAACTCGAGGCCGTTTCTGTCTATCCCTGCTTTGGATTCCAGCAGTCAGTTCATTGTACTTCCTTTTTAAGATGCAGCAGATTCCTTCCTTAGGAATTTTAACAGCTGTAGTTGCATATTCTGGTCTTCCCTTGCAGTCACACGAAGGTTTTGTGCGAGAGAAATCCAGTTCTGAGGCATCCACCAGCATCATCTCTGTGCACGTGTGCTGACCATCACAGCCCCTCAGTCTGTGCCCAGGGTTTCCTCATGTGGGAAGAAGTATTCCCTCAGATAAATAAGGAAAAATGTTGTGTATCTCAATCAGGAAAGTCAGGAGAGGGTTATTCCTTCATTGCAATTCCCACTATCAGTGCAGGGTAACCAGTCCTGGAACTGGGAGCTGCCCCAGGGTAAAGAGAGACTGAGAAAGTAACAGGAGCTGAGCCAGGAACCTTGAAAAAAATATGTTCTCAAAGCATTTAAGGCATCCAAACTGCAAACATCCATCTTTTCTCCCTAGCTGGGGTGGGTTTGGGTGGGTAGCAATGATTTCCACCTGGAAATTCCTATCAATAAAAATTAATTACAGCCTTACAAGCAGAGGTTGTGTTTGGGTGCTTGGCCACAACTGCTCCTTCCTGAGAGGATCTGCAGTGATCCCAGGCAAACCTTGGGAACTTCCTACCCAAGGGGCTGACCCTCATGGCTCTAGAAAAGTGTAAAATTCAGAAGTTCTGGGCCAGATCCTCCTTTTTTGCTGCTGTGGCTGTGAGGTGACACCCCTGTGCTTCCCACACGAGTCCTCACCCCTCTCCCACACGGGAGCTGGGAGCAGGAGCACTTACACTGAACTGTTATTTCTGACACTGAAAGGGAGGTTTCCATTTTCTCTGAAATTTGCTCTCTGCCAACCCTTGTAACGTGGGTGTCTCCTGACTCCCAGCACTGCGGCTCATGTGGGGGCCCTGGTGACAAAAACCCCGTCACAGGCACTTCCCAAGCAGGGATCATCCACGTGGGTCCCTCAGGGAGCACACAGAAACCCAGGGTGGGGCACTTGGACACACAAACCCAGGCCAGGGTGCTTGAAAGAAATTTCTCAAGAAATAGAGTTATTTTCCTCTCAAATTACCCATCCTGTTGTGAGAACATCAGCCTCTGGAATTTTTATTCTGCATGCCAGAATTCTTATCCCTGTGCCAAAACACCCTTGTAAATCATCTCAGCTGGGGGTTCAGGTGTGAGGAATCAGACAAGACTTTTTTAAGTCCTGTTTCAGATTTGAATGATGCCCTGTTCCAGAATGAGTGGAACAATCCCTGAGCACTGAGATTTTATTGCTGCGTGGGAGGGCTCGGGTTAGTTTGCTTGGTGCAGGTGTTTGCATGAGCATGAAAGGAGGTGTCAGAGAGGCTTCTTTTCCCATTCCCCTGTTTTTGCTCAATATGTGGTTGATGCACTGAGAACTGCAATCCCCAGAATATCTCCAGCATGGAGAGGAACCTTCATACTCTTGTGATCACACTTTATTCACCCCCTTTCCTCTGGCATTTACACCTGGGTTGTGATAGTGGTGCAGTGTCTGAGTTCTCCCCAGTCCCACCAGCTCTGCAGAGCTGCTGAAGAGATGAAACTCATCAGAAAAAAAGCCCTGCTTCTTGGCAGGGCAGAATTTCAGATTGAACAGCCCAGAAATCACACCAGGAGTTGCAGCCCAACCACTGAGGGAGGGCTTCCAGCTCCAGTGGTCCTGGAGTCCAAACCTGTGTTTGGTTTGAGTTTAAGGCCCAGCAGAGCTGTGCTGGAGAAGGCCCAAACACTGTGTCCAGTGACCAAAGGCTGCTTGGGAGAGCAGCTTTTCCTCTTCAGCCTTGATTCAGCTTTTCTGATTGACGGAGTAGCATCAGCTGTTCCCTGGGCAGAAGCTCAGTTTACTCAGACAAGTCCTCCTCCTCCTTCCCCTTGGCAGCTACCGTTTCACCAAGCACCATGGAAACTTTCCAAAACTGTCCTCTCCCCAGCAAAGCCCTGCACAGTTGGGAGGTCACCTTCCCCTTTGCTTTTTCCAGCTGGTGGGAGGTGAGACACAGCTGAAACCAGAGGAAGAACTTCCCCTGCCAGGAGCAGGGCTGGGTGCTTTGTTCTGGCCCCATTGAATAAACTCCCAAAGCTCTTGGCTTGGCCATTCTTTTTGTGTCTCACCCTCCTTCTGTTCCACACTCCCCACTGTTGTGTTACCCTGCAGGACCTCAGGCAGCCTCTAGAATCTTCTTGGAGATCGACCTTGCAGGGTCCTTTGTTCCTGTAGCCAATGCTCCAGAGTTTGGTGTTGTCCTCTTTGCTTTCAGGAAATGCT
>NW_008239284.1:729923-765984 GCF_000691975.1 Corvus brachyrhynchos
AGCCCTGGCTCCATCACCACGAGGTACAAATTGAACATTGTTCAGTCAGGAGGCCATGGATCATGTTCTTCATGTCCTCCAGCACTAAACGGCCTCGGAATCCCTTGGGATGGGAGTGACCATCAGACCCCCATCCTTCACCTGAAATTAAAATAAAGCCACCCCCAGAGGGTGGCTCTGATTTGTGTGAGGAGCTCTCTGTGCTGCCTCTGCACGCTCTTCTGGGACAAGGGCTTCTTGCTATTGCAAAAAGGAAATGAGGATTTTTGTCTGCCTTGGTTCTGAGTGAATTATTTGTATGAGAGACAAATTTATGGATTTAAACACCGGGCTGAGGGTTTTCTCTCCATCCATGCAGGCGTGTGTAGCTCTGTCTGGTAAGGTCTGGAGGTTGTTGCTCTGGTGTGTGTCAGGCAGAGGATGTGGTTAAGTGCAAGGTCACAGATTTAGTGAAATTGGGACTCCTCTGTTGCAGGATCTGTGGATTCCTTACTTCACCATCACCACCGACATCACTGCCTCAGCCATGAGGGTGCACAGGGATGGTGAGTGTGCACGTGGCCTCTCCAGGCCTTAAATCATCCTGTGGGACTTCAGGGTCACCCCTTATTCCTGGAATTTGTCTCACCTTTAAATTTGTCTTTCCTTTTGTTTCTCCCTTCTCTGTTGCTCGTGAGCACCAAACTGTGGTTGTACACAGGACACAAACTACAGGGCTGCTGGGAAGGAATTAAATGAGATGCTGCATTCCCTGTTTGAGGAGAAAATAGGTCCATTGGCACCTTCTGTGTCCTTGAAGCATCCTTAAAGTGAAGTGCAGGTGTTTTAGCCATAAATCAGACTTAAAGCAAACAAAACCTTTGAAGATTCAAATTCCCCTAAATGCAGCTGTCTTCCCCCAGAGCAGACTCTGCCTGAAGCAGGGACTGGGTTAGGCTCTCATTTGTGGCCAGTCCTTTGTGTTTCTCACTGAGTGAAGAGCGGAGGAGGATCTGAGGTGCCTGGGATGTGTCCCTGCCTTTGCCTTTTGTCTGTCTGGGGTAACAGGGCAGTGACTCAGGCTGCAGGGGAGGCCTCCAGGTGCCCCAGATATTCCTGGGGGGAGCTGCAGCCTTTGCTGCCACATCTCTGATGTTTGTCCTTGGAGCTGGCACAGGTCACTCTGTCCATTCCTGGGGGGGTTATGGAGCTGCTGAAGGACTCTGGGCTTTGGTCAGGGCAGCTAAAACAAGCAGAAAAAGAATTAACCCTTCTCAGAGGTTTTGGATTCCCATTCCACAGCAGGTTAAGCCAGTTGAGGTCAGGAAACTCACTCCATCCAGCTGCTTGTCCCTGTGGAAGTTTAATGGAGGGATAGGAATCGGCTGGAGAGTGGTTACGGTTGTCTCCACGGGATGGAGATAAATTAAGTTCCCAGCTGCTGCCATTTCCCATCTTGGTTTGGTCTGTGAGGTGTAACACACATCAGCAGTTTCCTTGGGTGGAAGTTCCACTAAAACTATGACTATTAACCCCCAAATGTGCCGGTATTAACCTGTGCTAGCAGCAGGAGTGCTGAGGTTGTAATTAGAGACAGAGCTGTTACCTGTTTGAAAAAGAAAAGAAAAAAAAAATCAATTCCCAGGGAATTTGCTGGGAAGAGTTGCTGTTGGAAGCACCAAGCAGTTAATTACTGAGCAGTGAGTTAACACTGCAAGGCTCACTTGTTCCTGGTATTTTAAAGATTCACTTCTCAGACAAGCCTCTTGGCCTGTGGAAATGCAGTGTCTTCCCAATTTGGCTGATGCAAATGTTAAGAGAAAAATCAGCGTGTAAGAGCCTTAAAGCAGAATGTTTTACAGGAAACACGTCCAATCGATTTCTACTTGACTAAACTTTGTTTGTAACAGCTTAAAGGATTATAGCTGCTCCTTATAGGACCAACAGAAATGGCCCAAGAGAAGATAATGGTCCCCACCAGGCATTTGCAGTGGTTTCACAAGTGAAAACATTTGCTTGTTGCAGAGGAGGGAAAATAGAATTTTGGGGGTTCTACAGCTTGTATTTTTCAGGTTCAGGTCCTGCTAAAAGCCAGAGGTTTGTGGATCTCTGTAGAACACAGTGGCTTCAGCTGCACTTCTTCTGTCCATCCCTCTGTCCTCAGGAGAAACCTTTGCCTTCCCTCCTCAGCCCCAGCTCCACAAAGCCCTGGTGCTGCCTGCAGTCAGGAACATGCTGAGATCTCACAGAAGGCAGTAAATATGAGGGATGGGCTTAAAACCATGGATTCTGGGGCTTTTGCCTGATGTCTGCATAGTCTTTGCTTTGTCCTAGCCAGGATTAGGCTATATAAAATAATAAACTGCTTTAATAATTTCCTCACAGTGTTCTGAGGAAAGCCTCTATCTCTTGATTATTTTAATGAGTGCACCAGCCTCCCCCCTGCGTGGCAGTAATTAATGCTGGGTAATTAATGCTGCTGCCCTCCCTGCAGGCTCCCTGTGGAGGTACGTCCGTGCCAGCATGTCCCTGTCGGGGTACATGCCTCCCCTCTGTGACCCCAAGGATGGCCATCTCCTCATGGATGGAGGCTACATCAACAACCTGCCAGGTAGGAGCACAGCTCTTGGGGGAAGAAATTCCCAGAACTGCCCATCAAACAGCCTGCAAGTCTTGGGCCTCTTGCTTTTTCCCTCAAACACAGAGAAATCTCACAGACACCTTTAACCTCATGCTGCTTACGTGGAGTCCTTGCTCTCAGTTTCCTGGGTGTTTCCTTTATCTTGGCTTTATTAACAGTATTTTTTAATTTAGTATTTCCTGATAATTCTGAACACACAACTCCCAGCCAATTCTGAATTATTTTAGTGCTTGCTGAAGGGAGAGAGTAGGAATCAAACCACAGACATACAGCCTACCTTGGAGTTTCTCTTCAATCTGTTAATTAAGAAATAATTCTGAGAGAGCAACAGCATTTGCTGCTCAGGCTGGTGTCACCTGGAGCACGTGGCAGTGGGGGAATCACGGGGCCATCGAAGGAGGGGTGTGGGATGGGGTCTGAACCCAGCAGGGCCCAAGGGTGTGGGCTGGCAGTGTTTGGGATGTGTTCTGTGTCAGGTTTCACGGCAGTCAGGAGGGTGGGTGGCTCAGGGGGTGGCCAAGGCAGCAGAGCCCCGTGGGCTCACTGCACTTTGTGACTGTGCACAGGGAGGAACCTCAGGTAGAGAGTCCCCACCCAAGCAACCCGAGTGATTTACATCGTCCTGTCACACCCTGACTTTATTTTTCCATCAGGGCTGTATTTACCTAAAACCCAGAAATGGAAATGGCACAAAATAGATGCCCCAGATCAGCATCTGGCACTCCCTGTGTCTGTAAGCAGAGGTGTGAATTGCAAACCAAAGCTCCACAGCTGGGGAGGGCAAAGAGCAGACGCGGGTGACTCTGGGTGGGAAACACACAATAGACTGAAGGAGCCCAGGAGTGTAAATCCAAGGTACAGAACAGATCTGATTTAAAGAAGTGTCTAAATTAAGCCTCTAAATTGGCTCTTCAGAGCTGTGGTTTTCCTACGCAAAACTATTCTGGAAACTGCAACTATCTTGGACTCTGGGGGTGTGAAAGAAATATAAATTCATTCTGTGAGGTTCATGTCCTTCTCTTCCCTCCCTTGGCGCTTCCCTAAATCCTCACCCATATCCAAAGACTGCAGCTCGTCCTTTTACTGACCTTGAAGTAGGAAGTGTTGCCTCATTTCTCTCCCACTTTCAAATGTGAATCTTTCTCTTGGATCCCGGAGCTGTTCTCAGGCTGACATCCAGCCTCTCCTCGCTGGCAGGGCTCTGTGCTGCTCCTCCCGTGGCCCTGCAGGGCTGGCACTGCTGCCTCCCCTCTCTAAGGCACTGCCACTTGTTCTCTCTGCAGGTCCCCCAGGTCTTTTTTTAGGATTAATGTGGGTTTGATGTGCTCTATCCCGTTATTCCCAACGCGGTGTCACTGCTCTGGTGCTGTGTCCCACCCCCTGTCCCCTGCTGCCTCAGGTCATCCCACTGAGCTGGGGCAAAACATCCCCTGTCAGTGATGTCCCCCAGCAGTTCAGCAGTGGGGACTCATCCTGGGGTCACACAGGGCTTGATTTGGGATCCCTCCCTCCACATGGAGCCTCCCTGAGCGGGGATGGTCTGGGCAGAGCTGCTGCACATGTTCATAATGGAATCACAGAATTGTTTAGGCTGAAGTTCCCTCTAAGATTATTGAATCCAACCATTCCCCCAGCACTAACCTGTGTCCCCAAGTGCCACATCCACCTGGCTTTTGAATCCTACAGCGATGGGCACTGATGGTCACTTCTGTCAGGCTGCTCACTCATGGTAGGTGCGACCTCAGGTCATGCACCTGAGCCATGTAGATCTGTACCTGCACCTGTGTGCCCCTGGGAGCAGCAGCAGGGAGGGCAGAGGGGCTCTGACACCTCCTGTCCCCAGCTGACGTGGCCAGGTCCATGGGGGCCAAGGTGGTGATCGCCATCGACGTGGGCAGCCGGGACGAGACCGACCTCACCAACTACGGCGACTGCCTGTCCGGCTGGTGGCTGCTCTGGAAGAGGTGGAACCCCCTGGCTGAGAAAGTCAAGGTACTGGGGGCTAGACTGGAATGGCAGCTGGTTTTCCAGAGCAGTGGGAATAGTGGGAGAAATGGGAAGCTTCCCTCTAGTGTCCAGGGAGCAGGTCTGTGACAGTTTCGTTGTTTCACTGGATTTGAGTTCTTGTGCAGAGAACTGGGCAGTGCCCTCACACCACGGGGAAGGCAGTGATTGGGAGGGGGCTGGCAGAATTCTTAGAGCAAAGAAACCTTTTGGAGCTGTATATGTTCTGATAAAGTCAGAATTTATTAATTTTACCAATAAAAGTAGTAAATCTGTCCAGTTGACTTTCTATCCTGTATGTCTCTGAACAGCTGACTTAGGGAGATTTTAGCACTTGGCAGTAATTAAGCACAACTGATAAACATGGGCCTGCAGAGTATGATTTTTTAAAAATTATTATTATTATTATTATTGTTATTATTATTATTATTTTCCTTCTGTTGCATGTGGTCAGGCCAACTCTGTTCCTTATTCTGCATTTCCTAAATTACCTGGCTGTGCAGCTGTCCCCCAAGTGAATATTGATTTTAATTCTGTCCTCCCAATTGCATTCCCCAGTTGGAATTGGTCTCGGTAGTACCCAGTGAAATATTCCAACTGCCCAAATGGCAGTAGGCACCCATGGGAGCACAAGATCCCTTCTGAACACCACTTTTTTTTGTGCTGGTAGTGGTGAAACACTGGCCAAACAGAGGGCTGGTAGAGTTTCCATCTGTGGAGATGGTCAAAACTCAGCTGGATGTGGTTGGTCTTAGACAAGCTGCCCCAGCTGACCCTGCCTGGGCAGGAGGGATGGACTGGACAATCCCAAGGAGTCCCTGTCCACCTCAGCCATTCTGCAAAATCTTTGCCCTGGCACTGGACAGATCAGAGAATCATGGAATTACAGACTGGCTTGGGTTGGAAGGGACCTTAGAGCTCACTCAGTTCCACACCAAGGCTCCAGGCCCTGTCCAACCGGGCCTCGAACACTTGCAGGGATGGGGCATCACTGCTTTCTCCCTTGAAAGGTCACTGCACCCCTCACCTCAGCACAGATCTTTAAGTTTTGTAGATATTTCACTATATCCTGGCATGAAAATCTTGGTTCAAGCTTGAACTGTTGGAAGGCAATCCCTTTGTGCTGCTGATCACGGAGACTCCACCCTGGGGCACAGCTGGAGGTGCTGCTGTGTGAGGGCATCACCGGGTGCCCGTGTGCCGCTTCTCCCCCACCCGGAACACGCAGAGCACGTTCTGAAATGCACTTGGAGAAGCTGAATTTGTGCCTCGTGTGCCGGGCAGGTGCTGAACATGGCCGAGATCCAGACGCGCCTGGCCTACGTGTGCTGCGTGCGGCAGCTGGAGATGGTGAAGAACAGCGACTACTGCGAGTACATCCGGCCCCCCATCGACCGCTACGGCACCCTGGACTTCGGCAAGTTCGATGAGATCTGTGTAAGTGCCTCCCTGGGCAGCCCAGGGCCCCCCCATGGCTGCTCCTCACAGCTCTGCTGGTGCTAATTAGTGCTGGAGCCAGTGGACAGTGAGAGGAGTCAGCTGGCACAGAGTGAATAATTGACACTCAGTAATGGTGTGGAATGATATCCCGGCCGGGAGATTGGATTAGCAGCGGGAATTGAGTTAGTAATCTCGATTATATAATGACCTGGGAAGGGATCGGTTGCCTCGCTCTGTTTCGTGGCAGTTCCTGCTCAGCTGCTTGGTGAGAGCTCGTGGGTGTCTGAGCTGCTCTGGGCAGTTGGGGCTTGGCATTGGTGTGGGCTGGGCTTTGTCCTCGCTCTCCTCTCCTTGTTATAGCATGAATGATTTGCAGAAGTCTGTCAGGGGGGCCTTGAACTCTGGAAATGGAGGGAAACATGAAAATTCCTGGTTCTGTTAATGTTTTAACATTTCTATGAATAAAACATCATCCACAATTCTTCTGCACCCCTCAGAGGGTCAGGAAATGGCACCAGTGTCGGTGGAAGGACGTTGGAAAAGTGGTGCTGCTGGGTCACACATCACTGGCATTGGGTTGTGTTTGTGCCAGCATGGGCAGAGCTGGCTTCAGGGGGTTGTTCTGGTGACATAACCCAGTGTTCACAGCAGAAATGTCCCTGCCCAGGCAGGGCAGCAAAGCGATTCTGGCTCGGTGTCTCCTGTCAAGAAAGTGATTTTACTGTCTCTGTCCATTCTTTGCCTGTTTTAGCTGTGCAGGCATCTTCCATGTCCAGGTGTTCCTGCGGAGCTTTGCTCCTCTCCCAGGCTGGGAAACCACCACTCCTTTAAGTCAATCTCCATTACAGTTCAGTGAGAAGCTGTGATGCTCCTTAGGCTGCAGCCTGATCTCTCTGGTCCTGGCTTAACAAACACTGACCAACTCCAGGAACACAGCTTAGCCCTGCAGATTCTCACTGACAGACTCCTTAGGACACCCAGAACTATTCCAAACCACCAGCTGATTTCCCCGGTCTAAATATTTTCTCTAGGATATTTGGTGCCTCTTGGCTCCTGGGCAAACACTGCTGTCTGCCAGTGGATCCAGGGCTTTGCTGATAAACAGTTCTTTGTTCTTTGCCAGCTGGAGAGCCCTGGCTGATTTGAAAACCTTGACAGACAGGTGTGGTAGTTCATCACAGGAACAGATCGTGGGCTGTCACATCCCCGCTCTGTTCTAATGTGCTGCTGTTAAAGAGATGTAAAGGCACCAGGCAAATCTTGTCAGTGCGATGAAACCTGAGAGAAGGGCAGTTCCTCAAACGTGTCACTGTCTGTGAGCAGGTTCTTGGCACGAGACCCTGCAGGGATGGAGGGGCAGCACCTCCTGGATCCTCGCTCCCTGCGGCACAGCTCGATAACTTCTGCCCACAGTGAAGCTTTGAACTGTGCTGGCCTCAGAGGGGAGGACAATCCAGGCATTCCTTTATCCTTAGGGGCTGGGAAGTAGTGGGGGGTTTCATTTCAGCTGCATGCCTGGATTTCACAGGAAATAGAAATGGGCACCAGCATTTTCCAAGGAGCTGAAATCTTTTCTTGTGAAACCCCTTTGGGGTACAGTCCCAGAGCAGTGGGGGTTCTGTGTCAGTTCCTGAAGCTCAGCTTCTCGTGGTTATTTGGGTCAGTCTGACCCAGCCAGAGCTGTCAGCTCCTTTTTCTCCCCTTAATCACCCCCACCCTGCACTGGGATAGATTGTGAGAGGTGAATTCCAGCCCCAGTGTCTAAGGTGCTCTGAACCCTCATCCAAAAACCAGAGGAGATACCAACACCAGGGCTGGAGAGGGGATCCAGGGCTCTCAAAACCTGTTGCTCTGTCCCTCCCATTTGGTTGTTCAACATCATTCCTACTGTGTTCTGAGAAAAAGAGTAAAACTTTGAGCAATGGATCTGTTTTTTCCAGTCGTTTCCATGCTATTAGCAGTTCTTAATTACTTCTTTTCCTCCTGATTTTTTTTTTTTCCAGGAAGTGGGATACCAGCATGGGAAAACTGTATTTAATGTGTGGTGCAGGAGTGGAGTCCTTGACAAGATGCTGAAGGACAGGCAAGAGACCTGCAAATCCAAAACTGATGTAAGTGCTCAGGGAAATGCTCTGTGCTGCAGGAGCTGCTCAGGGCTGGGACAGGGGACAGTGACTGCCTCGAGGCTGGGTCACAGCTCAGTGCTCTGGATTTCTTGGCAGGGAAGTTCCAGTTGGTTTTAAGAAACAGTTCCCACCTTTCTGAGGAATTTGGATAATATATTATAATATATTCTGATCTATCCTTCTCCTTCTTTGAATCCCTCTGATTTGAAACCCAGGTGCTACAAAGGCTTCATGTTTTACCCAGTAATTCTTTTCATCATCTTTCAGAGAGAGGGAAATGAGCAGTAATTTTTTAAGGGATGGCCAGAATGAATCATAACCGTTGTGAGCCTCGCAGAGGGAAGTCAAGTGAGGTGACAGATGACACTGAGGATTTGCAGCTCTCCAGGGGTGGGTGGCAGAGCACTTTGGCTTGGAGATAGGGAGAGGATGGATGGCAGGATGGACACGGGGCCAGGGATGAGGGGTGGATGATTCCACATCTGAGCCCTCGGTGTCAGCAGAGGCTGTGAGTCACTGAGGGGTGGAAATGGCTCTGCTGGGATGAGGTGAATGTCACCCTCAGCTCCAGGGGGACTTACACTTCCCATCATCAGATGGATCTGCCCACACTGCCTGGCAGAGTCAGAGTGGCTTTGGAAGGAGCACACAGGGACTCAGCCATGGAGGAAAGCAGCTGGTGATCCAGGAGCCTGAGGAGCCCCCAGACTCCTCAGCCTGGGATTTCTTACTGGGAACACACCTGGTTGAGGAGGTGCTTTAGTGTGAGTGCAGAAGATGGGTCCTCAATCCACCTCTGCCACCTCCTGATCAGATATGAGGGGCTGGGGTTCAGGTTTTGTGTTAAAAGTTATAAGAAGTTAAGGGAGGGAAAATTGTGTCTCTCAGAATTGGTTGTGTCCTACTTCAGCCTCCCTTTTACAAGCCTCAAACATTTTCACTGCTGTAACAGACACTTCTTTTAAAACTGCCCTTTTTATGGGATGCACTAATGGAGGGGAATACTTCACTTATATCATGGTATCACAGCAGCATGATGACATTTATCACACCCACCCTGGGTTCTGGGGCACTTCAGGGCCCTGCAGATCAGATACATCCCGTCCTCAGTGCAGACAACAGCCTGGCCCTGCACTCACTTGGTTGATAACGAGGCACCAAGTGCTGATTGCTGAGGTGCCAAAGCATGGAAAGAATGGGGTTGGAAGAGTGACTCACCAACCCTCCTGGGTTACAGAGCACGAACCACGGGCTCTGTGCATCCCTGGTGCTCCCAAGGACCTGCAGGATCACCTGCTCATCTTCCTAAAATTCTGGAGCCCAAAACCCCAGGATTTTTGCATCTGTCTTCTGTTGCAGATTTATTTCTATGAAGTAACAACTGTTGCAGCTCCCACTGGGGCATTTTTCTTGCTTTCCTTAGTCCATTAGAATCACTTAAGTCCTTTAGCTGTGTTATCTTCCAGGCAGAGCAGCTGATATTTTTAACTTGCCTTTCATTAGCAAAGGTTTTGATGCTTTATATGTTTTAGTTCTTCATCTATTTCTGGAGTGCTCACCATCTGAGAGCTGAGTGCCATTTCTTATCGTCTCATTTCCATGTCGTGAGCATTGCAATTTTATTTTAAAATCCAGATAATTAATCATTTAGATGCTTTTCCTTCGCTTTGATCATTCAGTCCCTGTTTATCTTGCGTCCAAAATGCAAATACTGAAGACACAAACAACAGGAACCTTACATAAACTTTACTTTGAGCAGCCCTTAACTCTTCCCCAGCATGGAATGCTGCAGCACCGTTAATTGGATCTCCTTGGGGGAAGTTTTGTCTACTGAGGTGTTATTCATAGTCAAAGCTAAATATAATCCAGCAGACTACAATAGTAACTGTCTTTCTCCTCTAATTTATTTCATAAAGATTGTGCCAAAGAGAAGACTTTTCTCCTTGGGGAAAAAAAGAAAACCATCAGAAAGGTTTGAGAGTAGGTTTCAGGTACATCTGAGACACTGCTTTGCTTTGTGTTATCTGGTGGGATGGTGATTTTGTCCTTAAAAGTAGTGAGAGGAAGCACTTAAACATTAAACTCCAGTTTGTAAAGCACCAAATGAGAGTGGGGAGACGCCTGGTTTCCCACAAGTGGTTTTCCAGTCCTGGTGCCGAGGCTTTAGGTGCAGCTGCCTCCCCAGGTGCCCTCAGACAGGCTGACCTGGGGGTCAGCTGGGGGACAGATGCTCCTGAGGGCACAGTCACACTTCATTCCCATCCATCCCCACCTCAGGAGCCGCTGATGGTTTTCCTGGGGCACCCTTTGGTGCTGGGCCCTGCAGGATTTTGCTCAGCTGTTCATGCAGAGCCCTGGGCTTTGATCCCATCCAAAGCTGTCCCTGCCTGCTCCCCGCTCCCAGGGACAGCCTGGCACTTGTGTGCCCGAGTGCTCTGTGCAGCCACCTCGTCCTCGTGGGTTTTGGAGTCCAGGGATGGCCTCACATGGCTGTGTCTGTGTGGTGGCCAGAGGGTGCACGTGTCCCTCACGGGGTCATGTGGCACAGACTGGAGCTGTCAAGGAGCTTTTCTTCCCTGTGCTGGGAAAGAGCTCTCAGCAAGTGCTGCGCTGGGAGCCTTCAGGTTGGATGTTCAAAGCAAGCCTGGGCTGACTCATCCTGTCCAGCAGTTCCTTAACAGTCACAATGAGCTTCCCAACTTCTTGATATTTCAAAGTGTGTGTCCTCAGCTACTGCTGTTCTGTTTCACACAGCTACCTTTTCATTCTCTCCAGGCTTTTCTCTGCCCCCGTTGCTTGTCCTGGATCTGCTCTGTGCTGTGGCTGTTCCAAATTGCATCAAAATCAGCTACAGATGAAAGGTCAACTGAGAGCACTTTGCTGCAGCAGTAATGGGCTACTGCTGTGACCCCACAGGGGCTGTGTGATTCATAGGGTCGGTGTTCTTGCCAGAAGAGCAAAGGATTGTTCAGAAAACCCCGTGTTAGGAAGCTGCCTTGGCCGGGAGCACATGGGCAGGTCTGGGTGTTTGGGAAGACAACCGTCACAGCAATTCCTGGCAGCCCAGGTCCCTCTGCCAGCTCTTCCCCATCCCTTTCCTCTGGGTTGGGGCTGTTCCTGCGTTCATTAAACTCACTGGGTTTAAAAAAAGGTGAGAGGTGTTCAGGTGGCCACCTGGTGACCTTGTGCCCAGCCCCAAGGAGGGAGGTGGGGCTGCAGGAAGCCCGAGAGGGTTCCTAAATGCCAGAGTTGGGTTTTCTTAGAGGAGAGACTGGAGCAGGAACTTCTTAAAATAGAGAACCCTCAGCCCACTGCTTGGGTGAGACAGTGAAAATAGCAAGGGTTTATTGGAAGGAGGAATTGCAGTGGGAGATGTCTCTCTGCAGGCTCTTGCTCGCTGCAGCATCTCCAGCTCCGGGCCTTGCAGGGGCCCCGGGGGGGTCCTGGTCACCCCAGTGCCCACCTGTCCCTGCAGCCTCTGTGGCATCACTCCAGCTGAGGGATGGGACACCTGGACACCTTCTCCCAAGGGAAAGCAGGAGCTCCCTGGTGGCTGCACCTGGACCAGCCAGTCCTTCTTAGAAAGGGGCTCTGATGGAGAATAAACAAGTGGAGTGAGCTCTGTCCATGCCAGGGCCCAGCCCCTCCTGTGCTTGTCTCTGGGGTCTTTTCTGTAGTTTGCTAAATTTTTCATAGGGCTTCTTGTTGCATGGGTGGAATAGGAGCCGTTAAGAGCATGTCCCACTGCTGGGAATCCCATCTCTGCCACCAGACCTGCCTCAGGAGAGCTGTTCTGAGGATTTCTCACTGATGAGTAATGGCTTTTGAGGGGGCAGCTGTGGAGAACGTGTGCGTCTGGAGCTTTGTCTGTTCGAGATCATTTTTGTACGGTCTCAACTTGTTAGGATTTGCTGTGTGTATGTGCTGACACACCTTCACCTTCTCCCTGTGTTTCAGAACGTGACCTGTCCCACCACCTCCTTCACAGACCTGGCAGAGATCGTGTCCCGCATCGAGCCCGTCAAGGCTCCGGTGGCAGACGGTGAGTGGGGTCGGGAGGAGGGACAGCTCCTGCTCTGACTGCCAGCTCTCCCCTCCCCGTGCTCAGGGAGGGCCCCACTGGGCACTGCCAGCTGTGGGAGGCCATCCCCTGCTCCCCTCAGAGCCCCTCCTGGGCTGTGCCCCCGACAGACCCTCCGTGTGCCCCTCCTGCCACCTCCTCTGGGACAGGCAGCAGCGGGATGTCCTCGCCATGGCAAGGCACCTGCTGTCAGCCTCTTACTGGTGTGCTCCCAGGTGGCAATAATCCCTGCTCAAGTCTCATCTGAGGGAAGTAACACGTGTGGCAGCTCAGCTTCCATCCCCTCGGGCTGTCCTGTGTCCTCCCGAAGGCTCCTGGGCCCTGTTGGGCCGAGAGGAGGCTGAGTTAAAGCTCTGCCTCAGGGATGTTTTCCCTGCTGTCGTGAGTAGGATCAGGAGTGACTCACTGGCTCCACTGCTTTTTGTGTGCTCTTGTTGTGGGAGCAGCAGTGAACTGATGAGGAGCAGGTACCAGCTCCTGCAGGGTGGCACAAAGGTGCTCTGTGCCCTGTGGCAGCCCTGCCCTGCGGAGCAGCTCCCTGTTCATGGAGCTCCCAGATCCAAAAGGATCAGAGCCTTGCAGGCCCGAAACCCCCGAGTGTGTCACCAGGGCTGGAGCTCTTCCTAAACGGTCTCTTCCCCTCCTCCTGATTTTTGTTCCTGCAGAGGGAAAGCTAAAGTTAGCAGTGCTCCCATCTGTGACTGTTCGTAGAGATGTCCCTGTGGTAATTTGAAATGCTAATTACAATCATATGCCTTATGAAGAAAATATTAATCAAACGTGGTTGAAGCAGCCATTGTGAATAAGAGTGAAGAGTTCATGGTATGTGGTTATTTAAGGCTCAGGCACTGAGACTTGCTGAGATTTAACCAGAGCACTGGGACAGATCCTCCTCCTTTCTGTAGCTCCTGATTATTCCCCCGTTAGGCTCCCGCTTCCTGCAGAGCGAGGCCGTGGATGCGAGTGTGGCAGATGGACGTGGCTCAGGGAGCAGATGTGGCACATTCTGGGCTGAGGAGGGGCAGTGCAGGGGCTGCTGGGGATGGGATGGGATGGGCAGGGGCCACATGTTCCTCAGGGATGCTGAAATCCCTTGGCTGTAGAGTCTGGAGGAGGGGGAGGATGGGATGGCAGCAGAGTCGTGCACGTGGGCACCGTCTCGTGAAGGATCCTTTGTGTTCCTGCCGTGGGTGGCTCCGTGTGGCTGCAGGGACCCTGCCCATGTTCGGGTGGCAGTGACAGCAGTGACATTCCTCTGTGCACGAGACTTTTGCTAAAGAGGTAGCTGGAGCTGTGGGGGAAGGTCTGTGGTGAGGTGAGCTCAGGGGGAGGGTAGCACCTCCCTGCAGTGGCCTCGTGGCTGTCAGGTGGCTCCTCAAGGCCGGTGAGCCCTGGCATTGGTCTGCTTATGGGGGTGAAGGTGGTCTGAGGCTTGTGACCTGTGTAGGAGAGGGGACAGGGAGCTGCTTGGTGGCCTGGCTGTGAACCTGCACCGTCACCTTTGTTCTCCTCTTGGCTGGCTGCATTTCGGGCTGTGCTCTTTGGGTGGTGCTGAGTTGAGCAGAGCAGCGGGGCCTTGGTCCTGTTTGGTGCCTCTGGGAGGTTTTGTAGAACCCAGACCAGTCACTGTGAGCCTCAGCCTCGATGGAAGGTGACATTTGGGGACAGCAGGGCCACCTCCTGCTCTCCTTTCCCCCCTTCAGCACCCAGAGCTGCTGTGTGAAGGATGTGAGAAGGGTCACCCCTCTCTTGGTTCTGTGTCTGTAGAAAGACCTGTTAAATGCTCAATAGTGCTGGGAAAATCAAGGAGTTTGGTTTTGATGGCAGCTGGTTTTATTGGAGGTATAAACTCCAAACTCTTCTGTCTGTTGCTGTTCAGATGAGTTTCCAGGTTCTCTGGTGCATTATCATTAGTGTTTTTAGTAAAAACTAACAATCATTCTCTAATTCACAGTAAAAAAAAAAAAAAAACCAACAACAAAACCCCACTAAAAATAATAAAAGAAAATAAAAAAGACCAAATGTCTTTAATCCCAACATTCTAGCAATTGGTTGTAGTTATGTGTTAGGAGACAAGGCTGTGGAACAGACTGTGCTGTTGTCTTCAGCGTGGAGCAGATGCTACTGACAGCTCCCGGGAGAAACACTTAATCAAGGATCCGGTTTAAACAGGGGCCCTTCTCTTCACCAGTGGGCTGGAACCCAGGTATTGCTCCAGAGCACACTGGAATTAACTCAGGAAAGGGGTGGAAGAACTGGTGTCACACAAACATGGTTTTATGGCAACGATGAAATGTCACTTTCACGCCTTACATTGCATCCTGAAGCTCTGGGTGCCAGCAGAGGAAGGTGCTGCCTGCCACGGGCTCTGCCTCGCTGCCCACGTGCCCCGGTGTCACGAGGGGCTGGGACAGGCTCTGCTGGTGCACTGGGGGTGAGCTGGGACCATCGATGGGCCCCAGCCCAGCACGTTCCTGGCACCAGGTGGAGTCATAAAAGGGTTTGAGGTGGAAGGGACCTTAAAGCCCATCTCATCCCACCCCTGCCATGGGCAGGGACACCTCCCACTGTCCCAGGCTGCTCCCAGCCCCAATGTCCAGCCTGGCCTTGGACACTGCCAGGGATCCAGGGGCAGCCCCAGCTGCTCTGGGCACCCTGTGCCAGGGCCTGCCCACCCTCACAGGGAACAATTCCTTCCCAATATCCCACCTAACTCTGCTTCCCATCAGCTCAAGGCCATTCCCCCTTGTCCTGTCCCTCCAGGCCCTTGTGAGGTCCTGCTCCTGCTGCCTGTCTTGCAGACCTGCAGGTGATCTCCAGGTGCTGGGAGAGGCATTGGCTCTGCACTGATGTGTCCTCATTCCACGGGAACAGGCTGGGATTGGGGCCTTGCTGGCATGTCCTGCTGCTGTGCACAGCTCTTGAGATTCCCTAAATTATGTTAATCTTCTGGATTACTGGAGAAAGCAAGTGATTGTCCTCTGCAGAGAGGAAAGGAATGTGAATGTCACCGTCCCCTGTGGAGCAGGGATTGTGAGACACTCAGTTATCAGCTCACGCCAGGCAGAGCTCACCCTAAGCTTGGGATCCCTGTTCCCAGAGTCTGTGGCCTCTGTGTCCAGGGCAGTTGGGATTGGCAGCTCAGAGGCTTCTGAAGTGTCCCACAGGTCTGGCTGGGCTGAGGGGTGGGAAACAGCAGCTGTGCTGTGAAGGGCATTCCCCAGGGAGCATCCCCCCGGTACCAGAGTCTGTGTCCCTCAGGCTGGGAACCAGCACCCACCAGAATGAGCCAAACAGTTGCTGCTGTGCTGTGGTTCCTTGGATTCTGCAGGGCTCCAGGACAACAATTCACACAGAGGACATGGTTTACTTTTATGTGCTGGGGAGCTGAGATCTGTGTGTGAGCAGTCCCAGCTCACTGAGCTGCTGGCACTGTCCTGCCCGTGCCTGTGCTCAGTGACAGTGGCAATCACTCCTCTCCCAGTTTCCTCTGCCTCTCTGCCTGCCAGTTAAACCCTGTGCTTTGTCTCTTCTCTCTTTTAGATGAGTCAGACTACCAGACTGAGTACGAGGAAGAAGTTCTGGACAACCAGAAGGATGATTATCTCGATTTCATAAGCAGCCAGGTTGAGGAAGACTCTGACTCGGTACGAACCGTGCTGGAACAAGCAGTGGCTGGTCATTGTTGAGTAGTGTGAGGTGGAGGTGTTGGGAAAGAAGCATCTGGGAGGGACTGGCTGAGGACGACTGTGCAGAAATGAGTTTGCTCTTTGTTAGTACAGACACTAAATGGCACGTGCTCACTTTGCTCAGATCAGTCCCTGCCATGTGTGGCAAAACCTGGGCACAGTTAAATCCTGGTCCTGCAGCTCCGTGGGTTTGTTCGTGAGGTGGATCAGGGCTGGAGAGGCTGAGGGAGCTGATTTCCTCCAGCTTGAAGGAGAGGAGCTGAAGGGAGGATCTGCCAGCTGCCTGTGGGGTGGGTAGGGAGGAGGTGGTTATGGAGAAGAAGGTGGTTATGGAGAAGATGCCCAGCAAAAAGCCAAGAGAGGACAGGCACAGCTTGTGCTAAAGAAAACCCTGCCTGGGGACAGTGGGAGATACTGCCCTGTACACACAGCTGACACCACCCTGGGCTGTGCAGGGAGAGGTGCAAACTCCACCCTTGTGGATACTTGAAAAGCAAATCCATGCCCTGAAGAATCAGCTCCAGCACTTGAGTCAGCCCTGCTCAGAGCAGATGACTGGATTTATCTTCCGGAGGTCCCTTCCAAACACAGAGGTTTGATTCTGTGGGACAGGAGGCCCACCCTGAGGTAAATGTGAGATGTGGTGTGACCCCCAGGCTGAGCAGCACGGCTCAGACAGGGCACATCCCTGCTGCTCTGACTGCAGCAGAGTTTACGAGGTGCCTGTTGTGTTAGTCATGAACAGCTCCTCAGTGGGAGCACGAGGATGGATTGGGAAGGCTCCGTGTGAAGGTGTCAGTGTTTTGAAGAGGAGCTGGAGTGATGTGGGTTCTGTTTGCTGGGCTTATCTGAGCTGGTGGGAAAGAAGGGGAAGAGGACAGGTTTTATCCAGCTCAGAGAGGACACTGAAGGATCAGTTTGTGCTTCCTTTTCTCCTGCAGGATGAGGACATGCAGCTGAGGAAGCGCAGGAACGTCCCCAGTGAGGAGGGCCAGGCGAGCAGCACGGGAGAGCCGGGGTAGAGCTCGGGAGAGGCCGAGCTGCCAGCTGAGAGCCACAGCCCATCCTACTGACAGAGCAGCCCTATTTATTTATTTAATACTTCACCAAACCAAAACAACACCCAGATGAATGAAGCCAGAGTTCATCGTTCTCCAGCCAGGGCCAGGCACTCAGCACCGAGCACAACCTGCACCGTGCCCAAGTCCCTTTGGAGCTCCAGGGAGGGGGGGCTGCCGTGGGCCCTGCTCCTTCCTGCAGGTGCCAGGAGCAGCAGTTACTGATCACAGACTGGCAGAGGGGAAATGTGCAGTTCAGAGCTGCCTTGATTTTTGCTGCTGTGTTTTTAGCCGCTGCTTTTACCGCAGAGGCCCAAGGAACGCCAGGATCTCCCCCTCCAAGGTGCTGGGAAGGCTCCGAGCAGCAGCACTGGAGAGAGGGAGGGGTTTGAGGGGTTTGTGGGTTGCAGCGTTGCTTTCTTTTCATACGAATCAGGTAACTGTGTAATTAGCTCCTCAGTGACTTCCAGCCACGTACTGGTGAGCAATGCTCTGACAGGAGCAAATCTGAATGTATTTCACTTGAAATCTAAACCTAAGAAATTACTGGGAAGGGTGGCCACAGAGCCTGGATCCTCGAGTCACCAGCAGGACATTTACTGATGGATCAAGGAGCCAACACTTGCCGGGCAACTCTGGAATCACCACTTGGCTGTACTTGCCCTGTTGAATTAAAGTTATTTTGCTGGATTGAAATGTCTGGCTGTTTCTTTGCATCAGGTCCTACAAAGAGAAAAGTTGTCAACAACTAAGAGCCCAACTTGCCTCTGCTTGTATCAGACTTGCAAAGGGACACACGGGGTTTCCAGCTGCTCACCCCAGCAGGAGTCACTCCGGGTATTGTCGGGCACTGGGAAGGAATCTCCAGTGCTCTGTCCCCAGGGCTGGAGCTGTCGATGGCAGTTGGAGCTTGTCCAGACATCCCCTGGTGCTTGCTCAGCCTGTGCCACATCTGTCACTGCCAATGGCTGCATAACCGAGCTGATCCTTGCTTTATGTAACCTCCAGCTCAGCTCCAGCTGTAGGTGCTGTTGCCTTGAAGGGATTTGTCATCCAACCACAGCACCGAGGGCACCCCCAAAGCTGCTTTCTTCCCTCAGCCCTCCTGGCCCTCGAGGCAGCAGCCTAAGGCCAGAAACATGTTTGGTGGCACCACTGAGGACTAGGGGCTGTAAAAGCTGTAAATTGACCTGTTCTCTGTATTTAACCTCCTCTCCCCTCCTGGCACAGGCTCTCCTTTACCTGCTCTGTTGTGTTTTCCTCTTTCACAGAATCCCAGATTGGTTTGGGTGGGAAGGGTCCTTAAAGCTCAGCCCATTCCACCCCCTGCCATGATGTTTGGTGGCACCACTGAGGACTAGGGGCTGTAAAAGCTGTAAATTGACCTGTTCTCTGTATTTAACCTCCTCTCCCCTCCTGGCACAGGCTCTCCTTTACCTGCTCTGTGTTGTGTTTTCCTCTTTCACAGAATCCCAGATTGGTTTGGGTGGGAAGGGTCCTTAAAGCTCAGCCCATTCCACCCCCTGCCATGGGCAGGGATGCCTTCCACTGTCCCAGACTGCCCCAAGCCCTGTCCAGCCTGGCCTTGGACACTTCCAGGGATGGGGCATGTCCATGAATGTGCAGCCTGTGCCCAGGGAGGCTGCTCCTCTTACACAAAATGTTATTTTCAAGTGTCAGAGCCCCAGGTCAGTGTTTTGTTCTCAGGTGAGACCACCCCGCCTGGCCAAACCTCCATGCAGCTCCAGGCCCCTCCAGAAGCAGTGGAAGCAGTTGGAAACCTTCCCTGCAAGGATCATCCAGATCTTTGATGCAGATTTTGGTTAATGCAGGTGTGCAGAACATGTTGCAGTCGCTGGAGGCTTTTCCTTGCTATTGCAAAGAATTCATTCTTACAAAGAAAACTTAAAAATGGTTTTAGAAGTGAAGGTGGACCAGCTGGGGGCTTCTGTGGAGGCACAGGCTGCCTGTGGAGCTGGAGAGATTGAATTTCTGTTGAGGCTGGTTACAGGATGGTGATGCTGTTACGGGAAAAGCTCTAAGCTGGAAGTGAGTGCAGATGAGTGCCCACCTTCCAGCAAATCTGCTCCAGGCAAACGTTTCCTGCAGCAGCAGAACAATTCAGAGCTTTATTTTTCTGATGAGGGGATGGCAAACCAGATGTGAGGCCCTTCAGTGTCTGTGTTTGTAGGTGGTTACACTGCAGGAACCTCTCCCTGGAAAATGGGGATTAGAACTGGAGCACAAACCCCAGCGATGACTGAGGTCCTCTGGCTGCCCTTACCAAGCCCGTCCTGGGCCATCTGCCTCCAAAGGATACAGCTAAAAGCAAAAGTGCCTTCAGCAGAGGTTGGATCCAACCTCCTGGCAATGGACAGTGTTTGTCACACCCCTGTGCTGTGCTGCTGGAGCAAGGGCTGATTCCCTGTGTTCCCTCTGCCCAGGGCATCCCCCAGCCAGGGGCAGAACAGGTACCACAGGTTATTGTCCAGAAGAATGAGAGCTCTGTCAGCCTGAACCCAGCTGCTCTTCTTCCAGGAGACCTCTTCCCCTCTGTTCTAACAGGTAATTCCTTTCTGGGCTGTGTGTTTTCCCTATAAACATCCTGGCAGCCAGATGTGCTCCTGGAGCCTGGGTGGGAACTGCTGGGCTCATGGAAGGAGTCACAGAAAACAGACCAATATTGGGTTCCTGAGTGTATTAATTAGAGCCTCTCTATTTGCTCTGTGCCCTGTACCACAGGGAAACAGCGCTTAGTTCAGCTGTATGAATTCAGAAGATGAACCTCTGATGTGAGACTGAAAGTCTCTCCTAAATAATTGATCATGTCTTTCCTCCCTGCTGCATCTTCCGGAGGTGAGCCCTGGACATGAAACCAATCTGTTCTTCCATGCTGAGGAACGTAAACCAATAATGGGACAAATCTAAAAGCAAAACTGTTTTTCCATCTTGCTTTGCTGCTGGCTGGGTCCTGCCCAGCTGCCTGGCTGGGCAAGGCAGGGTCCCAGAGGTGCCAAAGGTGAGCCTGCCCCATGCTGCCCCTACACCCAGGGGCACCCCGGTGGCCATGGGTGCAATTCCATGGCAGGAGGTTTTAATCAATCCCTGCCCACGTGCCCCAAGGAGGCAGTGCTGTGTCACCCCTTTGTCCCCCAGGCTCTGCTTTGCTGGAAATGCAGTGGGAGGAGGGTGGCTGGAAGAGCCTGAGGCTCCTGGCTCCTCTCTCCTGGCCCAGGCCAGGTGCAGGCTTTGCCTGGAAACCACCCTGCAGTTTCTTCATGGGTGTGTGACATCCCCAAAAAGGTGAAATCTGACCAGTAGTTGATTAATCTGTCTTTGCTGGAGGAGCTGAAGCAGTTGCTGAGGCCTGAAGGCTTCATTGTGGGTGAAGAGGACGCAGAGCTTGTTCCCACAACAAATCTGATGCCAGCCAGTGCCCACCCTGAGGCAGCAGGGTCAGAGCAAGGTCCTGAGGAGCCACAGCCACGAGCAGGAGCTGCAGGGGGAATGTTCCCCTCAAAACCTTTTGGTGACACATCTGGTGGGGGTAAAGCCTTGACTGAGCTTTCAGAAACGTGTCCCAGCAATGGATTCACAGTGGATCAAGCCCTGATCCTGCTCGGGGGCCTGGGCTGAGCCCCTGCCAGCAGCCGGAGAGGCTCTGCAGTGCCCAGGTGCGGCAGGGGACTCCAGGCAGGGATTCGGGAACCAGGCTCCCTCTGGAGAGGGGATGCCATGGAGGAGGGAGGGTGTTCAGGGTTGTCCCCACCGAGGGCTGGTGGCAGTGGCACTCTTGTTCCCACAGGCAGCACCCTGGGGCTGACCTCCTGCAAATGGCTCAGTGCAAGCAACAAACTCAGCTGCTTCCTTAAAGCAGCCACACGAGCACCTAGAGAATCTCCAGTGGGGTTTAGAAAGAAGAAGGAACATGAGTCCAAACCCTCCAGGAAGCCCTGCCCAGGCTGAGGGAGAGCTTTGATCTGTGCTGTGGGGCTCTGGCTCATGCCCAGCCGGCTGTGACAGCTCCTGCTGTGGCTTCTCAGGTTTCTGTCCCTGTGTGGGGCCGATGTGTCTGTGCAGCCCCTCCGGGCTCTGCTCCACAGGCAGGGACGGCCAGGCTGTGGGGGGCCCCAGCGATGCTCCTTCCCTGGCAGACGTCATTCTCCCTGCGTGTTGTTCCCAAATTAATCTCATCCTATTTACTGGTGCTCCCTGACCTCCCCCAACGTGTGATTTTCCCTGCGTGCCACCCGAGGGCTGTGTTTGAGCTGTCGAGATGCGGGGGCTTGGCTGCGCCGCTGGGTTTCACTCGCTGTCGCTGGAAGAGCTGGTGAGAAAATCAGCAAACACGAAATATACGGAAAATATTTTTCTCTCCCTCCAGGGCTCCATGTGGCAAAACTGGCACCTGCCACTGCCTCTATCCTGAGAGCCCTACCAGAATATGACCATGGGGTGCCAGGTTTCACCATGGTGTCCTAGGGCAGGAGGCATTGGCAGTGGTGAGTGTCATTTGTTTGATGAACAGGATTTTGGGATGTTTTGCTGGCACCAAAGCACTGACTCCCATAAATATCCCTTCCCAGCTGATGGCTGGTTCTGCTGCCACTGGGACTGGTGGGGTTTGTGTTCGTGCTCTTTGTCCCTGTCCCCTCCTCAGGTCATGGAGGGTGTGACCCTCTTTTCCCCAGTGGCCTTAATTTGGGTTTTAGGAGAGAATATACCATAAATACATATAAATATAAACATACCATAAATACATATAATACCATAAATACATATAATGCCATAAACGCACCTATGTGTGTGCCAGGATGGTTCCTGGAGGTTCCTTGCAGGCAGCAGGAGCAGCATTCCAAATGCTGGGAAGGCACCTGTGGCCTGAGTGTCACGTAGCTCAGACATGGCATTTGCACGTGGCAGAGCCACAGTCACCACTGCCACCAGCATCAGCAGGGACAGCTTTTAATTAAGCCTCGTGCACTCAGGGGTTATGGACAGGAATGAGGTTCCCATCAGGAAGCAGCTGGGCCCCCAGCTCTGGAAAGGTTGATCTATAAGGTGGGACATTTGTGTCCTTTGTGCCCTCCTGGATGGCACAGATCCCCCTGGCACCAGGCAGGAGTTGGTACTGGTGAGGCACCAGTGGTGGAAGTGCTGCTGGAAATCCATATTTTTGGGAATTTGTCCCTGGCAGTGTGGCTGCCGGGGAGGGAGGCTCAGCAGCGCCGCAGGCGCCGCAGTCCTGGCGGGGCCGAGCACAGCTCCCCGCTGCAGCACGCGTGCGGGGATAATTTGGGATCAGCAGAAACACCAAATGTGCATTAATTTTAAATGTACCATAAATGACAGATTTTTTCCTTGGATAAGGCACATTAGATGTGATGCACAACCCCAGGGGAATGTGCTGAGTAGGGCTGGTGCAGCTCGAGCAGCCCTGACCTGGGGCGAGCTCCGAGCTGTGCCCGTGCTTGAGCACGTTGCTGCTGCATAGGCAACTCTGGGTGTCACAGGTGACCCCAAATGCCCTGTTTGCCCTTGGCATTGCCTGCCAGGCTGCTCTGCAGCCTGCTGGACCCAGGGAGGCCCAGTGATGTGCTCTGTGGCACTGGCTGTGCCTGCGGCTGCGTTCGCATCCAGCGTGAGGTGTTCACTCCATCCAGCAGCGTCCGGCTCTGGGTGGGCTGAGCTGCCAAACCCTCCTTCCTCACAGTGACTAATGGCTGCCTCAAGGCACGGGCTCTGGGGGAAGGTTTCAGCTGATCACTGCCACTGCCAGAAGGGCTGTTTCTGCATTTGGAATGAGAATTTGCCCAGCCTGTGCGGGGTGTTGGCTCTTGCGTGGTCGGATGAGCCAGGGAAGGAGCCGTGTGTCGGCTCTGTTGTCCTTGGTGTCATTGTTCTCAGTCCTGTCTTGGTGCTTTCCCCTCTCCCACCGGTGTGGGCCTGCTCTCCCAGTGTGTGACCAGGTTGTTGCTGCTGTTCCTCTCCCCAGGTAGGTGCTGGATTAGCTGGAAGTGGCTGGCGGGTGACTTCTCTCCCCTTCTTGCCCGTGGCTCAGCCCTGGCACTGTCACCTGGTGGCTGTAAAATCTCTCTCCTCCATTTGCATCCTTGCTGGAAATAGAAAGCTTTTAACGCAGCAAAGTTCAGAAAAGCTTCTAGAGCAGGGCCAGCAAAGCGATGGACCCCTGGGATTTTGGGGGTAATGAGGCAGGAAAGAGCTGCCAAGGAGGAGGTTGTGCCAGCCTCGTGGATCAGTGCCTGGGCTGCAGCCACGAGTGCTGACACGGGGCTGCACAACCCAGGGCAGCCACAGCCGCCTTCGAGACTCGTGCTGGGACACAGACCCGGTGCTGAAGGAGATTTTGGTCCTGAAAGCAGAGGGGAGAGCTGAACTTTGCAGGGGTTGTTGGGGTGAGTATGTCCCTTTGTGGAGCTCTTCTGCAAGCAGTGAACCTTGCCATGCACTCTCAGTGTCAGGAAAGAGGTTTTTAGAGAGCCCAAGAGAGAAGGTCAGGACAGATTTATTGGCTGCCCAGTGACACTGGGAATGGAGCCGTGGGCAGGGTGGATACCAGAGCCTGGGCATGGTCCACACATCCCAGCAGCTCCACTCCACATCCCTGGAAGTGTCCAAGGCCAGCTTGGAGCAACCTGGTCTAATGGGAGGTGTCCCTTCCCAGGGCAGCGAGATGCTTTAAGATCCCTCCTAACCCAGTCTGTGATTTTATGTTCACCAGAGCTAAGCTGGGGGCTCCTTAAGGGCCAGCTGGGCTGGCTACACAGTTTGGCCCACTGGGAAGCTGAGCTGTTGAGGATAACTCACTTGGGCACCCAAATCCAGGCTGCATCCGTACCAATCTGGGAGTTACTGATTTTTTCTGAGGCAAGGGAAATGTGGAAATGCAGAGCCCAACCAAAAGGCTGTTGAGTCCCTGCAGAGCAGCAGCACCCACCTGGGAGCCCTGCACATGTCCCTGCTGCAGACAGCCCTGGCTCCCACAGGACCCTCCTCCTCCTCCCCAAAATCTGCCCCTGGGTTCTGCGGAGAGAGCCGAGCACCACGTGCTGGGGACAGGGTGCCCTGGGGGAGGCTGTTCCTGGTGCTGGCAGCATCCTCCCAGCACGTGGGGACCCAGCGGGGCGAGAGCTCTGCCTTCCCAAAGTAGGTCACGCCGTGAACTCGAGCGATGTCGTGGGCAGAGCTAAAAATACCGGCGGAGCCGAGCACTTCCCCGGCAGCTGCGAAGGGCCACGGCCTCGCCGGGCCGGGCTGCGGCCATCAGAGGGTCACCAGGGCCCTTGGGCTGCTGGGGCCAGGCTGGCTGAGGAGCAGGTGATGGAAAAGCCCCTCTGGGCTGCAGGTGCAGAATCCACAGGAGAAAATGTCTCTGTGCCGGTGGGGTATAAACCATTGGAAGTCACCTGGCAGCTGGGCCCCTGCTCCTCGCACAGACCCTCCTGCGGGCCTGGGATATCTCATTTCCAGCCTCCTCATCTGCCCCTCAGAAAACCCCCTCAGCTTCCCTTCATTCCATGTTCACAATTACCGGCAGAAAATGATGTCGAGGAGAGGAATGTAACCCCAGCCTGATGCAAGGGCTCAGCAAAGCAATTCTTTTGGGAAAGTGAGTGGTTTTCTTTTAGTGTCATGCTTGTGGAGGGCACCAAGAGGATGAGGACAAGTGGTGCTGCAGGGACAAGCACGGATGGGTTCCTGTGCTGCTCTGAGGTGGAAGTGGCAGTAGGTTCAAGCTGGAGCCTGTCCCCATGACTTGCACTCCATGGGGTGTCTTCTTGGGGACTTTGTCCATCTCCTCTCTGGGGCCTTGTCTGACTCCTTTCCCCTGATGATATCTAGCTTCTTTGCATCCCATCTTTTTCTGATGAAAGCTTTCCTCCCATCCTTTTTTTGGATGAAATGTTTCCTCCCAACTCTTTTGGATGAAACCTTTCCTCCATTCCTGTTTGAAAGCTGCCCTATTTTAACACTGCCAAGTGAAAATGGGTTGTGCACAGAAAAGATCCCAGTCGCTCTGTAGAACTTCTCTGTCATAATTATTCACTGCCAGTCCTTCTGCTCCCAGCAGCTGTATAATTTATCAGCTGTGTTTTGTGCTCATTTCTCAATCAATGATGAAAACATTGATTAGTGTCAGGCTGGGACTGACTCTGGCAGAATCCCTCTAAATCATCTCTGTTCACTGACGAGTCCTTGTTTTGGAGCTGGGTTTGCAGCTCTCCATCCAGTTAATGTGGGCTTTATTGGGATTGTATAGCGCTAAATTTGTAATTAGGGTGTCATAGGATATTAAGTCAAACACGTTGCCAAAAGCTAAGCAAATAATGGCTGCATGGTAACCTTTATCTACAAACTTGCAATTTTCTCAAAGGACGAACTGAGGCTCATTTGACAAGACACTTTCCATTACACCCCGCTGATGGGTGTATTTTTAATCCCTGAATTCTATATTAATTGAATCCTCTGTGTCCTCTCCATTTTTCAATCTGGATGTGTCGTGCTGGACTGAGCAGCTGTTAACCAGGACAGCCGAGCCCCCCGTCAGCATCCTGCCAAACCTGGCTTCTCCCAGCAGCGGGAGGAGGCGGCTCAGCTCGGCTCGGTGCACTGCTCCAGGGCCCTCAGGTGCAGCTCACACAGAGCTGCTGGTTCAGAAACCTTGCAGATGGCACCCGAGATGCTCTGGGTTCTTATTAGACCACAGACAATTTCGTCATCCTCGTCTGACATTCCCATCCTTTCCATACGCAGAAAGGACCCACTGGGGGCCTTCACACTGGCAAATCTCCTCATCAAGGAGTGCTGGGGCCTCTCCATGCTTGGAGGGCTTCAAAATTCACCTGGGCGATCCCTGAGCAAGGCAGTGTCACTTTGACATCAGATGCTGGACTGGAGACACCTGAGGTTGCTCCTGACCAAAATCCTTTTATGCTTCTCTAAGTCTATGAAATGAGTCTATAACATCATTCATGTTTGTTTCTAATGCATTTAGTGAAGAACTCTTTACTCGCTGTGGCTTTGCCAGACATGGATTTTCCTCTGTCCATTTACCCTCCCCTATCAACACCTCTGCTCCATAGCCTGTTATGGTGGTTGCTGCATATGGATCAGTACTCCTTTCTTCCTTTTCATATTTAGCATCATTTTTCTTCCATTGGCTGTTTTCAGGATGGGCTTTCAGCCAAAGTTACATTTTCTTGACTCTGCAATATCAGTTTTTCTGCTCTGTCTCAAGATCGACTCAAAGAACTGCTATTTTCCCACTCTGCAAAGGGTTTTTTCCCTTGAATTCTCAGGATTGTCACCATCTCCATGACATTTGTGAGGATGCTGGTTCCATAAGTGATGAAGAGCCCAGCAAACCCTATCAGGCTATGGGGTGTTAGGTGACTCTGTGGCATGTCCCAGGCAGGAGCAGCCGTGCTGAGCCCACCCCATCTGAGCTGGTGCCCAAGGGAGGTTCTGCTCCAGCTGGTCACACCTGCACTGCTCTCCCTGGAAGTCTGTTCCACTGCTTCACAATCCTTACACAGTTTTTCTTCAGGTGGAACCTGAATTTCCCCACCCACTGCTCTTTGCCCTGTCCTGCCTTCAGCCTTGTACATAACCAGAGTGTGTTGCTTTAATTTCCTGGGGTGAATCGGTCCCATTTTCAGCCTTTGCTCACAGGTTGCACTCTTGCACCATCTGACCCCTCCTGGTGCTCCCCTTGAGCCCTCTCCAACCAGTCCAAATCCCCCCCGAAGCATCCCAGGCTGGGGTTGTCGCAGCCCTGCACAGCCCGCACACAGTGGCTCTGTTACTGTGTTATTTCTCACGCCACGACGTTCACCTGTTCTGCACAACCACAGCACTTTTGACTCTGGTTCTGCTGAAGATTTGCAGCAGCATCCAGGTCCTTTCCTGCAGAACAGTGATGGATTGAGCTGCTGCCCATCCCAAGCCCGCTGCCAAATCCCACTCAGCACTGCTTTGAATCACTACGAACCTTTCAGGGCTGCTCTTCTTCCTCTCCACAGGACAGCTTGGAAGTGGGACAGGAGCAGGGACAGCAGAACTTGAATGCACACTGTGGCCACTCCTCTCCTGTGCCTTGGGCTATTTTAGTAGCAATTGTGGGATTTGTTCTCCATGCCAACAGGATCTGAGCTAAAAGGCTCTTTACTGCTTGTGCCTTTGTGTGATGCTCCAGCTGAAGCAGATGGCCCCTATTTTGCTACACCCTCACCATGGCCAGGAGCTGCTGAGGGCCCTGAATGTGTGTGCATCCCTCCTCATCCTCCAGCTGCGCTTTCTGAGTCATCTTCCCCGCATGTTTCTCCCTGCTCTCTCCCTGCTCCTTGCTCTGTGCAGGATCGGTCCCCATGTGCCCGACTGCTGCTCCCTTGTTCAGCCTCATGGCAGGCAGAAGCACCAGGTCAGAGGGAGCTGTTCCTGCCATGCTCTGGGCTCCATGGAGAGTGGGAACTGCATTTCCAGCGCTTTGGGTGTGCCCTCAGAAGCTCTTCCAGCTTCCCTCAGGTGTGTCAACCACACCACTTGGTGGTTGACCCCACAGCTGCTTGGTGTCATCTGCTGGAAGCACCCCGATCCGATGTCTGTGTCACTGATGAAGATATTTGACAGCACTGACTCCATACAGACCCCTGAGGGACACCACTTGTCACTGATCTCCATCTGAACATTGAGCCATTGACCACTACTCTCTGGATGTGACCATCCAACCGATTCCTCATGCACTGAGCAGTCCATCTGTCAAGTCCATATCTCTCCAATTAAGAGAGAAGGGTATTGTGGGGGACTGTCTCAAAGCTCTTACAGAAGTCCAGACAGATAACATTTTCTGTAGTCCCCTTGCCCACTGATACAGATAATCTGAGCCCTTCTGCCGGCAGGTGTTTCATTTCAGTGGTTTCATTTCTGCACTTTTAGATACAGCAAGGAAGGGTTGGACACGGTGCAGGGTAGGGTTGGAGCAGAGTTTTGGGAGCGAGGTGTTTCCAGGGACACAGTCACACAAACTTTCCCATAATCACAATATTTTTTCTTCCATCTTACATATGACGCAGTCGCTTCAAACTTCAGCTCTTCTTGTGCTGCGTGGTGCCAATGTCAGGACAAAGTCAGGCTGATATTTTGCCAAACAATGAAATACTGAGATGTGGATGGAGCAAAAACTGAGTAATCACTGAATCATTGAGCAATCAATTACCACCCGATCTGTTCCTGGAGCTGTTTCTGGAATCCCGACCTTGAGGAACTTCCATCGTAAGGGCCAAGTCCTGCACCTCCACAGCTGCTGAGCAGTCCCTGGGATCCCTGGGAGTAAAACATGTCTCTGGTAGGTATGAAATTAGTTCCCTTCACCAGGAGGGTGGTCAAGTGTGGGAACAGATCACCCCAGGAGGGATCAACATCCAGCAAGTGCCTCAGTATGTGCCAGACTTCCAGCAAGGACCTCCAGAGAGCCTTCACACCAGGGCTTCCAAAATTCTTTGGAGGAGTTAAGGAATCTTTTCCCTATATGGCATATCCATGTTGTTGTTTCCTTTGTTATATCATTTGGTTTTATTATTTATTGTAGTTTATTCTGAGGGACTGGCTTATGTCAATTTGATGTAGCCATTAGGAATGAAATGACATTGCCATCCTGCTCAAATACTCCTTCCTACAGCTGCTGCTCCTCGCTTTTGTTTCTCTCCACCTGCTGTACCATTTTAAGGAAGAAAGAGGTATATAAAATTATGCTGCTCTCGAAAGGCTCACTCTCCTGTCATCTCTCCTGACCCAGAAACGTGGTGTCTCACCCAGAATCTTCCTCTCCAGGGCAGAGTGAGTTCCCTCGCAGGGATTTAGGATCATGCTTTTGAAAAGATCCACCCAAGGGATGGACACTGACCACAGCAATCACCTGCGCTGAGGCTGTGTCTTTTCTTTGTTCAGTAGCCACCACCCCTGGAGGGATTTAAAAGATGTGTGGATGTGGCACCTGGAGACATGGTTTGGTGGTGGCCTTGGCAGTGCTGGGGGAATGGTTGGACTTGATGATCTGAGAGGCCTTTTCCAACCTCAGTGATTCTCCCATGCTGATACTTCATATTCCAAGCCCTCAGTCCTGACAAGGCTTCCATTTGAGATATAAATCTAATAAATAAGAGGCATGGCTGAGCACTGAGACATCTTTGTGGCTTGCCTGTGACCCGGTGTCACCTGGCTGTTGTAAGGCCAGCGAGACCTGGGTGGAGTAGCCTTGTCAGGGAGGCAGCTCAAGGCTTCAGCCAGCAGAGTAATAACTAATTGAGTGTATTTCAATCATGAGATCCACAGAAGGAGAGCAAACTCCACAGAGGAGAAGGAAATTGCATCTTAGAGTAATCTGAATGTGGGTAGATAATTAGGCCTATATTTCATGGGAACATTTGCCGGGCAACATAATGAAAAGGCCAGCAACATAATTTTCTTTAAGTAGTGTGATTCCTCCCACTGGGGTCGTGCCGTGCCAGTGCTGGTGCTGCACTGCAGGGAGCAGGGAGAGGCAGTGCCCAGCCAGACGCTGCTGCGCAGCGGTGCCAAGCTGAAGCCTGTCCTCCCCATCTCTAATGCCCGCTCAGAGAAAGCTGCTGAGGCTCCTGCCCTGCAAAAAGATGGCAACCCCACAGCCTCATCACTTTCCCACCTTTCCAAACAACACGTGAAGTCTGCTCAGGTTGCAGAGCCAGGCAGACCCAGTGCTACTCTGGGAGTCTCCCAGTGGGAAGCCAGGCTGCTGCTACTGACCGAGTTTGGAACTGCTTGTGCTCTGAGTCCTTGCTGATCCAGCCCGGGAGGTCAGGGGAGGCTGCGGAAGCAGCTCTGGGGCTGGGATTTGAGGGACACACAGGTGTCTGTGCCTGGGAAAGGCTCTCGTGGCCAGCAGGAGCGCGCTGTGCCCCCAGGCCAAGCTCTGCCAGAGACAGGCTGCTGCTCCCATCCCTCAAATCCCCCCAGACTAGGACTATGCGTGGGAGGTAACCCCCCAAGACCTTTTTCAATGTTTTTTTCCAAATTTGGGATAAAAAGCTCTGCTTTTCCCTATCCTCCACCCACAGCTGAGCACAGAGCCTCCCTTCCAAATCTCCAGTTTGGGAGGGCTGCTCTGGCTTGCTCTGCCAGGACCTTGCTGCCTTGTGCAGGAGCAGACAGATAATATAAAACAGCATCTGACCTCTTCATAATGCTGGCAGAATTAGAAGACTTGGGAAAATGTAGTGGCTGAGGACGATGGAGGAGAGGGTTTAATCTTTGAGCACAGCCCTGTGGTCAGGGTCTCGGGGGGCTGGGTTCCCCTCCCAGCAGTGCTGCCCTCAGCAGCACATCAGGGCTGGGACATGTCACGTAGCAGAAAGCAGGGCTGAAAGGCTGTACCCAGCCCTGGCAATTACTGATTAGGTCTTTCACTAAAAATAGCTGGGGGTCAGCTGGCCAGCATGGGGGCTGAGTACCCTGCATCCCAGCTGGTTTGGAACTGTTCACCCAGGGATTGGGAGACTACCTTTGGGCCTGGGTTTGAACAAGCTTTGCTGATGCCAAATGCTTGGCCATGTAAGAACAGCTTACAAATGAATCCACTCAAAGCAAAACCATAATTCTTGGCAAAGTCCAACTTGTTAGCTATTGATGTTGCTTCAGTGATATATGGCCTAATTTTAATTACACCAGTGTTGGGAAAGTTATTTTCTTACAGGGCCTCATTAGAGTGAAGTTTGTACTTGATGAATTCAACAGCAACATCTTGAAGGGACTAAACTGGCCAAGCAGGAAGGTGGAGAGATGATACTTGAGTGACCTTCTGGCACTCAGGAGACCTTGAGCTTCCCAGGCACTTGGCCATAACCACTGTCTTCAAGCTCCTTCCAAACAGTGCTGTGTGAATAAACCCCGTCAGCTCCTCCATCTGCCTCAGTGTTTTATCACCAGCTCTCAGGGCTGCTGGGGCTTGTCAGAAGAGTTTAACTGGGGCACAGTGTTTAGGACAATGGGCACATCAGTTTGTCTTCTCTTTTCAGTCTTGTGCTTTGCCCTTTCAGTACCAACACACTCGGGCCAGTTGTTTTGTGCAGAGAAATGGGAGCAGAGGGCAGGGGGCTAAAAACATCCCTGCCCTGTCCTGTCTGTGCCACTTCTGGGCTCGGAGCACATCATGTTCCTGGGGAAGCACCTGCGCCGCAGCTTAAGCTGTGGTGATGTGCAGCCCTGGGAAATGTCCCTGGGGAGAGGACACACACCTCCCTTGGCACTGCTGACCCTGGTACTCTGCCTTCCCAGGACCTGAGGGACTCTGTCTTCTCTGCAGGGACCACAATCCTGGTCTCAATTTGAACCACAGGAACTGCAGTCATCTCACATGGGCCATTAAACACCCCGCTTTATCCTGGTTTTATGCTTACACACTGCTGAGTCCCTTCCCTTCTCCCAGGTTTATATTCCCACCAAAGCCAGGGGCCAGCATGAGGCACAAATGCAGCTGGGGTGGGCAGGATGATATTCAGCTGAACTTGGAGGAAAAAGAGGCTCTTTCTGAGGATAAGTATCAGTGCAGGGCCCAGTGCTCGAGGAGCTGGGATTGTTTTTCTCCTGTATCTTTATCTTTGTAATTATCTCCTCTGGATGTCCTGAACCTATTGCTTAGTTATTCACTATCATGATGTCCTTGGATAAATCTTCAGTGTCTCATGTATTTATGACCCTGAATGCCTTAACATCAGCAGCAAGCTTGGTCACTCCTCTTTTTCTTTTCCCAATTAATTTTCAAGATTATTTCTGAATATGCTGAAGTGAGCAGAGCCCTGCCCAGGTCCCTGCGGGGCTCCTTTCCAGTCCTCCCTCCATTCAGCATCCTGCCTATTGAGAGCTGCTCTTTCAGAACCCTTTAACCAGGTATTTATCTATTTCAAGGCTTTTCTTTTAATCCCATGGTAGCCTCATTCCTGTAAGAAACTCATGTGACAGACCTTTTGGAAATCCAGGCAGACTATACTACATGCTTATCGACCCCTCTAAAGCATTCCTTTTTTCCAGGAAAATCAGCTTTCTTTTCTTCCCAGTATTTCAAATGTATCCAACTCTGCACTAATGGGATTCTTAGTGACAATTTCACTTTGCCCAGGAGGGAACCTCAGACTTCAGGGTCTGTCTGAACCCCAAACCCTTTGCATTTTTCACCTTGAAGCTCTCAGGCTGTTACACACAGTGATTACATGCTACAATTAAGTAATTAAACTGTTTCACCTCTGAGCTCTCACTGGGCACTTAGGTGAACCATCTCAGCCCGGTGCATTTGCACTCTCTAGTTTGGTTATTTATTCCTCAACTTCTTCTGCTGACACTTGAACACGAGCCAAATCCAATGCCACGTCCATATAAAGATGACTTTTGGCACAGGAACATCTCCAAGCTTTTCCTCACTGACTACAGATGCAAAATATTCATTGTTTTTCTGTTCTGACCTTATCTCCTACGAATGCTTCTCTTGCACCACAGCCAACTTCTGACTGTCCAGCTTGACGTGCTTGAAGAAGTATTTATTATTGTTTGCCTCTCCCTTCTGCAGGTTGCTGCTGTGACTGGTTTTGTCTTGCCTTACTTCTCCTTTTTTGCATTTAAATTGTCAGGATCCACAGTTTTCGCTCGTTTAGACAAAAACGGCTTTTCTAAACATAAAAAGATGGGTTTCTTAAAGTCTGAGTATCAGAATCTGATCTAAGACCTAGACCTAATCGGACCTTATCGCCTAATCAGGTTTGAAGTTCTGGGTTTTGCACTGGACAGAGATGTGCTGTTTGGTTTGACAGGATGCAGAGACACCAGATTTTCAGTGTGATGCATTTCTCTGGACAAAACCCATCACTGATTGGGATGGATTTTGCCTGGCTTGGGCTTCATGGCAGTGCACCTTCCCCAGTGGAAGGAGGGAACCTTCCTCTGGCCAGCTGTGATTGTTTTGGAAGCTGTTTTGGGGTGAGATCCCATGAGAGCCCCACGAGTGGAGGTTTGGGGCTCAGCTGGAGGGGCTGTGATGCTCCCGGCCCCCTCGGCCCATTTGCCTGTGTGCATGTCTGGGAGGCCCTGTTGCCATGGAGAAGCCATGGGAACTGTCTGCCTGGCTCGCCTGACTTTTTTCCTAGCACGAAGCAAAGGCATCTCTCCAGCTGCAATGAGCCCCCTGGCTGCCTCCTCTTCCGGAGTAACCCGGACCCCTAAATGCCTGGGATAAACCCGAAGGCAGGGAAGAAGCAAAGAGCAAGAGAGGAACCTGCAGGGAGATGGGTGATGGCTCCAGGGGTGCTGTGGAGTGATGGAGCTGGGTGCTTCTCCACGGCACACAGACCAACATGGGGAATTCTCAGTGGATCTATGGAAATCTTTCCCTGTGAGAGTGGTGCAGCCCTGGGACATGGACCAGAGCATTGTTTGTGTCTCCATCCTTGGAGGTGTTCAAAACCCATCAGGCCAAGCCCTGAGCAGCCTTCAAAGTGAGCTCTGCTCTGGGCTGGACCCTCCCCAGCCTCAAAGAGGGAGACCTTCCTGGGGAATGGGCAAGGGAGAGTTCGAGGGAGCTCCAAGAGGCACAAGTAAGAGCAGTCTGAGCATGGGATGAAGATGGAGGCATCCATCTGGATGCTTTTTAATTCTGGGAATTGGTAGCACTGGGCACAGCTTCATGGAGACTGTAACTGCTTGCATGGCTCCAGCTCTCTACAGGTGGGTTTTTTTCCTGTTGCTCCTTCAAAACAGATGGATTCTCTCTCCTTCTCTGTTGTAGGAACTCTTGGGTGACGTGACTGTGCAACAAAAACCAGGGTGGGAGGATAGTCATGAGTAGAAGTTTAATGGGAATTGTTTTCTCGGGCAAAAATCCAATGTATTGAGGTTGGGTTTTGTTTTATACACAAAAAATGTCACTGTGAGCAACTTTGGGGTGTTTCCAGGTAGATCTGGTGGGAATTGTGCCAGGGATAGAGCAGACCTGCCTGTTAGTTTGGAGGGTGAGTTGTATTTTTAAGGAATAGCATTTGCTTCAACTAGCAAAATATTTAAACATAGAAATAGAGAACATTTCCCCATCTAGTTTACATACGGGAAAAAGGCATTGGGAAGCACAGGCTGACCTTATTGTTTAAGTATTTCCATGTCTTTATTGTGTTCACATGGCACAGCTTAGGTCTCAGCAAAGATACAGCTCTGAAAATTTGCTATTCATAGTGAATTCCTCATATTATGATAAAACTCTGCTTGGTGAGGTATTTGTATGCTGCTCCTTGTGTCCACACAAACCAGGGGAGTTGGGTACCTTCTTCATTTTTTTCCCCTCTCTCTACAGAAATTATTTTTCAATGGGTAGATTAATAGACCAAACAGACTTAATTTGTTGAAATCCTCTTATATTTTCTTGCAGATTTTACTTTGGAGTCTATGGAGAGAGAGGACTGGAGCTTTTCCCCTTCTTTTCATGCAGGTTCTCTGAAGGACAGTGAACCATGAGCTTATGCTACAGCTCTTCCTCAGGTACAGAGGAAACAAGCTGTGTCAACCCCTCCTTCAGCTGCCTCTTTTCACAAAGCTTGCAGGAACTTTAATTATCTATAAAACTTCTACCCCTCTGTCCAATATTGTTGAATGAGTGGCTCTGAATTCCTGGGATTCATGCACTCACCTGCGGAGTCAGGGGGACAATCCAAGTACTTTTTCTGTATGTATTATGAATAATATGTAAGAACTTGCTGCCCCACTCACTCAAGTGTCCTGAAAGTAGATTTATAAAATACTTTCCCAAGGAAAAGCATTTTCCAAACCCTCCTAGGGATCAAAACCTAAACCCATGAAATTGATCTGGGGGCTGGAACCCCTCTGCTGTGAAGAAAGGCTGGAGGAGTTGGGATTGCTCAGATCTGGAGGAGAAGGCTCTGGGGAAACCTTCTGGCAGCCTTTCAAAATCTAAAGGAGGCTTATAAGGAAGATGGTGGGAGACTTTTTATCAGGGCCAGGATAAGAGGCAAAGGAATAGATTTAGACTGTGCAATAGGAGGAAAGGCCCTGGCACAGGGTGCCCAGAGAAGCTGTGGCTGCCCCATCCCGGGAAGTGTCCAAGGCCAGGCTGGACGGGGCTTGGAGCAACCTGGGATAGTCGAAGGTGTCCCTGCCCGTGGTAGGGGGTGGAGTAAGTGATCTATAAAGGGTCCTTCCAACCCAAGCAGTTCTGTGACTGCGTGAATTGAAAATCCTCTGAGGCTGGGCTGACTGGTTGATCAGCTCCTTGTGTTGGGTTTGTTTTCAAGCACTCGATGACCTCGAGGCAGGTGTTTGCTCTGGCAGGTGACACTGGGCACGAGGAGGTTTCTGAGCACCCATCTCCGCCTCACGGCTCTGCTGCCTCCAGTCAATCTGGGAGTGGCTGTGTTGCCTGCTCTGGGACAATGGTGGGGAGCAGTGACCTGCTCAGGGGACAAGGCCAGCAGTGCTTGTGTCAATCCTTCAGAGCTGTTGTGTCCAAAACCCGACAGCCCGACCTTCATGACCGCGTCTACCCCATGAGCAGAGGGACAGGGCTGCACTCATACACTGCCCTGCTGCCACCAGAGCACCCAGCTGTGGAAAATAAACCGTGTGCGAAACCTTTCACCCCATCCATCAAAGGCAGGCTGCAGTTTTATGTCAAAATGACTGATTTTTTTGCAGGTTCCACGTCTGTTTCCTGACGGGAGCCTGGAGGGAGAGACCCTTGGGACTCCCCTTGCAGCCGTGTCTGACGGCTGATGGCTGGATGTTCACCACAGGCAGAATCGTGCAACCACTGAGTATCCCGAGCTGGAAGGGTCCCACAAGGATCACCAAGCCCAGCCCCCGGTCCTGCACAGATCCGCCCAACAACCCCACCCTGGGCATCCCTGGCAGCGCTGTCCAAACGCTCCTGGAGCTCTGGCAGCCTCGGGGCCGTGCCCATTTCCTGGGGAGCCTGGGCAGTGCCCAGCACCCTCTGGGGC
>NW_008239284.1:766795-770495 GCF_000691975.1 Corvus brachyrhynchos
GAGGTGACTCGTCCCCGCCGCCGGCCCGGCCACAGCACCCGCAGGGGTTTATTTGCTGGGTTGGCAAGGAGTGTGTCAGAAGTGGATTTGTCAGGGATGGATCTTTCTGATCTTCGGGAATTCGGAAGCGCGGTCAGTTTGTCCGGTGGTTTCTCCTCGGCTGAAATGCCGGGTGCGTGTTCGAGGGCAAAGTCAGCAGCCTCCTTCAAGGGGTCTCGCTCCTTTGAATGGCAAAACTGCTCTGTGAAAACCTGCACCCACCACGTCTGCCCTCTCCAGCAGCGTCCCAAGCTACATGGACCAGTTAAGGGATTTGGGTTCTGTATTGTTGGGTTCTGGTTTTATATTGCTTGTCTTACAGTGTAGCATTTCACTCACTGCCTGGTCCCAGTGCTTTTCAGTATCAAACATGGGAGGTCGGAGAAAATATATTTGCTGTTTAATTGTACTTAGGTTTAAAAAGCTGTCACAGATGAGCTTTGCTTTAGCACCCTTTCCCAGATAAAAGGACCCTTCTCCCACGCTGCAGTGCAAGTGTCACAGCAGTCATCCAGAGACTATTTGGGGGCATTGGCGCAGCTTTTTAGCTGTTCCTTAAGCACAGCTGTGCCAGGGGATAGGTGTCTCACTGTCTCTGCTACAGCTAGACTGGCTGTTTGCTGCTGGGGAAAAATTGGGAGAAATGAACTTTTCAGCTGCGTTATATAACACCTTTGTGTTGTTAGACCAAATTGCATTAGAATAACCTGGAGTTGTGTGTAGGGCTCAGTCTGTGTTGCTCAGAGATCTCAGTCACATCTCTCTGTAACTCGGCATTACAGCATCTCTACTGTGCTGGGAGGAAAGAGAGGTCTTATGGCTTGAAGTGAAGAGATGCAAAGGTGTCTGTATCTTGCCATCTGTTTGAGTTGTGAAGAAATCCATCCTTCAAACTCTGGAGTATCTCCAGGGACAGCTCTCCAGGCAGAGCCTGCAACTTTTCCCCATGTTTTGTTGCACCCTGTCCATAACCAGTAATGAAAACATTAATGCTTCCCACGGCATTCAGAGATTTGGAAGTGGGATCCTTTGTGGTGATGTCAGCCAGGTGCATATACAGAAATGACACGTAAAGCACCATAAGCGCTGTGATGGGGTTCTGGGAGTGGGATTAGGCAGTCACACAAACAACACACTCAGTAATTGGTAGGATTTCAAATGCTAGTGTGGGTGTTTGGGAGCGACTAATGTGTTTTGAACGTAATGACTTGTTAGCCTACACCAGGGTGGGCAGATGCTGCTTGGGTTGTATCAACTGTATGGAGTCCAGGAGGTGCCTCGGGGGTTCTGGTTTGCTCCATACCTGCTGTAACTACTGACAAGCTGCAGGTACAGGTTTGTGGGAGCTCTGAGGTGTCTCTGGATAGTGTGAATTAAGGTGGTTTGACCAGAAAAGTTATGAGTGGATTTGGGCTGGGGGACATAACGCCCTTGAGGAGTGTCTGCTCACGTAGACCATGGCACAGGACAGGTGCTTTTATGTGTCTCCCTGTTGATGCCTGTGCTAGAAATTCCGGATCCAAAAATCATTTGAGGAGGGCAGCGAACTTGTCAAGGGGCTCCCTGCAGAGCCTCTTTGCACGGAGAAGGTGCTGGTGGTGACAGGTGCTGTCCATGTGCCTCCATCCTGCCGCTCCAGGCACGGCTCAGCCCTGCTCCCATGCGCTCTGTCATGCTTAGAATTCCTACAGTGGCAATGACCCACCTGCTGAAAGGTTTCCTGGGGCACATCACGCACAGCTCCTCTCTGCTCTGCCCTGGATGCTCCTCCATGTATCCCCCGTGTCCTTATCTACAGCAAGGACTCTGCAGGATGCTGGATAAGGCTACAGAGAGACTGTTCTGTCCACCCCACAAGGGCTGGGCACTTGGGTCACCTGTGTGGGTAGTACTGCTGCAATGATCATGTGCCCTGTGGGTGTAGGCAGCTTGGGCATCCTGTTCTTGTGCTGCAGGAGGAGATGCCCTGGGACTGCTTCTCTGCATCTTCTTGGGCTCTGCCCTGTTCATATTTCTCATGACTTCTCTTTAGAGAGAAGAATCATCTCCTGAAGTTCCGCTGCAAGTCCAAGTGGCCATGGTGTGTATTTCTTACGTGTGGCTGGAGTGTGTGTGCACACTTCACTGTCTCACTGAGCAAGGAGCAGGGCTTGTTTACTGGTGTGAGTAATGGGATCCAAACAGGAGGTGCAGGCTCCGTAGATTCTTAAATTAAAATCTCTGCAGAGCGACTCAGGGGAGTCTCCTGTCCCAGGAGCATTAATTAAGCTCCATGCAGCTTGTTGTGTGCTAGGTCTTTTAAATAGCTCCTTACAAACTCTCGACACAATTGCCCTGTGCCAACACTGTGGAGAGCACCCACGATGCTGCTGACTTTGGTCTCTGTGGTTGTCTTCTCCTGGGGGAGTTACAGCACCCTGCACGCTCGGGAAGGGGCTGTGCTTGGTGCTGCTGTGCTGATCACCTCTGAAGGGCTTAGATGCAAGATCTCCCTGTCAGGAGGGATTGTTCCCTCCCTGCCTGTGCTTTTATTGCCCTGCAGCTCCTGGGCCCCAGTGCTGAAGGCAGGGCTGACGCAGTTGTCCTTGAGTGGTGACCTTGGTGCTGCCCCTCCGCTGACAGTGCCTCTCCAGGCCCTGGCTGTGGGTGTCTGACCTGTGCTCCTTGGCTTCCTTAGAACTTTTCCGAGGGTGCAGATGAACCAAAGCCCTTCAGAAATGGGCTTTCGTTGCCCTTGCTGCCTTGACACCTACAGGAAAACCCTGGCACCCCAAATGTGGCAATAACGCAGATGTTTTCCTGCAGCTCTGCTTTGTATTGTGCTGGCCTACAGCTGTTCTTTGGGAGAGCGTGACGGTGAGAGCACACAGACATGAGGCTTTTGCTGGGTGTTCCAGAACCATCTCTTCTTGCTGTTGTTAGCACAGGAAATATTTAAGTTGAGAGTGTGGTTCGTCTTGCCCAATTTCCTGACCTTGGCATCTTGTCCAAGATAGCCACAGGGAGATAAGAATTTGGTCTCACTCCCTCTCTCCTGCCTAGAGACGGATGAAGAGTGGCTTTGAACACGGCATTAGTTGTTGTGAAAGGGTAAATTTTTCACTGAGAAAGTGCAGAGGTAAGTGAACACGTACCTTATCCCAGGTTCTTGCTGCTTGAGTGATTTTTGGCTTAGCTTGAGGCTCCTCATGGAGTCTAAATTCTTCTTTCCTGCTTGTGAATTTTCTGTTGAGTGGTATGAACTGTCTTTGATTGCCCTTTTTTTTTAACTTCTTCCTGCACTTCCTCTCTCCTCCTGTCCAAACTTCGTGATCATAAGTTGTTCCAAGACTGTGGGGTCTCTGAGATCCATTGCTGATATCCAATCTCCCTTTATTGAGAGTCAGAATTTTAAAATTAAAATTTTCCAGCTACCATTTCTCTACATACATATTTTAGAAAACTAATCTTTGTCAGGGTATTGTTACTATTAGGCTTAAATATCGTAGGTGTCAACAGTCTTTAATGACTGAGCTGTTAACTGTGGATGTGCTGGAGGTGTTCCCTTCTCTGCTTGGTGACAAGAGCGGGATTGCTGCTGTAGGAGGACGTAGGTCCTGATGATGCAGGTCTCTTCTCTCCTTTCTGCCTGAGATGTAGCACTGTCAGATGCTGTCACAAC
>NW_008239284.1:770530-771788 GCF_000691975.1 Corvus brachyrhynchos
TCCTGCTGCAACTCCTCTGGGCATTACTTCTGAAGGAGCATGAGAAGGTGGTGGGTGTTCTTTATTTTTCCATGTAATACTCCTGAATAGTCCAGGTTTTGCTTAGCTTGCTGCTGTGCTCTAAATGGAGTTATCTGAGGTCTTTCCTGTATCTCTGAGTGTTTCAATCTGCATTTCTTCACTCTGTGAGTGTCCGTTTGGTGGACAAATTTATGTGCATCAATTTCTCATAGCTGCTTGTGTGCATCAAGGCCCCTTTTATCCTGTTGATGTGATTATTTCAGAGACGTGAAGGCCATTCTGTGCTTATTACACTGTAATTGAGATATTTGTTATTTGGCGGCTTTGCTCCTTCGAGCAAATCTCTGTCTAGACTGTCTGTGCTTCTTCACAGTTCTCTTCCAGACCCGAGTCCAGTTCTGACATCTGAGGCACAGTGAGTACTGGAAAATGCCCCCAGAAGGGCAGCTGCCTTTGCTGCCTGCGTTGTGCTGCCCCATCCCTCCTTCCCTCCCTGGAGCCGTTCTGATGGAATGCTGGAGGAAGTGCTGGTGTTTTCTGAGGCTTGTCTGTGCTGCTTAGACTGAGCAGCACAGCATGCTAGAGCCCTGGTCCCTGCTTGATGTCCTTTTGTTAAATCAAGCTGTGCTGACTGTGTGACATGCAGGTCTGGTCTGCCACTAAAATGAAAACCTCTCTCCAGATGAGTCAGGGCTAAACTTGTCCTGTCATCAGCTGATCACCTCTCAGTGCTACCTGCTCATTTGTATGCAGCTTTTGCAGTGTCACACACTCAGGGTTGTAGCTCACCGGCCCGTGGAGCTGTAAGGCACCTTGTACTTCATCTCATTTATGTGAAACAAGTTTTCTTTTACATCTCTTGCCAGTTAAAATTATCCCAAGGTATCTCTGCTCGGAGCCCAGTTGAAGGGGTTTCTGTCCAGGGCCGTCCAATGGCATGAGGGGACTTGAACTCCATTGGCAGCGATAGTGGAGGCAGAGCTGAGCTGAGAGAAAAGTCTGATTGTGTGACTTGTGGTAATAGATAAAAGAGAGAGAAAAGAATGGGATGAATAGAACAGCTACCATCTGTTTGAATTTTGCTCTGACTTTATTTTGATCAAGCCAATGGGTAGCCAAGGGGAGCAGGGAAATGGCACGTTAATGATCCGAGCAAGTGCTGGTGAACTGGGGTGACTGTGAGCACAGTGAGAGCAGGGAAGGAACAAAATAGGCTTGGCAAGGGGGAAGTAGCCAT
>NW_008239284.1:771808-809304 GCF_000691975.1 Corvus brachyrhynchos
GCCATAAGGAGCAAGTGTGGCCATCAGAGTCCCCTTGGCAAAGGGCACGTGCAGACACCTGCGGGAGATCTGCTGAGGCACAGCCAAGGAGAAGCCGATGGCACTCGGAAAGTGGGAATGTAGAAGGGAACCACTGAGATAATAGGCAGAATAATTAGTGTGAAGTTTGCAGTGTAATTGGCTGGAAACCCCCCATTGCACACTGTGCTGTGCAGGCAGTGTTGCCGTGTTCGCTGTGGCTGGGGAGCTGTGCCCATGTGCCCACGTTTGTTTGCTCTTGGGTTGGCCTGAAGGATCTGAGAGCCGTGGGGTGGAACGGCCGGGACAGAACTGCAGGTTCAGCCTGGGCAGGGAGCAGTGCTTTTGGGCAGCTCCCTGCTCCTCCTCTGTGCTGTTGACCTGCATGAGAGCTCTGCGTATGACCTGTTCTGTGGGAGCTCTGGCACTTGGGGTTGTACCTTCCTCCCTCCTCTGCTGGGGGAAACAAGAATGAGGTTAGAGACACTGCAGCACCTTCCAGCTTGGGCTCTTAGTGACGCTGTTTTCACCATGGAGTAAGGTGGGCTGGAGGGCAGCAGTGCTTCTCTGGCACTGTCTTAGCCAGTTTTCAGTTTGGATCTTAGGAAGTGCTTTGTACTGGTTTTTTGAGCCTGTGGTTTGCAAGCTGAAGGTAAAGCATTGGTTCACATTTTCAGACAGACAAAACAGCTTCAGGCACTGGTGAGGAGATGAATGGAGAGAATGACAGATGAATTTGGAGCTCGTGGAGCTTTTGAACTGGTTACAGACTATCATCATATTTCAGCATTTTTTGTGTAAATCACCATGTTCTCTCACTGATAATTTACCTGAGAACTTGCTCACTGTTATTTTTTCTACATGGAATGACTGCTGATGCAAAAGAGAAGCTTCAAAATCTTTCCCAAGGGTGTAAGTGTGTGTGCCCTGTTTGTGAATGGTGTTGGTGATGCCTCGCAAGGACGGACATTTCCATGGGAAGCCTTGGAGTCCCAGTAATTTTGGTGGAAGAGATCTTGGAATCTCATGCTCAGCTATCTTATCAAAGCTGTGCTGTTGCCGGTGGCGTGCGAGATACGCCGTGCCTTTGGCTGAGCTTTAACCACCTCTGGGATGGAATGCAGGAGAAGCTCAGGAATTCTCTTGCAGCTGAGTAGCCTGATGTTAAAATCATAGAATTGTTTAGGTTAGAAAAGACCTCCAAGGTCAGTGAGTCCAACTGCAAACCAAACCCTGCCACATCCACCACTAAACCATGTCCCCAGGTGCCACATCCACACTTCCAGGGATGGTGACTCAACTACTTGCCTGAAGTAGCCACACTGCAGTTCCCAACTTAGCATTTGTGTGTTGCTCCAGGATCAAGTCCTGCTTTTTACCTGGACAGAAAGGTTGAGGGTTCCAGGAACATCCACGAGGTGCTTGTCCTCCTGGATGGGTGAACCACGAAGGTCACCCCTTTGCTCTTCACAGTGGGGATCGTGGGCTGATTGTAGAGCTCCCCATGTGACAGCCTCTGTGTGACCATCTCAGGGGGTGTTAAGCTCTGAGGAGGACAGTTTGGGCAGCTGCCACTGCCAGCCAGTGTCTAAAGGTACAGCCTGGGACTGGACACGAAAGAATCCGGGAACAGGGCAAACCTCAGCACTGTCTGTTAGTCTGCAAAGATGCAGAAGCTTAAACCTTTCTTCTTGCACAGCTCCAGCTGTGCCGCTCCAGAGCATTTTGCATTTGACTGTGCTGAAATTTAGTCCCGGGGAGATTAAATTACTCTTTCTTCATCGTTCATATTGATCTTGTGTTGCTGGCTGTGGATGACAAATGGACTTCCCACTCCTTCCAGCCCAAGTCACTCTGGGAAGTGCATTGGAGCCTCGTTAACCTTTTCTCCTCTGGGAGGTGGTACATAAAAGCAGTGGGGAAGATCCTGGCTACACAAGCTGGGATATGCAAAGCAGAAGGTGGTTTTGGAGGTCAAAGCCATTTTCCACTTACACATTTAATGGCCATTATGAGCCTTTTGCAGCAGGTTGAACTGGAGAGGATGTTCTGAGGCTGAGCACGTCTGAAGGAGGAGGATGGGGGATGTGATGCCTCAGTATGGAGAGTCTTCCCTGTTGCAGCAAATCTTGTCCTTCCCCAGGAGATGCTGATGTGCTTGAGGGCTGAGGGTGCTCAGCTCTGGGTTTGTTGGTTTGTCTTGGCTTGCCAAGGAGATGGGTGGCTGTTTCACCTCCCTCTTTGCAAATATCCACCCTGGGCTGCCCAGTGGCAGCTCAGCCCGACTGGGATGCTGCAGACCTTGGAGAGATTGTTCTACAAACCTGGGGAAATGGATGGCTGGGGAAAAGCTGGCTCTAGTATTGGCTCTCTTGAGTCACAGGTCTGTTGGGTACAGGAGAGCAGTCACAGCACCAGGACATCACAAATGCCCTGGCACTTGGAGTCTGGAGGTTACTGTATGCCAGGGATGCGTGCCTTGACCAAGGATTCCTTTCCTTTGTGTGGGTTGCAAGCAGAAAGCTCTTCCCTGGTTGGAATATTCATAGGTTTGCTCTCTTACGTAGGCCTGGATGTGTGATAAGGGTTGAGCCCACCCTGCTTGCTTGATTCTTAATATATTCCAGTAAAATCTCGGTCATCCACAGGACCAGAATCCATCAGAGAAGCAGGAGCTGCTTTTGTGGGAGGTTGTGGGAGTCTCTCAAATAAGCTTGTCCAGTAATCCAAATACTGACATAGCTGGGGCTTGAGAACGTAAGGTTCAGGTAGGTAAAATGGGCATTAGCATCCACATCTGAGCTGTGATGGCTCCCAGGTGGGAGCATTCAGGACCTGTAGGAGCCTGGAGTGGTGGTTGGCTCTGGGGTGGAGGTGCCTCCTTCCTGGTCTTTATTTTTCATTTTTCTAATGGAGAAGCTAAAGCCTGAAGTAGTCCTGGACTCCTAGCTCTGTTTCCCCCTTTGGCCAGGGGAACACTGAGGTTCCACCGGAACCACTGGAATCCTGGTGTGTAAGGAGGAAACCTCACGGCTCTGGCAGTGCATTTACATGGCTGTCACCTGAGGCTGAGGGAGTGGCAGCTGCAGGAGCACAGCAGTGCATTGGTATTGAACTGTTCCTGCTTTCCTTGGCCTTTAAGCATCACCCATCTCTCTCTTTCTCTCCTTGGCTGCCTCGTGGTGCTGGGACACAGAGCGGCGAGGGCTTTTGGAGAATACCTTTCACAAAACCATCCTGAAGGCAGAAACGGCTCAGGTAAGAGAACTGATGTGCCTTGGTTATGTCCATGTGTGCCTGCTCCTGTGGTTGATAGCCTTAAAACGAAAGTGCATTTATTTATCTGTCATGAACAGAGTGAGATCTCAGCAGCAGAGAGGCAGGAGGAGCCGCCCTCGAGGAGAAAAGGCAGTTTGGTGGCCCAAGGCTTGGGTGGGCTGTGGGGATGAGTTCAGTTAGTGGACAAATGCCCTGTCATAAATTCACCCCTGCAGCTGATGTCCCTAGGAGAAGTTTCAGCTGGGAAGTGACAGCCCTGCACAAGGCTTCTGCACTGGTTTGGCACTCCTGGGTCTTGCTATCACTGGGGTATAGAAAACAGGTGAGTTATATTCTGTTCACTTCTGTGAATCCTTGCTGGCAGAGGTAACATCTGGGTTTATTCCGAGTGTTTGCTTCAACGGGTTAAACTGAGATTTGTCTAGATGAGGGCACCACATGTGCTGGCCAATGTGTCAGTATTTTACATGTAGGTATTGTCCCCATCAGCTTATCAAGAGTTCTGCTTGATGGGCAGGAGACCATAAGATAAACTCACCTGACTTCTAACAGGGCTGTGTCTTCTCTGTGATGAAAGAAAATATTTTTCAGATGATAAATTGATTACAAAACATACAGAAAATCCTGTGAAATCCGCAGAAAATACTGTGTGAACAAATAAAAAATTGTTCTGTGCTGTTGTGCAGGGGATAAAGTTGTTAAATAGAATGTAATGTTATCATTTTAGGTAAGCTGTGTGTGTTTTAAGCCTGTGCAGGAGATGCCTCTTGCTGTAAGAGCAGTCACACAGTCTTTGGCAGCCAGCTGAGTCCTTGCCTTTTTCCTTGGATCTGTTCTAATGACCTTCAAGTTGTCCTTGGCTGAATTGTGCTGGTGTTGCGAATGGAAAGGCTCTAAGACAATGTACTGCAGTTTTCTTGGATTCTTTTCATTAAGAACCCCAGGAACACTTTACGTACAATATTTGGTCTAAGAACAGCATGTAGAGGTAGAGAAAGGCTGGGGTTTGGTGCAGCTGAGTTGAGGTGTCTGTGGGGCAGCAGGAAGGGAGGGCTGGACAGGCTGTGCAGAGGCAGGCTGGCAGGAGCTTCTCAGAATGGCAAAACCTTTTATTTGTTCCTTCCATCGAGGCCATTTCTGCAGCTGCTCCTGTCGCCTGGACTCTTTGCCAGTCCTTTTTTCAGCCTCCTCACCCCAGTTTCCAACAGGGAGAAGTGTTGGCTCCTGCTCGCTTTGTAGGGCCCTTGTAGTACCTGTGGGGTCATGTTGGGGCCTGGCAGAGACTTTCTGATGGAGATAAGAGGAAATTTCAGATCCATTCAGGGGCCTGAGGCCTGGGGAGCCCTGGTCAGATCCAAGGAGTGGGAGCCTCTCTGATGTGCCCTTAAAAAGCTGCTGTTTAACTCGTCCTTGGGGTGCTCCTGGTTGCTCTCTGACTGTAAGGAGGGCATGGAAATGGAGCTGATCCAGTGACTCCTGGATCATGTGCCACAGCCAGGCTCCCCAGAGCAGCATTTCAGCCCTCTCTGTGCTTGTGACATCCATAAGCTCTCCAGGGAAGCCTTTTCACCCACTGCCCCTTGGTGTATCAGCCTTGAGATCGTTTTTGAATCCAAGTGAATTTAGTTGCCACAGGCAAGAATCAAGCAGTGAGAGACACTTGGAAATACCACGATACTTATGGGATCCTTAAGTATTCACTTGGAAAAAAAATAAAATTCCCTAGAAATTACTCTAAATTCTGAGGAAGAGGGGAGGAAAAAAAAAAAAGAATCGTCATTTTTAAGTCATCTTTTGAAATTCTGCAATGTATAACTTAACACAGTCTGTAACACTTCTTTATAAATAACCCCAGTAGGAAGGTTGCTATCCAATAAAAAACGCTGCGAGTAGAAAATTTGGCTCCTTTTAGTTCATCCCAGCAGCCCGATCACAGGGAAGTCACGTCTTTCCTTCCTGCAGAAATTCCATCTCAGGATCACTTGTGCAAGCTGTGGAGGCTTCACCTTTGGCTGGGCAGGGTGGAGGGGCAGGGTTAGTGTCACCCCGTGACTCCAGGGACGCAAAGGACGGGCCTCTGCTACAGAAGTTGAAGACATAGCACAGATGCAGAGGTGAATCTGCTCCAGCTCCTCAGAGAGCAGGCAGAGGCAATGTGAGCAGGGAGGAGCCCACCTGCATCCTGTGGTTGGATTCCCACTTGAATGTGTTGGTGGCTTAGGTCCTGAAAGCTCAGTGCTCCAAAGAATTGAGTCCTCAGTGCCTCTGTATGTGTCAACTCTGAGCTTTCTCCTTGAGTATTGTACCAGGTGGGACAGGCCTGTTTCTGCTGTCATAACCCCAGCTGTGCACCCAGGTGCTCCCTGCACTGCCAGCACACTGAGCTGGGATTGATGCCTTTTCCTGCTCTTAAAATCAAGAGTCAAACACAGTTAGAACAGGAAAAGGGATTTTACCTTGGTATTTATTTTAAGGATCCTTAGGTGCACACACCCAGGTCATATGCTTCGAAATGCACCCCGCTGAATATGCCCAAAAGATTGGGTATGACATTATAGGTGTTACTAATTAGCATCTCTATCAAAGATTCCCCAATGAGAGGCTCAAGTGAGCCCCTCTCCCCAAGGAGCCTTCCCCTGGATGGTTCTATCTTAGTTCACAGAATGTGTTCTGGAGAGGACCTTGGGGTCTGGGGCACACTGATCCCTAGCTACAAAGCTTCTAAAATGTTGAGTCTCTTAGCTTGACAAACAAGTCCAAGAATGTAGGCAAAAAGCACTGAGAAAACAGAAGTTGTAGAAAGGTATAGCAGGGGTATAAAAGAAAAGGCAAAAATCTTCATGGCATCAGGATGAAGGCTCTGGCCTAAATATGACTGGAAGGAGGCAGGCCTTGATTCAGTCTAGAAAAAAATGGTTTAAGAAAGGCTTAAAGTCACTGATGAATGCAGTGAGGGAAAAGAGTTGTGGGTTTTGAGGAGCAGGAAGGTGGTAGAGCCATCAGTGGCACAATGAAGGCATAAATAGAGGAGGGAAGGGCAGAATCCTCCTTTTCTGGACCCAAGAGCCAGAACCCTTCTCTCTCCCTGCATAGGGCAATCCTCGTGCAGAAAGTGAGGCAGGTGTGAATCTGGGATGTCAGTTCTTTGCTGCTTTATCCTCGGCAGAGGGGTGAAACTCTGACACCCCAGGCAGCCCCAGGAGACCCATGGAGACATGGAGGGAGATGCCACGTGTGCAGACACTGCCCCAAGTTGCTCCACTTCTGCTGCACTTTGTTCTCTGGGGATTGTCCATTTTGCTTTGCCTTTTTTTATCTTCTTAGTCCCTTGATTCCAAGGAAAGGAAAAGATGCAATGGCTTTTGCATCCCTCATAATTTCACATTCCACAGCCGATCAAAAAGCTGCTTCTTCAGTCGTAACTTCTATTTGTGGTGGCTCCTCTGGAGAGCTTGTGTGTGGCAGAATGTCTTGGAGAAATTGGGGAGTGGTAATGAAGAGGTGCAGAGGGATTGTAGATCAGCAGGACAGGCCAGCTGCCTCGTCCAAGCATTGGAACAAGGGCTGAGTTATGTGCAGGGCTGTGTTTGCCTCCTGTTTGCAGTAAAAGCACATTGTGTTCATGCTCTGCTTGCTTTGCTGGGGCAGTGGCTGTGGAGTTGCACAGCTGCACGAGGTAGGGAGGCTTGCAGGTGCTGCAGGGTGTACCTGGAGGGAGAAAAGGTGAGGGGGAGCGTTTGTTGGTGGTTACAACTTCTGCTTCTTCCCAATGTGAGATCCAAGAACTTTGTGGCTCAGAAATGTTGTGTGACTATTCCTATGCAACTCTTCAGTGCCTTATTCTGGAAGAGTTTTTTCCCAGGTGACTGGGGAGGTGCACTTACCTCTCCTCTTTCTCAGAGGTTATGTCAGGGATGATGACAATACAGAGTTTTCTTCCCTTTGTTTCCCTTTTGGAACAGGGCACTTGCCTGCTGATGGGCTATGAATGCAGAGGATGGAGGAATTGTCCCTTTGGGATCACTCAGATTTTTTTCCCCTGATCTTTAAGATATTTTGAGGAATCAGAAAGAAAGGGAAGGTTGGACTGTGCTGCAGGTAACAGGATATGGATGTGTTGAGGGAGCTGGTGCCAGGGTAGTGATGCATCTCCTGCTCTCTTCCTGCTCTCTTCCTGCTCTCTTCCTGCTCTCTTCCTGCTCTCTTCCTGCTTCTATTAATTGCTGGCTTATTCATGCGGGCTGAAGGTCTGGGAAGGTTCCTACGAAGAGCACTCTGCCATGTTCAGCATTCATTCTGCCTCCAAGGCTGTGCCCAGAGTCTTTGCTAACTTTTGTAGCTTTCTGGTACCTTTTAATGTAGAGGTGGGTGTCCCTTGGGACAGACTTAGAAGAAAGATGCAGAAAGGGATCGAAATGTTGTGAAAGGGAAGTGTAAAAAGGCTGCAGAGAATAAAGCATGGAAGAAATAATCACTCAGAGTCTCGCAGAGCTCATGGAATTTTGGACATGCTCCAGCCTGGGTGTCAGAGGTCCCACACTGAGATAATGCATTGGATTTTATCTCCGTGTTCTGGGACTGTGAGAGGAAGAGGTACCAGGGCATGGGGCAGTGACACTGAAAAGGACAGCAGGCAGAGCCTTTGAGAAATTCCCTCCTGTCTGGGGAAGCAGGGATCCGTCCTGGTGAGCTGGCATTCAGACACAAGGATTGGGAGGGAGCTGTGGGGGTTTTTTTCCTGTTACTCTTCTGATCTGTTTTGCTTGGAGGGGTTATTGGGAGGGCAGCTGCTGCTGCTGGAGTGTGGGGCTGTGGGATGCAGCACCAGGCTGCCTGCTGTGACTGGCTGCTCTGGGCAAGCTGTGTGGGAAGGAAGAGAGAGAGACAAGGTGTCCTTGGTGCTGCAGAGGTGCTGGGCCTTGGGCACGAGCTGCCTAGCAGGCCTTAAGCCAAATTCTCCGTGACTCCTGCTAAACCAGCATGGCTACTGGTTGGCATCAGGACAAACCAAAGGGGCCAGTTACCTGAAACTGGAAAAGGCTTCTTTTTAAGCTCGAAAAAAGTAATCTTTGTGTCTTCCCTTTGTTTCCTGCATGATGTCTCAGTCATCAATGTGAGTGTGTAAGGAGAAGAGGGCCCTTGTGAGCTTCCCCAAGCCAAGTGGCAGTGGGGAGGGGTGGCAGGAGCAAAGCCATGTTTGTGCCTGTGCCACTGGATCAACCACACACAGAGGAGCTTCCTGATGCTGCCAGAAACTGGCATGGGGCTGGAGAAACCCCAGGTGAGGCTTCACAGGTGCTTCAGGCTGAGTGACCTGCGAGCTGAGCTTTATGTGCCACCAGCAAGTAAAGCTGCAGCTGTTCAGTGCTCTGAGAGGGACATTCAGACTATGGAGCTGCCAGCAGAGCCTGGCTCAGGGTAAGCACCAGGGTGGCCTTTTTTCTAGAGGATGTTTGTCCTGTCCCCAGGACAGACCCAGCAGTGCACCTGGCCCTGCTCTTGGTGTATCCCTGTGCTGATGAGGCAGATGTGGCCTTTTCAGGAAGAGCCCTTGTTCTGGAGGGAGTTGTAGGTGGCCTGAGCTCAGGACAGAGCAGGGATGTGAAATCTCATCTCTGAGGGCTTCAGGCCACTTCCAGCATCAGCCAGTGCAAGCGTGGTGTGGGTGGATCCTGGAACTTGCTAGGGAATATGTGGATGGCTTATAAAGGGAACAAAGACGTAGGTCACGGTGTTACCATGGAGATGCCGAGGCCGGCATCTCCATGATGGAGCTGCCACTTGCTCCTTTGGGTCCTGTCTCACAGTAGCAATTTCATCTATTCACATTAATGTTACAGGCCAGACTAAAAGGTTGCTCACCTACGAGACGCCAGGTCAATGCTGTCTCGAGTTTGTTTGTTTTCAAAGCCCGTTAGAGCAGAGAAGACTAATTGGAACCATTTTGTCATAGTTAAGTGACCTTCTGGTTTCTCAGAGCAGCTCCCTTACAGAAGCAGCCTTTGCCTGTTCCCTGTGGCTTTGCAGGGAAGTGTGTGACGTTCCCTCCTCGGGAGCAGCGGGGTCAGGGTGCCCATGGTGGGGCTGGCTTGGTTAGACCTCAGGGAATCCATAGTGAACACTGTGCATGTCCTTGTGCACAGCTCAAGAAAGACAAGGAGCTGCTGGAGAGGCTCCAGTGGAGGCTACAAAGATGATGAGGGGTCTGGAGCATCTCTCATGTGAGGGGAGACTGCAGGAGCTGGGTCAGGTTAGTGTGGAGCAGAGAAGACTCAGAGGGGATCTGATTAATGCACATAAATATCTCCTGGGGGTGTCAGAGGATGCTGCCAGACTCTGTTCAGTGGTGCCAGTGACAGGACGAGAAGCAATGGCCACAAACTAAACCACAAGAAGTTCCACCTCAGCATGAGGAAGGTAAAAAGAGCCCTGGGACAGGTGCCCAGGGAGACTGTGGAGCCTCCCTCTCTGGAGATGTTCCAAACCCACCTGGATGTGTTCCTGTGTCACCTGTTCAAGGTGACCCTGCCTTGGCAGGGGGTTGGACTGGATGATCTCCAGAGATCCCTTCCAACCCCAGCTATTCTGTGATTCTGTCTACTCACTTGGCTCTGAAGCTACTGCATGGCTGAAATGCCACTGTGACCTTTTTTTATTGTTGTATCTCTCATCTTTATATCTCTGCCTCATGCTTCAATAACTTGAACAAAATTCCCATTTTTTCCCGTGGCTATTTCTTGATCACATTTCAGCCCTGGGCCCAGCAGGGTGGGCTGCCCGTCCTGTGCCAAGGGTCACAATGTTGGGAGAACAGAGCTGGCATGAGGGGAAGCTCTGCATTGTCTCTGAGAGGCAGCAGAGGGGACCAGGACCTGCCAGCACACCTGAGGGGCAGTGACAGGCATGTGGGAGGTCTTGGAGTTGGGATTGCAAGAGAAACTGCTCAGCTGTGCTGTTTGAATGGTTATTAAGGGTTTTGCAGTGCCCTCTGCTCTGGCCAGAGCACCTCTCTGCTCTCCTCATTGAGGGAGTCACCTGGATTCCTTCTGGTGCAAGGTAAAAACATCATTAACTTCATTCCTACTTCCATGTGCTGTACACCTCAAAACTTTCCATTCATCTTCAGTGACTACAGCAGTTCTTTCATTTAAAGTTGGAACTTAATTGTCATAAACATCAGGCCCAGAGAGTTCCAGCTGAGGAGGAACAGGGAAGAGAGAACTGTCTCTCTGAATTTTTTTTTGCTGAGATGACAGATGTTCTTTTAATAGGGTTTGTCTGGATTCCCCTTTGCCACTCTGCCTCTGATGCTGGAGCAGAGGCTTTAAATCTAAGGTGCTTTAATCATCAGTTTAGCTGCTAAATACAGGAATAAATTTGGAGCTTCTGTCTATGCCTTGTGGCTGTATTCTGCCTTGATTTATAAACTCCTCATCCCACAGGGTCACAAGGCAGTCTGCAGCAGATAGGAGTTTGGCTCCACAGCTGTGGATGGGCATCAGGCAGCTGGGGCTGATCCCAGCACGTTCCCTGCTCTGGAGAAACGTGGTGGCAGTGAAAGGAAAAATGTGCAAGTCCTTTCTCAGTTCCCTAAGTCAGAGTGAGTGCTCAGGCTGGAGTTACTGAATGAGAAAGGATGTATTGTAAGTATCTAATACTAATAAATGCCTAATTGTCAGGAACTACATGTACTGAGAATGTGGATTCTTTTTTTCCCAAGACACTGCCAGTTGCCCAGCACAAATTATCACTGCTGTCAGTCTTTGGTCATGCATGTGCCCTGTGTTGGGCAGTGCTGCGTGGAAGGTGAAGAAAGAAATGTCAGACAGGAGCAAGTGAAGCCAAAAAGACAAAAAGATGTGTGTTCAAGTACTAACAAGGGGAGTGAGAAGTGGTTTGGCCCTCAGGAGTGGATGTCAAGCCCTGCTGGACTTGGCCTAGGTAGACAGGGAAGTGATGGAAATGCCATCTGGATGTTTCTGGTACCAATGGACACATGATCTACAAATCAAGCACACTGGTCTTCTTCCCTTTGTCTTGCTGCTCAGTCCCTCGTGTACAACAAATCCATGTAGAGCAGGAATCAAGATGAAAAGAACCTGAGGACCCTGATTTAGCTGGTCCTAAGTAGCTTTGCAGCTGTGTGAGACACAGGTGTTGCTGCTGAAGGCAGGTGGGGGAGCAGAGTTGTTCCCAGGTCAGCTGTGTTGGAGCAGCTGGAGAGGAGGGAGCTGTGCCAAGCTGCCCAGTCACACTGGCCAGGGCTACCGTGGCAGGCTGATGGAGCAGCTGGGAGTGGGAGAGATGGCAACAGCGATGTGAAAATGAAAAGAAGGGAGCAGCAGTAAGAGGCGAGGGTGTTAACAGCAGCCTGCTGCAGCTGACTCCAGAAGGCAGCTCCAGTCATTGCTGAGTTAGTGTCCCTTGGTTCTCCTCACCCAACATCCCTGTGGCTCAGCTCTAATTCAGCATTGATTCCTGAACCAGCCTGACTTCTTTCCAAGCAGAAGCAAACTATTAACCTCAAATGCCATCATGGCAACAGGTGCAGTGCTTTGGCACCTGGATCCTGTTCGATGCAAACACAGACAAGGGTCACTGGTCACATCCTGGGCCTGCTGGTGTGTGTGACCTCATGTATGTGAATGCACAGGTTCCTGAAGTGGTGTGAATTCTGTTTTAGAGGCCAATAATTCATTATGATGGATGTTTGAATCTCTTTTCCTTCCACACTATTTTTTTCTGTAGATAAATTCTTTCTTAACGACTACTCTTGAATAAAGCTTCATACTCCCTTGCATATGAAGTTGCTTCTCCAATGTGTAATTACTGAAGGTGCTAAATTGAATGAAAATGAAGAATTATCCAATTGTTTTACAAAAAGAAAGCACATTGGTGTGCTGGCAGCCCTTTGTAGTGTAGATCATGAAAACTCCTACATAAGTACAAGTGAAAACACCTTGAGGAGGGGACAAGTAAGGTAGGAAGAAAGAATTATCCTCACATTTTTTATGCTAGATCAGGGAGGTAGTTTATGTCAAATATATCTGGTCAGTCCTGCCAGGATTTCAGTAAAAGATTGACTCTTACTTGAAACCAGTCATGGCCCACTTACATGTCCGTAAATTTTATGGAGCTGAACAGATCTCAGTGCTTATAAAACAGAGACTGGAATTGATCTCTTTGCTCTTGTGATCATGAGCATTTTCAGGGATATTATGCTTTGGGGACTTCATTTTTCCATTTAGCCACAGATCCCCGAGCTCAGGAATTCCTGGATCTCTGAATTCCAGGGCTGTCAGTGTGTGAGTGAAGGTGACACTCCTGTGTGTTCCCTCTGAGGAGGCTGTGCATCTTCCATACAAGTATCAGTTTCAGGAGGAACAGGGGCAGCTGTCAGCCACGATTTTGTGGTGTCTTAAGAAATCTGTAGCGTCACTGTGCCCACACAGATTAGTAAATTTGACAAGCTGAGACGAGTACTTAGAGCTGGCCTTTGTTTTTAATTTTAAAAATGGTTTGCTTGGCACTATTAGCGAGCACAGTTCTTGGCAAATCTCAGGGAGTCGTTTGGTGGTGTTTTCCCAAGACATGCCTACTCTAGAGCACAGTTAATCCTGAAGCTGGGGAGGATCTGAGCTGTGGAGAGCAGATGCAGGGGACCTGCTGCCTCTTGAGGGGTGACACGTGCTTGGAGACACTTTGGAGCCTGTGACTGTTCTCTGCACTGTTTGCTCTGTGATGCTGTACCCTGCAGGTGGGTACATGCTTTTGGATGAGTGGATGTGGATGAGTGCTTGTGGAGCACCTTCTTCCACTGGAATGGTCCTTGTTGTCCATCAGGTCCCTTCTGGAGCAGGTGCAGATGTCCACGCTGACCATGGGGCAAGTAGAGCCCTGCCAGCCTTTCACATTACCTGGGCAGTATCTGAGGGGCACTACCCCTCACTACACCTGGGCATGGATTTTTGAAGCCTGGACAGAGCATCAGCTGCAGGTTCAAAAGGCACAGCTCTTTCTTCTGGACTCCTACAGTGTCTCCTCCTGGCCAGCTCCAGGAGTCACTCCAGAACTGCCAGCTCCAGTATCCAGAGACTGTGAGGAGACAAATGAAAGGAAACCTGACTTGTGTCAGCCTGAACAGCCCTGACAGTCACTCCTTGAGCAGAGATGGATTTATTTCCTATTAGTGCTGGAGGAAGTTGTATCTCAAGCAGAAAAATGAGACAAGGGTGACACCCTGTACTGGTACCAGCTCGGTTCTGGTTGCAAACTGAGCAAGGAGAGAGGCCCTGGGCAATGTGAGCACATTCTAGGATGGATTTCAGAGTCAAAAGCTGACAGTGTATGGCCTCAGCTTGGGAGGGCTCCTCTCAGAGGGGCACTGGAGCACTTCATAGGCAGCAGTGAAAGGTCCATGTTACTCACATACACCACCACTCTTGTCCAGAGGTAGGTCTCCTCTTCCTCCTTCACTTCATGGGCAGTTACAAGGTAGCCAAGCCTTCAAATTGTGGACTAATTCTTCCAGGTCATGACTCAGTAGCTAAAGAAATTATGTTCCTTAAATATCTACTGAAGTAAAGGCTTGGGTTTGCTTTCTGCCTCTGTTTTAGGTGCTTCTGTCTGTGCTGGACACTAATGATTTCATTTTTTGGGTAGTAATCACATAAATAACGCACTCCCTGCTGAGCCTTTTTGCCAGTCCCCAAGCTGCTTCCCATCTGAAGGGAAGTGTAAGAGGTAATTAACAGCCACTTGAAAAAGGATTAGCAGGTGGGTGGGAGCTGCTGTTGGGTTCATGCATGGAATTGCCATGGAAATGCTGAGATTTCCTGGCACTTCATCCAGTGTGTGGGCTCCAAAGATAGTTGCACTCATGGGCCTCTCTCCTTTCGATCTTCCTACCCTACAAAGGCAGTGGCTGTGTTTTCCTTCAGGACAGCTCCCACGGGCCATGCCGTGGCCATATGTGAGACCGGGGTGTGCCGGCAGCAGGGTGCTGTGCTGCAGCTGTCAGCTGAAATCTTGCTGCATTTCTTTCATGTCAAACCACCTGGCAGAAAATCAGGAGGAAAAAAAAAACCAACCCCAAACCTTCTTGGTTTGCCCCTTTGCCAGTGTTCTGAAAGAACTTAACGTGCCAAACACTCAGAGTCTGGCACTTGGAGAAGTTGGTGCTGGTCCTTGTCCTGCAGACTGTGACCAGCTCCGTAGCCCTCGTGTGGCTGAGCAGAGCTGCAGCTGAACCAGGGCTGTCTTGCATGGCAGCATTTTCAGGCCGTGCAGTGAGACCTGCTTTTGCTTCTAGCCTTGTTTGGTGGCGCCACGTGCTTAAAATATTGGGCCTCTGTGAGAAATATCTCTCATTTCAGTGCCTGCTCTGGAGGTTTAGAAGGCGGCAGTGAGCACAGGCTCATCTGAAACGCTTCCTGCAGGGACCTCCTGTATCTGTCTCCCTTACACAGCAGTAGCAAAGAGCCTCTTGAATTTTCCAGTGTCTGTGGGGCTTTGCTTTAAGGAAAATGTGCCTTTCGTTTCAGATCACCTGCTGGCAGACTCCTACATCGGGCAGGAGGACTCCCCTGAGATGCAGCAGGCGGCCCAGAACAAGCGCAGGCTCTCGGTCATCTCGGACGGCAAATTCGAGAGGAGCTTCACCGAGGAGCAGGCGGAGAAGATGCCGAGCGAGGGCCCGAAGCCACGAGTCTACACCATCTCCGGCGAGAGGCCGATGCTGTCGGAGCACGAGAATGACAGCATGGAACTGGTGGTGATGAAGGGGGCTGCCCACGAGGAGTGTCACCACGGGCACCACGGGCACGGCGCCGGCGGCTCGCACGGCGTCCGGCACTGCAAGGCCTGGCCAGGCGGCCGCCAGGGCTCCAAGGAGTGCCCCAACTGCACCAGGCTGGCTGCCCCTTCCCAGCAATCCATTGAGCTGGAGCAGCACCCACCTGGCGAGGCTGGGTGGCACAGGAAAAGGCTGGAGAGGATGTACAGTGTCGATCGAGTGTCTGGTAAGTGAGTGCTGGGTGACACCAAAGGTGACACCCGTCTCATCCCAGCACGGTTTTGATTCTGGGCCCTTCTGGTACCTTGGACCAGCGTTTCTGGAAAGGGGTTGTCAGAGGAGGAGTTTGAAATAAGCTGAGCTCAGTTGGAGGCCAGCTCATCCAAGCTCCTGGTCATCAGTGGCTGCTCTGGGTGGTTTTCATGACACCTTCATGCAGCTCAGTGAGCTCCTTTTCTGTGGAGGAAGAGCAAGAGAGGAAGGACTCTGTCAAAGCCCTACATCCATGCTCATCCCAGAGGCAGCTCAGAGCAGGATCCTCTCTCTGCCTCTCGCTGGGCAGTGGAAGTCTTTGTGAACTGCTCTGTGGGAGCAGCAGCTCAGGTTATGGTGTTCTGTACTTTGGTGTGTTCCCAAAATGCTTGTTTGCAGCGCTGGAAGCCACTCATGTAGTGCCACCTCATGGGCTTCCCATAGATACTAGCAAATTACACAGTGTTGGACTTCATTCCCTCCTTTCTTCCCTGCTCAATGTTCTCAGGGAACATTCTTCTCTTTGCAAGAAGAATTCCCTGGCATGTCCTTCCTGCCTGGCTAGCAGGGATAAGGGAGCAGAGAGGAGTGGAGGCAGGAGAGGCTGATTTCCCCAGGGGTTGACCTGACAGTGCTGCTTCTGTTTGCATTTACATGACAAGTTGCTGCTGCAAACCAACACTTACAGCAGCCAGGCCCCTCTGGCATCCCTGAGTATGGATTTTGATGCTGAGTTTATGATGCCTGACACCGTTCCAGGGAAGTACAAGCTGTCATCTCCTGGGCTGCTCCCAGCATCTGATACAGACACAGCCACTCCTGGACAGAGGTGCTGGGATTTGGGTGCAGTGGGAAGTGGCTGGAGATGCTGGATGTGGTGGTGGTGTCCCTCCAGTCTTAGCAAGCCCGTGGCTCCTCCACAGTTTCCTCACAGTTGATGGTGACAAGAAAGGAGAACAAGTTGCTCTGCCTGGCCAGAAAGGATGTGCTGCCTGCTCCTGGCAGCAACAGCCATACCCATAATCTGAATTTTAATTCAGTGAATGAGCTCTGGAGCTGAGCTGTGCTGCCCAGTCCCCACCTGTGAGCTCCTCTGCTGATGTTCTACCCTCTGAAGGGTCCCAAATCCTTTATTCTCCTTTGAGTGCTGTGTGGAGGGCAGGGATATATTTCCTAAGGTAACTCCAATCTATGAGAAAAGGAGAGAAAGCTCCCAGTGATGGTGCATGCAAAGCCTCCTAAGGATATTAGCTGTTGTTCATAAGCTCTGCTTTGAACCAAAGCTAGTGGCTTAAAAGCTGTAAAACACATTGAGAGATTGTCAGTGCTTTGAGATGAGTAGTCCCTGAGAAGCCTGTACAGAATTGTTGGCTAAAAAGGAATTTGTACAACTTCTCCTTCACCACTTCTGTGGGTTGGAGGCTTCAAACAAGTAATTCATTTACAGCCTGGGTTGTTCTGCTTTGCTTCTGTCTCTGTGTTTTGGAGGAGAGTAGACTTTGGGACTGCATCAGAAGTCTTTAGCATACTGAAATGCAGTTTCATTTAACGTACATATATTTCCTTGGAGTGCCTTTAAACAGGACTTGACGTAAACTGTGAGCTGAGAAGGAGTGTCTGGTACAGCTTTCTATAGATTTCTTGGAAGCTGCACTTCAAAGGAAGGCTCCCCAGCTGCAGTTAGCATTTTTTGCATCTGTAATTGCAGCACTTCCTGTACTTTCAGGGAATAATCTGTAGGATGTGATGATCTGTACAAAACATTTGGTAAGATAGCTGCAGAGGGCATGTAGAGCTTGACTGGGCTTGGGCCAAGTGAAAGTGAGGTAAAAAATACCTTGACAATGCCAGAATATTAAATATTGTCAGATCTGAAGACTTGAATGACTGAAGCAAGACACAATCAGCAACATGGGGCAAGGCATTAGGCAAGGGAGCCACAAACTGGGTGTGAAGCAAGATGAAAAATCAGACAGCCCCAAACCCCAGGAATCCAGCCCACTGAGATCTCACAGGTGTTGTGCCAGTGGATTTCCACACCCCTCTGATTCCCTGCCTGCCTGACTGCAGCCTCAGCTTGGGCAGGTTCCTCCTCCTGGTCACCACACACATAACTGGTGACTTATTTTCCTTTTTGTCTTAGTGGTCGTTCAGTGAAGGTGATGGGCAGGGCAGTTTACAAACAGAGGTGACTAAATCAGCTCAGTTACCTGCAGGTTGTTGGAGCTGATGGGTGGTTTGACTTCCAAACCAGAGGAACTCCTGAAGGCCAAGTCAGCAGGAGCAGGTGTGTGAGGGGTTTGTTGAAACTTCCATGGCAGAAAAAGAGAGGATATTTCAGGCTTACTGTTCTGAGTGGAAGGTAAACACTTTTCATCTTCTACTAGGCTGTATCAGAAAGGATTGGAGGAATGGGACAGTTTAAATCAATGGTATAAAGGAAAAGGCAGAGACTGGAAAACGCTTTTAATGAAAAATGTTTCTTTTCCCTGTTTTTTTTTTCCTAGTTCAAATGTCACTTCTGTAATTCTTGGATTATTCTAATCTCCTATGCTTAAGATAGAGCTTTTATTCTTCACTTAGTAGCCTGATAGACTGGCTTAGCAGGAATTTACAGAGCACTTGGTGGCAGTGTGCATTTATATGGGGAGGATGAGACTCCTGATCTCCTGTTCAGTCAAGGCAGGATGCTGAAGGAAAGTCCTGAGAGAAAGAGCTTGGGAAGGAAATCTGGCTGGCTGAAGGATGTCTGTGCCTACTGGGTGCTCAGGCTTTGCTCTCTCTCTCTTGCAGATGATGTCCCCATACGAACCTGGTTCCCAAAAGAGAACCTCTTCAGCTTTCACACTGCTACTACAACTATGCAAGCGTAAGTGAAACCACTGCTGTGGCTTTTGTTCTGTATCTGAGTCCGTAACCTGCTCAAAGCTGAGAGCCTGGAGCAGGAGTTGTGTGTTTGGCATCACTGTTCAGAGATGAGAAAGAAAGAGAGGAACTTGTCTGTTGTTAATTTTCTTTCCCACTTACTAGTTTTTTCCTACTGCTCTCATTTGTTTGGTTTTACCTTCTTTAACTGCTTGGGCTACCCAGCTCTCCTCTGCTTCCCTGGTTTTGTCTGTGACACTGTGGCCTGGCTGCCTCTGCAGAGTGAGGGTCCTGTGGGATCACCAGCTGAGACCCTCCACCAGCTGCTTCTGCTGCACCCACTTCCCAAGGGAAGGTTATTCCAGGTTTGCCCTGCATCCCTCACCCCAGAGAGGTGCCTTCCTCTGGGATAAGGTGTAGCCCTGCAGCTCTGGATGTGTGAAAGTGTCAGTAAAATCCCTGCAAAGTCTGGAGGGATGTGAGTTAGGAGGAGCCTTTCCCTCCACACTCCATGCAGGTCCCTGGGTGCTGTGTTTTGGGAGGAGGCAGCTCTCAAAGGGCTGAAGAGAGTAATGGGAGCCTCGTTTCCCAGTTGTACCTGGCTTGCCAGGGAGTGCTGCCTTCCTGGTTTCAAGTATTTCCTACCTGACTAAGGCAAGCAGTGAGGAAAATGAGACAGTTTTCTGCTTTCCAAGGCCCTTCTCCAGCCTTGTCACCTTTTTCCTGTGTGCTTCTTCCAATGTCTGGGACACCCTCAGCCCTCTGGCGCTCTCTGTTTTCTTCTTGTCTAATCTGGTGTCCTTTTTGTACTCTTGCTTCTCTGACATTTCTTCTTTCCCTTGCACTTTTCCCTTCCCAAACCCTGAAAAGAGGCTGATTATTTCTCTTGGGATAACCCAGACTGGATCAGACCTGGAAGGATTGGTGCAGGGAGGGCTGGATCTGGAGCTGAGGAGTGGGGTAGCTGCACCCCCCAGAAAAAAAACATTTAAAAAATATTGGCTGATAACAGTCAATGGCATTTCACAGTTCTGATCTGACCCACAAACCATGTGCAAAATCACATTTGGAGACTGCCTTTGCTGTCTGAATTCATATTTCCTGGGCAGATTTGTTGCAGATGGTCCCTGTGGCAGAGCTTGCAGGGCTTGAAGGCCAGCGTGGGGTTGTTTTGGGAAATGGTGCCCTGAGGGAGCCCTGGAGGAGCACAACTCCCGTGGTTAACATTTCTGGAGCTTCTGTGCTGCCTCTGGAAGTGACACAGAAACTCCTCCAGAAATTCAGGGCACCTCCCTAAGGGGCTGGGATGACTCCCCAGGTGCCCCTGGCCTCTGCTCCAGCATTTTCAACCTGCTGCGCTCGTTCCCTTCATGGAGCAGGCAGCATGAGCCAGCTTCAGCAGAGTTTGTCATGGTGGGAGCAGCTCTCCCTGCTCCAGGAGCTCGTGGTGGTGCAGCCTGGCAGGCCACACACAGCTCTTGTACATCTGCACATCCTCTGGGTCTACGGGGAGCTCAGTTTGCATCCAAGCCACGTGTCAGCCCTGCCCCAGGGAGGATTGAGCTCAGTCAAGGAGGAGTCGCACCACTGAAAATGTTTAATTTAAAATGCAATTTCCTTCCACCTAACAAGAGATATTCCTTCTGGAGTGAGAATTCCCTCAGAACACTGGCTGGGGCTGAGCACTAATGAATTCCTGTTCTCTCTCTTTTTCCCTGCGTCTCCTGGAATCTCTAGCATCTCGTAAGTATAATCTTAGTTTTTTTATTTCCTTGTCTGTTGGTGTCCTGGATAAACTTTCCTTTCCAGTCCATCATACTCACTCGTGCTTTCCCTGTGCTAGGGCTGTCTGTCAGCTGGCAGGAGGTTAGGTGGCTACACCTGGAAGGCCTACACGGATCCCAGCAAACCATCATCCTCCGAGTGCAGCCCTCAGTTGCTGGCACACTTTGTCCCTCTCGATCCTGGTGTGTGGAGGGGGTGTGCCTGCAGCTCCCAGGTCCATTCTCCAGAGCAGGGATGGTGGTTGCTCCTTTGGGCCATGTTCTGATGTTTGAGGAGCAGCCCTAGGGAGTGAGGAGCTGTGGTTTGAGTGCCCTGCCCAGCCCTGGCCCACACGCGGTGCTGCCCGGCCCCAGGGCAGCACAACCTCTGTTGTTGAGAGCTTCCCTCTGTGTGTCCCTTGTCCTCTCCACTTCCACGCTGTGGACTTGGTTAATGGCTTGAAATGGTTTCCCAGGGCGTTCAGGGGCTACGCAGAGAGGAAGAGACGGAAACGAGAGAATGATTCTGCAGCTCTTATCCAGAGGTAGGGCCCCTTCCCTCCCGTAGCTGTGGCTGGTGTTGCATGGGCCCCTGGGGTCAGTACTGAACCCTGGTGCCGTTGACCGTGGCTGTCCCTGTCTCTGTGCTGTCCTGGGGACACTGGCAGTGGCTCTGCTGGAGCTGTGGAGGTGAATGATGCTCAGGATAGCTGACCTCCATCTTCTTAAAGAACACTGTCAAGTTGCTTTTAACCTTGCAGATACAATACACACGATCTGTGTCTCAGGCAGAAAAATACAAACTTTAAAAATTAAAGATGCAATTTCCCCATTCCAACTTGGAATTTCATATCATCACAGAATGGCTTGGATTGGAAGAAACCTAAAATATGATCTAGTTCCAACTCCCCTGCCACAGGCAGGAATTTGTTTGAGGTTAGATGAATACAGTTGTGTGCTGTTGCTGCATCTACAAATGCACCTCAAAAATCTGAGACCTGGGCAAAATTGACATCTCTAGTGACCAGAAGTCTACTTTTAAATCTTTTTTTTTTCAATAATAGAAGGGAAATAAAAGTGGATGGGGACTGATTCCTTGTCCAGGTATTACAGAAGGACCTGGTTTCCTTCTGCAGGCTTCCTATGGCACATCACTCACAGTAGGAATCAGAATTTTGGTTTGGTTTTTGAAATGTGCCAAGGCTACTAAAAAGGATAACACAGCATGTGTCATTGGTAAAAAACTGCCATGATCACTTCAGCGCTGTTCAAAACCAAGTGGGAGAAAAACATCAGGTTTTCTTAACTGAGAAATTGCCAGGCAATTTTTTTTTTTTTTTTGCAACTGCAGGGTGGTGAGTGTTTATTCATCAATAACAAAGAGAAATAAAAATCCAAACTAAAGACACTCTAAACAAATAGACAGTGTATCTTTAAAAAGATTTCTCAGAATTTGTTAGGCAGAGGCAAGTCTTGGTTAGCAAGTGGGTTGTTCCTGTGGGCTGTGAGTGCAGGAGCAGTTGTGTACCTTGGTAGAGCCCTTGGCAGGGCTGCCCAGTGGGAGCCTGTCTGTGTCTGTTGCGTCCCAGAGAGGAGCTGGGACAGCAGTGCTGGGGCTCTGGCTGCAGGGATTGCTGGCAGAGCTCAGCTCTCTCCTCCAGGGAGTGAGGAGGACCCCGCTGTGGGTTTGGGTGTTTGTTGTGCAGCCCTTCGTGGCTGTTCAGGGTTCAGTTGTTCTCACACAGCCCCTTCAGTGCTGAGTCCTGGTGTCCAGGGAGGCTGGATTGTGGGGTGTGGCCACAGGAATGCTGCCTATGGACTGAGGGATGCCCTGAGCTTTGCCCACTGCAGGAGCAGCCAGGGAGGAGAATGTGGGAGGTGCTGCCAGGAGTTTGAGTAGTGAAAAGACTTCTGGGCAGAGTGTGGTGACCCACTGCACAGGCAGAGCTGCAGGGTGTGGAGTGGGACTGCCGTGTCTTGGAGCCCCTCTGGCTGGGATGGGTACCCTGGAGGGGTACTCTGGAGGTGCCATGGGGTCATGCAGATCGTGAGGCACACTGGAGGAGCACTGTTCAGAAAAGGGAGTGATAAGGAGATTTCGTTGCTGAAACTTGAGGGATTCTGGTTGTGTCATGATGGGTGAAGGGATCTTGCAAGGGATCAAATGCCACAGAGTTTCTGGGTGCAGTTGCAGGAACCAAGCAGGAAGGCTTGGCAGGTTTGGGGAGCCCCAGTGCTCACAGAGCTGGTTGCAGCTTCCCTAGGGCCAGTCCTGTCACGCTGATATGCAGGTACAGAGGAGCCTGAGGAGCCAGGCAGCTGCAAGAAGCCCCCAGAAGGATCTAGGTGTTCACAGCATGCCCACATTAAGAGGCAGTCCCAGACTTGCACCTCCTTTCCAAAGTGCTGGTTTTTTTCTAGAAGAAAAGAGATGGAGCAAAAGGCCTTTGTCCCATTCTCTGAGTATTTAGTGCAGTGGTTAACCTTGAACAGCTGGAATTTTCTTGGAGCTGCTCTCAGCAGTGTTTAGGGGATGGTATTTAGGTCTCTCATGGGAAAGCGCAAGTTGTCCAGGCAGCTGGGAGCAACCTTTTTCCATGCCAAAGGCTGCTTTACCCATCTGCCCCCAAGGTCTGAAGAAACTCCCCTGTGGAGAGGACAGCTGAGCATTTAACAGAAAAGTGGATTTTACTCCAAAATACCAAAAGCCCAAAGGATGTGACAGTGGCCTTGGCAGTTGACAAGTTCTCAGTGTCTGGTATGATCTCAGGCTCACAACAGACCAGAAAGATTTCCATATAACATGTCTGAGACCTTTTTGTGTAAAGAACAGCCCTGGTTCCCTTAAAATACTGTATTTATTTGGATTTTAGTCTAATGCACTGTAAGACAGACCCAGTTGTCAGTGATGGTGCACCCCAGAAGGCTTTGCACAGAGAGCCAGGCCAGTGATGTGTCTGAAGGGGCACTTGTCTCATCCACAGCAGTGGAATCTTCATGTACCCAAGTAGAGATAAAATAAATCTTTGGGAAACCCAAGCCCAAGCGCAGATGGAAATTTGGTGTGGAATGATGCTGCTCCCAGCTGCTGGTTTTCCTTCTTGCTGAATTTGGAGCCTGATGACAACAAGGGATCCCAGGCCAAAGTGAGGAAGTGCAGGAGGTGATGTGGGTTAGGTGCTGTCCCGTGAGGGCTGTGTTTGTGTGGATCTCTGCATAGGAGCAGATGTATCCAAGTTTATCTGAACAACCTCGTGTCAGTGCTGTAAGTGTCTTCTGGTCCAGTCAGTTTGCTACAGCATCTGCATGGTTGTACCATGTCCTTACTCATCCCACTAACCTGTGTGTGAGCCAGACAGCTTGTGACTTACCCTTTCACCAGCTGTGGTCTCTGTTGCCTGGTGTTTGCCCTGTGTGTTGGGGGGCACGAGGAATCCAGGAAGGCTCCCCCACTCCATGTAGGGTGCCCAGTGCATGGGCTCTCTGTCATCCTGGGGCTGCACTGTGGGGTGAAGCCACAGTCACTAAATAGGGTTCATGGAGAGGTGACACTTCTCTTGGTGCTGCTTCTCCCTGTCTCTTCTGCTGTCCTGTTTGTTCCTGTCCTGTTCCTGCCTAGTGAGTGATGAGAAACGAAAAGCAACTGGTCCCTTACACTTGGAGGACAAAGAGTCCCTTTGCCGTGGCCTCTCAGGAGTGGCCAGGACATTGTTTTACACAGACCTGACTCTGGGGTGTAGCTGCTCCCCAGGGCTTTCCCTCAGAGCTGTGTGCTCTGCAGCCCCTCTGGACCTGCCTGTGAGGCCAGGGCAGGGCAGCACACGGGGAGAGCAGGCCCGTGGGGACAGGCAGCATCACTGAACTCTGCTGTGCAAGGAGGGAGAACCTGCTTTGGTCTCCCCCTGGAGAGCAGCATGGGCTGCATGGTTACCAACAGCAGGGGAGAGCATTTAGGAGCTGCTGTGTTTGGGAATGAGCACAGCCACGAGCATGGTGTGTGCAGAGCCTGGGCACCCCACGTTCCTGCTGGAGAGAGGGGAGCAGTTACTGAAAGAGGGAGCACTGCCAGCACGGGCAGTGGGTGTGCTCAGCAAGTACAGCACAGGTAAACCTTAACCATAGAAAAGGGAAAGCATCCCTGAGCAGGGGGCTGCCCTGTGGGACCCCACTTGCCCTGTGCCAGCAGCCCAGGCAGCTCAGAACAGCCCCCCTCAACAAACATCACCATCCCCAGCACTGAATCACTGCGGCTTGGGGACCTGGTCTCCAGCTTTGGAAAGCCCAGAAGGAAATACACCATCATCCCCATTTTATTTTCTTCCTCCCTGTTCTCACAGTCCTGAGTCCAGGTGTTGCTTCGTGTCACCTTCCTCAAACATTGTGTTTGGCCTTTCTTGCAGGAATTTTCGGAAGCACCTCCGCATGGTGGGGAGCCGAAGGGTTAAAGCACAAAGTAAGTGAGCACCTGGAAATGTGGCTGTGAGGAGCTGGGATTTGTGGGAATTCTGTCACATGCAGATGTGGGTTGAGAGGACCTGGCTTTGGGCTGGAGAGAGGATTTGACCTGCTGGTGCCATTTTACCCTACAAACAAGAAGGCCAGGTGGTTGCAAGTGTCCAGGACACGTGGATGCCTGCAGCAGCCTGGAGGCTGTTCCCAAGGACCCTCTGCCATGGCTGTGGGACATCTCTGGTGCAAGGCATGGAAGGAACACTGCAGCATCTGTGTCCCCTGCGAGGGTTTTGGTGATCACTGGTGTGGAGGCCAGTGAGGAGAACCCGAGCTGGGAGTCCAGCAGAGCTGCCTGGCCTCTCTCTGCAGCTGTGACCAGCTGTGGCTCCATGTGCCACACAGAGTGCTGGCTGTCCCCTCCTCCCCTGTCCCACCGCCATCTCCACAGCAGGACCTGGGGGAAAGTTGCCTGGTGGGAACTGAGAGGATGGTGGAAGGAAGAAAGAAGAGGATCAGGGAAGAGATTGGAGCAAGGGGGAAATCAGGGAGCGTTACGCCTCACTGGGGAAGAAATTATCTCTTAGGCTTGCAAAGTGGCAGTTCCCTTTCCCTGGAGAAGGCAACAATCCTCCATAACTTGGTTGAGCAACTCCCTTAGAGCTGTGAAAGTGGTGTAACGTGCTCCTGAGAGCTGAGGATTGCTCCAGAAGAGAAAACAGCTTGTTCTTCCCACCCCCTGGCCAGGCATCATCTACAGAGTGCCCACAGACAGCAAAGCGCTGCTGAGTTCAGTTTGCATTCTTTCCTTTCTCATGTGCTGTGGGAAGTGATGGGCAAAGAGCTTTGCCCTTTCCAGAGTCTTCATTGGCATCTGAATTTGCACTGCCTGACATGGACAGGGCTCACCTCCGGGAAGCTCAGGCGTGTCTCTGCCTCAGGAACTCTTGGGTCATGTTTTCAAAGCTTTCTTCCTGTGCACAGTAGCAAAATGCCTGGGTTTAACTAAAAGTTGAGGATGGGGATCACCTGAAGAACTGAAGATGTGGTTTGTCTCCCCAGACATCCACCCTGGACACACTTCAGCAGAGGACAGGCTGCTCTTGTGATGCTGATCCGCAGTGAATTCCTGCGCTGCTGTTACTCAATTCCCTGCTGCAGACTCTGTCTGCCACCAGAAATAGCTATTAGTGCCCATAAGTGGCTGTTAATCCCAGCATAATGGCTCTCACATGGGCTTGCCAAGTCAGACATGGTGGTTGCCAGTTCCCAGGAATTTGCCTGTGGTGCAGCCGTCTGAGCCAAGCTCCTTGGATTGTGCTTGGGAAATGCCGGTGCAAACAATGCAGCACTCCTTGGGAGGAAAGAAAAGGCATGAGTAGTGCTCACAAGAGTGCAGGCAAGCAAAGGCTGAAGGACTTCCTCTTTTGCAATAAAATGTAGAAAGCATGAGCTTTCCAGAGAGATCCCCTCCCAACTCCGACTGGGATGCCAATAGAACATGAAGGCAGAACTGACTGGAAAGCTACAGCCTTCTTCTGGCCATGCAGGTGTCATTAGCTGTGCAGTGCATGTTTCTGTGAGGCCTTGGAGTCCGAGCACTTACACTGGGACACTGGAATGGCCTTGGTTTAATTGAGGTTTGAGCCGTGTGCATTTAAGGAGAGACCATCAAGTGTTGTCCTTTTTCTGTGTTCCACGTCCCATCGTGTGCACAAGTGGGCACTTTGTCTCTGCTGTGTGGAAAGGACTCACATTTGGCAAGTGGAAGGACCAGCCCAGGGGAGTCTGTGTTGTGTGGCTTTGGTGGCAATCTGCTGGATGATTTGTTTGCTGGCAGCAGCAGAGGTGCTTTGGGATCTGTTAATGTCGTGCTCTGGTTTTATCCTTTAGCATTTGCCGAACGGCGTGAGAGGAGCTTCAGCAGGTCCTGGAGTGACCCGACTCCCATCAAAGCTGATTCCTTCCATGACTCTCGAGAAAGTGAGTTCTGAGTCCTTTGAGCTTCCTCCTGTGGGCAAACCCTCCAGCAGTTGTTGACTGGAGTCCCACTGGAGTAACTCCTCTGTGCCCTTCTGTCCTGTCTGTGATCCTTTTTTAGTTTCCTGAGATCGGAGCAGGTAGCGCTCCAGGTGTATGTACCTGTTCATCTGTGTGTACCTGTATTTATTTGTAGAGCACAACTCATCCAACCTCAGGTTATTTTGCCAAAGGGTACCCAGTGGTACAGCTATCTTACAGCCCTCTGTTCCCATCATCCCTTATCCTCTTGGCACCAAAACAACCTCTCTGGAAGCTCACCAGTCCAAGGCTACCTTCACTGTAGTGGGGCTAATGTGGCTTCCCATGCAGGAGCCCCTTCTGAGCTCTTTCCTAGCCTGGAATAGCTCAAGAACACAGCTGATGAGATGGAGCTTTGATTTCCTGCACAGGTGATAGCTTGGGGCAATCTGATCTTCATTTGGGCTGCCAGGAATCCCTCTGGGAATCCCCAGTAATGCTGCCATGTTCTGCTTGAGGGGACTGAGATGCTGTTGTGTTCATTTACAGGAAGGAATGCCAGCATCTTCCCACTGTATTCTTATAAAGGGAATGGCTGTTTTACACAGATTTTATTGCAAGCCTGTAGGCAGGAGCTTGGTGGATATGAGTTTGCCCATGTTGAAGTGAATTTCACTAATGAAATGACCTGATCTACCAGGTAAGCATGAGATCTGGCCCTGCTAGGTGTAGAAGACCCAGGTTGCAGGGGGAGGTGTGTGAAAGGCCAGGTTCAAAACATGACCCTGTTGTTTGGCAGTCTGACTCCTCCCTGCTCCCTCAGCTGCCCGGAGGCGGATGGAAAAGCCATGGAAAAGCCGTGGTTCAGACAGGCTCCAGGCACTGCCCAGCGACACTCGGACATCCCCAAAGGCACAAACAGTGGCACCTCGGTTCTCTTCCTCAGTCCAGCAACCATCTCTATTTTTAACCTTTAATGGTCAATTATATTCCTTCCAGATGTTTTTTTCCCCAGGAGGCATTGAAGGCCAACAGGTAAGGTCAATTTGGAGAGCAAGTTCGAGTCTACTGTTGCAATATGACTGTGTTTGTTGCAGCTGTCCTCACTCACGCTCTAAGACTTCTCTGCCAGGATCAGGCTGACCAACAAGGCAGATTTTCTTTATAATCCCTCAAAAGATGTAGTCAGAGCAGTAATTACTACAAGGAGACCAGCTTTGAAGTCTTTGGACTTTTGCTTATCAGCCTGGCAGTGCTGAAGTGTAGAGAGTCTGTCTGCGTTCTGTCTCCTTCCCCATTTCTGGAGTGACAGGGTGATTGTTGTGTCTTAGCATTTGAAAACCAAGCTTGGTGACTGCGAGAGTGATGAAGTTCTGTGACACGTGGTGTGAGCTCTCTGTGCACTCTTCATTTGTTACGTGTTTGTCTGTTTGAAGACACCAGCCCCAAAGTGGTGTCTGTCACTCTGTGGGTGACAAGAGGGCACGAGTCTCGTGGCATCTCTTGTGAGGAAGCTGCCAAGGCAGGATGGAGTAGTGGGGAAGGCTGTTCTGCCCTTGTAATGCTCCCTGTGTTCTGGCAGGCCATGACCTTCAGGATTCCTGCGGGACTCTGGATGGTGATTTTGACTTGAACTGGGAAGCAGAAAAGGAACTTGAAGCCATGGCATGTGACGGAGAAGACTTTATTCCACCAAAAATAATGGTGAGCATTTCCAGCTCAGGCTCTGCCTATCCTTTCAGTGCTGCTAAGTTCAGGATCTTCTTGGGCAGTCTGTTTTACAGGCACTGCCTCAGGTGTCTGTGAGGGTCACTCAGAGATGAACCAAGACATGACATGGGTTCAGATCTGTTGTTGCTGGGGATAATGCGTTGAAAGAAAAGTAGAAGGAGGGGTCTGTAGTCCGAATCAGAGCAGGACTGACACCAGCACAGAATCAAGTCAGCCTGAGGCTTGTTAACCCTGAAAATAGAGACCTGAGCACCCCTGTCAGTTCTGCTCCCAGAGCGAGGAACTGAGGGGCCTGGAATCACAAGAGAGTTCAGGCTCTGGTGCTGCTGGAGCCAGCTGAGGCTTCAGCCAGAGTTGTCAGGCACTGTCTGATGCCTGCAGCCCTGTGCCTGCTGTGCCTGGTGCAGTGCCAGCCCTTGGCTGGACCCTGTGCAGGTCCCACCAGAAGCTGAACGCTCCCTACAGCCAGGAGGAGGCTTTGCAGGAATGATCCTCACTGGGATACAGCCATCCATGGTGGTGCACAAGCTGCTCCATCCTCTGTGCACCTCAGTCTCCCCTTTCCAGACTGTTCTGGGCCCAGTGCAGCTGGGGGGCAGAGCTGTGTGCTCATGTCCTGGGGGTCAAGGAAGTGGTGACACCCAAGGGTACTTGGCAGGCCTGGGGGTGCTCTGGGCTGGAACACCTTCCAATGGGTTGTGGATAGACTGGGTTAGCTGCTACCTCGAGTAACACCTGAGAACAGCTCAACAGGGCACTATTTTATGGCCTTTGTGCTTCTGTCCAGACTCTACTTCTACATGAGACTTCTCCTCATGCTGTTGCACCTTTTTTCCCCTTTGCAGCTCATTTCTTCCAAGGTGCCCAAAGCAGAGTATGTCCCAACAATTATCCGCAGGGACGACCCCTCCATCATCCCCATCCTCTACGTAAGTAAATCAATTCTGCTGTGGCTGAGGAGTCACATAGAGACTATTTATTTCCCTGGTGCCTGTTAGGGTGACCCCAAAAAACTGATGTGCTTTGGAAAAGCTGTCAGGAAGGGGCTGAGGGTGTGTTGAACCCAGTTTTGGGGCCTGGGGTAGTTTTGTGGGGGCTCATGTCTAGGTGGAACAGTCAGGTGGGGTAGAAGTGGCACACTTGGGCTCAGCCAAGCTGCGTGGGAGGATTATCAAGGGAAGGCAGGGCAGGCATTGCCAGGCTTAGGGCTCCTCCTTATGCTCATCCTTGGGATAAGCAGGGCCTTGGAGCTCGGCAGTGAACCGCCAGCCCCATCACCCTGCGTGCAGTGGGGCATCCCTGTCAGTCATTAATGTAACTGTGGCTTTTCCCTGGGAGTCTGGCCTGAGCAGGTGTCTGAAACAGCAGTGAGGAGTCATGGGTTTCTTTTTCCTAATCATTTAATTTGCAAGGGAAGGTGGGACTGAGAGCCCAGCCGGGCCAGTGTCAGTGTGCAGCAGGCAGTGCTGATGGGGTTGCTGCATCTCCTCCTTGGAGTGTTGTGCACTTTTCCTACGACCCTGCTGTGCCAGAGGCAGCTGTGTTGGGAGTGCAGCTGTTTGTCAGCCAGCTGGGACAGGGTAAAGCCAGAGGCTGGCTGCAAAACATGGGCCAGGAGGGGAAATAGGCATTGCTGATCTTGACTGCATCTGAGGGACAGTCTGTGCTTTGGGTGAGTCTGCAGGCTTCAGCTTCAAGCATTCAGGTGGATTTGGTCTTCATGGACTGTTCTGTCTTCAGCTTCTGTGCTGAAATGTGGTTTAGGGTGAGGGTTACTGCTGCTCTGACCAGCAGCCATCAGTTGGTGTAATTATGCTCTTAGAGCATCCCTTCACCTGGGAATGGGGTTGTGTGAATATTAGGGAGCTGGTGTAATGACAGTGAACTTTGATGTCTTCTGTCTTGGTTTCCAGGACCATGAACACGCCACCTTTGATGACATCCTGGGTACGTGAGTGTTACCTCCTTTTCTTATCTCCTGCCCATTGCAAATGTAACCATCAATATTTCAGTCACTCAGCTGCCCTGTGCCTGAGCTGCCACTCACAGAGGTGTTTTTGTCACCCCAGTGACCCCTGACAGTCAGTCAGCTGCTCTTGGATGTCCTGCTGTAATGAGCCTTCACTTCTGTGGCCTCTTTTCTGTGCCAAGCTCCTGGTTTGTGGCAGGGAAACTGAGACAGGGGCAGCAGGTGCCTGTTCATTGTATGTGTGGTGGGGAGTGGAGCAGTGACAGAGGGCCAGGAGGGCTGGGGCTGCTCCAGGGCTGTGATCACTGCAGAGCAGTGTCTGGTGCTGTTCCATCCTTTCTCTGGCCTGTGACACACTGGGATTTCCTGCTCCCCCCAGCACCCCTGCCAGTTCAGCTTCCTGCCCTCAGGACTAAAGTGTAAAGAAATAATTAATTAATTCTGAACTTTTCCCATGGTTAATCTTTTCCAACATGGTTTTTTTTTTTACAGAGGAAATAGAGAAGAAACTTAACATTTATCGGAAAGGCTGCAAGATCTGGAAGATGCTGATATTTTGCCAGGTACATGAAAGTTGTTAAGCACTTGGGTGATTTGTTACAAATTTGTCTTTTTCTGTGGGGAAAGTGACATAGAGGAACCAATATTCCAAAGTCAGCTTCCATTAAAGTCACTGCCAAGGCAGAGCTTTCACTTCCTGTTTCCCAGACACAGAGCAGACTTAAGTAGCTGTGACAGAAATCTGATTTAGTGAGAGCTGGGCTGATTCTCTCAAGGAACCCCAGGCAAAGCAGCATCAGCACAGACCTAGAAAGCATTCCAGGACAGGAACAAGCACTTGCAGTGTCATAGTTACAGCTTCCATCCAGCCTCAGTGTGACAGTGACAGTGGTGTGTGTGGTGGCCAGCCTGGCAGATGGCTCAGCTGGGAGCTGGAGGCCAGAGGATGCAGAAGGGTCAGGCTGGAGCTGTGGCTGGGACAGTCCAGGCCCTGCTGGGTCTGGGGGTTACTGGGGATTCCCTTCCCCAGTTTGCTGTTCCTCTTGGTGGTCAGCTGTGGGCTTCCCCGGCAGCTGTGCCATGAGAAGTGAGGGAGGTGACCTGACTTAACTCCCTCCATGTGCCCAGTGCTGCAGAGGAGCAGCTTTGCTGCACACTGACCTGGAGATTGTGGCTTTTAATGTTCCTGGTGCTGTGTCAATCTGTTCATGCCTCCTGCTGCCCAAGTTAGTTCCTCTGCAGTGCTCAGCTGCTCCTCTGCCCACCCCCAGCATCCCCAAGTGACAGGGACTTTCTTGCCTTCCCTATTACTCTCCAGCCACCCACAAAGGCGTTTTTTATCTATTATTGTGCCTTTCTAGAGTGATGTGGGCACAGAACTGCAAAAACCAGAGAATCCAACCCCCAGCACGCTGCCCGTGTGCGGATGTTCCCTGAGCCTGTCCGCAGTGCGGGGCTGCCCTGCTCCCTTGTGGTACTTCTGGGAATGGCTGGGCAGGACAGGAAATGCATCCAGGGTTTGTTTCCTCAGGGCCTGTGCAGAGGGGTTTCCATCTGTCTGTCTGTCTGTCTCTTGCAGGGAGGCCCTGGGCACTTGTACTTGTTAAAGAACAAAGTCGCCACTTTCGCCAAAGTGGAGAAGGAGGAAGATCTGATCCTGTGAGTGGCTGGGTTGTGTTCTGGGCTTGCATGGCATTTTTCTGCTGGTTTGCTCGATGTTTGCAGCACATGGTAGAGCAGGAGAAGTGAAGGGAGCCGGGGTGGCTTGGTCAGGGGATGAGGAGACTGAGGAGGCACTGAATAGCAGCTCGTTCAGGGGCAGCAGCAAAGGTGGCAGAGCTGAGCTCGTCCCTGGAGTGCTGCAGCCCTGTCACCAGGACATTCATACTTCTATCTGTTTAGTGTCTCTGTGCATAGAGACTGTCAAGAGAGGAGAAAGAAAAAAGGTATTTCTTCTACTAACAACAGCTTTGCTGACCAGAAGCCAGAACATGCACCTTGAGCCTCTGGTGCTGCGATACCATTGCTAAGCTGGTGACTATGGCAGAAATCCAGAGTGTTCCCCCCACAGCTGGCTCTGGCCAGGGGGAAATGGAATTTGTCTCTGCAAAGCCTGCTCAAAGTCCAGCCTGTTTCTGAGGAGGCTTTTCGCTAACATGCCTTTCACTAACTCCCTTCAGCTGGGAGTGCTGAGCAATTTTGCTGCTCCTTGCAGAGAGTAAAGCTTTGCCTGTTTTGCTGCCTACTCACTTGTGCTGGCTCAAACTTGCTTGGCTAACAGTGCCTGGCTGTGGGGGAGAGGATGTACACCAACCTGCTCCTACACAACTTTTTGTTGGCATGAGAACTGAGTATTAAAATCAACATCTGCTCTGCAATCTTATGCTCTGGCACAAACACTGGCTGTGGAATTCTCCAGCACGTGTGCACATCCACGATTCTGAACACATCCCAGGCATAGCTGCTCCCAAGCTGATAAATCAGGGATCTGCAGAAAGCTGTGAACACAGAGCTGAAAGTTTGGGAGCTTGGAAGGGAACATATCCATGCAGCCTGTGTGTCCCTGGGAGGCAGTGCTGTGGAAAGCTGAGGCTGCAGTCTGGTTGGAACCCCCATGGAGGAATTTCTGGGCTTTAGAGTCCCCCAAAAGTCTGCCCCAACCCTCTGCCCAGGGGAGGGGGTTGTGTTTCACATCCCTCAGGCCCCGAGTGCCTGCTCGCAGTCACTGCTCGTCAAGTGGATGTGACTGTGAGCAGCACCAAGCACGGGCTGACATGGAGCTGCCTGGGCTGTGTTGTCTCACTCAGAACAATCTCTCCAGCTGTTCCCTGCTGCTTTCATGCCCTGGGAATGAACCAGTGCACTGATAACCCTCGTGTTCAGAAAGGGCAGTTGTTGATAGAGATGGGAGAGAGGAAGCTGGAGGGGATGCTTGGTAAAACTGTGCAGAAGCACTCCTGGGGGACTTTGCTCCCTTCTCCTCACCTTGGAGCTCCCTTGGCTCATTGGGCTGCTCCTCCTTCTCTAGCACATGACTTGGAGCTGCTCCTCAGGCCCTGGGTCTGCCCCTGTTCTTCCTTGTCTGAGATCCAGTGGCTCTTCCTGAGCAGTTTCCTGCCCAGGCTACAAACCTTGGGCCCTGTCTGAGTGGTGTGTGCTCACATCCTTGGCATTAATCATGCCTATGAAGAGAGGGAGATTTTTTTCAAATTACATATTCTGTTTTTTCCAGCTTCTGGAAGAGGTTGAGCCGGCTGATGAGTAAAGTCAATCCTGAACCAAATATCATCCACATCATGGGCTGCTATGTTCTTGGAAACCCCAATGGGGAGAAGGTAGGAGCTTGTGGGTCGCCCCTGGAATGTCTGCTGGGCTCAGGGAGGCCAGAGTCACGCCAGGAGCTCTAAACCTGCCTCTTCTGCTGGGTGGGAACGTGCTGCTGTCCTGTCCCACAGGGGCTGTGAGTGGGAGAACCACCCTCTGGATTGTGCCTTTCCCAGGGGGCAGGGGAGGAAGGATTAGTGAGTGCAGGACAAACAACTGAAACCTTTGGGGAAAAGAGTCTTTCAAAACACTTGGTTTATTTATTTACTGGTGAGATAGATGTTCTAAGAGACATGAGTGGAAGGTTTTCCTGAACAAAGATGGGCAGTTCTGGGTGCTCAGGAGCCGTCATTGTTTTCAGCTGCTAACTCTGGTCTGTTTTCCTTTCAGCTATTTCAGAATCTGAAAAACTTAATGAATCCTTATAGGGTTGCCTTTGAGTCTCCACTTGAACTATCAGCTCAAGGTAATTCATTTCCTTGCTAACCAGTCTGCCTCCTTCAGGGGGCATCTTCCTGAAAAAACAGTTTTGACTGCTTTTAAGTCCTGCCATGGTCTTTGTTTTTCTTGTAACCACCTTGAGTAGTTCAGCTGCTGCCCCTGGTTTTCCCCTTGCAGTTCCTGCACGTGTTCACATTTCAAATGCCCTGCTTGTAGTGCCTGAGGCTGCAGAAGGCTCTCCCAGGATCCTGGCAGTGCAAAGGAGACAGCTTTCCAGGCTGAGTGTAGGAGAACCCGTCATTATTAGGGCATGAGGAGTCTGTGAGGAAATGCACTTGGGGCAGAACCTTTTCTGTAGCCAGCTGTGCTGGGGTCTCTTCTCCAGAGCTCAGACCACTGGCACCAAGTCAATTGTGTCAACAAACAACTGGGATATGGCCCATCAGAGCCATTCTACAGCTCAGTCTGGTGGCCCTTTTCCCTTTTTTTTTCCTGTAGCTCAAGATATTTCAAGGAGCTACAGGATTTTTCCTGTTCTCTGGTCAATGTCAGTAATTTGCAGTGCAGTTTCACAAGCGACAGATTCTGAATTTGCCCGTGTTCTTTTACCTTTGCTGGAGTCCTTGGCAGGTAAAACCACGCAGGATTCAGCTCTGGGCACTTCTCTGCTGCCCACAGCACTGGCCCCAGCACTGCTGGTTTTTCTTACCTCCCTTCACCCTCAGGAATGTGCCGGAGTTGAGCACATTGGTGCTGTGCAGAGTTCACAGAATCGCAGAGTTCACAGAATCACAGAGTCACAGACTGCTTTGGGCTGGAAAGGACCTTAAGGATCCCCCAGTTCCAACCTCTCCACGGGCAGGGACACCTCCCTCTAGCCCAGGCTGTTCATTTCTCTGTGCACGATCAGTTTGGCTGCACACGGTGCCTGCACACAGATCCCACAGCAAACATGCTCGGATGTGTCCAGGAGCAGCTTGCAGGGAAATTCCGGGTTTGTGGGCAGCTCAGCAGGCCAGGCAGTGGGTTCTGTGTGCAGGCATTAAGCAGTTGAGCTTCCAGGAGGCTGGGCTGAAGAACACGTTTGAATTTTTCCCCTTGATCAGTCTGGCATGCACTAAGAGTAATCCTTTGCAAAGTCATCTAAAACTAATCTTAATCAGGCCTCACAAGTGAAAATCCCCTCCTTGAGCCCTGTCTGAGTGCAGGGTTGTTTGCCCTTGTGTTTTCAAATGCAGTTCCTGAGCACGGCCTTCACTCTGTGGCTGTCTGTGAGACCCTCTTCAGTCAGAGGGGCTGGGGGGCACAGCTGGCACTGGTGTGTCCTGTGAGCTCACTGCTGGGGGCACAGACAGGAGCAGGACAGAGATGACCTGGTCCTTTAAAAAAATACGTATTTTTTAATTTGGATTTTCAATGTTAATTATTTTTAGTGTTTCTTTACAAGGAGTTAACTCTTGGTTTGTAGCCTCTGAAGTCCCTGTGCCTCATGCAGGCTGTGGCTGATCCTCTCCAGCCCCCCTCAGCACTCAGAGAGGTCAAAGTCTGGAGACAGACTTTGTGCTCAGTTCCTGCCCCCGGGAACAAGCCCTGCCAAGGGATTACAGGCAACTGTTCATGGTTGAGGAGATCTAAAAAGATGTTTGGTTCTCACGGGCCCCTCCGCGTGCCCAGTGTCAGCCTTGTGCCGTGGCTGGGTCCCTGTGCCCTGCCCACAGCTGGGCTGGGCGTTTGTGCTGCTGTGTTCTGTCACCTCTCCCTCATGCTCCAGGGTGTGACCCCTCTGCCTCGTTTCACTTCTAGGTAAGCAAATGATTGAGACTTACTTTGACTTCCGCCTTTACCGCCTCTGGAAGACCCGCCAGCACTCCAAGCTATTGGATTACGATGACATTTTATGAGCTGGAGAAGACTTTGCGAGAGGAAGCTCATCACCAGTGTCCAAGAAGTCATGCTTTATTGCAGAGAGACTTTTTTATTGGCACAGGGAGCCCTTCACAGCCCTACAGGAGGCAGCAGCGCTAAAGGGAGGGAAGGAGGAGCCCTCAGAAGTGTCGGGAGGAAAAGTCTCCTGGGCCAAGAGAGACTGGAGGGAAGGGGGTGCCAGTGACACCTCGCTGGCCTCAGTCCGAGCCGTGGGGCCTCAGGAGGAGCTGTGTGAAACGAGGACAGGATGGAGTTCCTGGCAGAACTGAGCTGTTTTGGGTCAGAATGGGCCAGATTTGATTCCAGGTCCTTTTAAAGACTTTTGAAGCTCAGGTTTTCTTACAAAAAACCCACAAGCCCAGTTAACCCGTGCACTACAGTGAAGAAGTCACCAGAGCACAGAGGGAGCAGGGGGTTGTCCTGGTGGGACCTTCTGTGCTGGGAGTTCTGGAGAGCAAGGACTGCTACACCTACTCCTGCAAGCTTAGAGCAAGATGATCCCGTTTCCATGTGAATATATACTGGGATATAGAATTGAAATCTTCTTTTTTTGTTTGTTTGTTTTGTTTAATAGAAAATAAGTGCAATTTTTATAGCGAGGGAGGGGGTAAAATCCCTCCTGATATTTAACTAGTTAAAACTAACACACCATAACCAATAGATGAGGTATTTTCAGTCTGCTTGAAAATATATTCAGAATGGTAATATATCTTCTGTAGACATATTTAATCACCAGCAAACATGGTTTTAACGTAAGTTAGCAGACCCTGCATGTCTGCTGCATTGGTTTGGTTCGTTCCTTTCAGAGTAGCTGTGCTGCACTACCTGTACCTGCTCTCACGAATGTATAGTTCTCCTCCAGTTAGCCACAACTTCATTACTTTCTATTTTGCTGCTTGCAAAACTATGGGACTTTAGTTTTGCTGAAATACTTTAGGTTAGAAACACGGGAGCTGGCTGGGAAGCCTCGGTCAGGCTCGCTTTGGTATAAAAATGAATTAGAAATTAACAGCCATGGTAATTAATTGTTCATGCCAGTGTTTTGCTGTGTGTTGGCAGAGGAGCTCTCTTCCCGTGTGGGGAGCACTGAGGCATTTGGCAGAAATGCTTCTGGAGGGACACAGCACGGCCTTGGAGCATGAGTTTGCCTCTTCCCTTTGTTCACTTGATTGCCAGTTGTTTGTGCAGAACCCGCCCCTGTCCCCTGCTACAGGACCTGCTTCTTGGTCTGAGCTGCTCAGCCCCTTCCTGTGTAGGACAGAGAAAACCCCGAGCTCTGTCAGAGCAGCCTGAGGGCCCAGGTCTGTACTTGGTATTTGATGGTACCTTTTGGAATCTATTCATTTTTTGTTTGGTTAGGTAAGGGGTGCTGTTTTGGTTTTGGGAATGGGGCTTTTTTCACATTCTGCTGTCCTTTCAGAGGACAAATAGTACTTAGAGTCTGTGTAGGTCACTGGCAATTCTGGGAGGTGACACAAGTTATTTCTTTCACAAGCAAAGGAAGTAGCAGGGAAGGATTACCTTATTTTCCTGGTTTCCTGGTATCTAAAATTTGTTGATTGTGAAGGAAAATATATGTACAAATCTTCTTTTAACTACTTACAAAGAGAACTAGGTGTTCTGATCTGTGGAGTCCTCCTTCCCCTGTGCCATACCTGTGGTTGTAATTTTGGGGAGCAGCCCC